>NC_135758.1:16693663-16710724 GCF_052425735.1 Oculina patagonica
ATAACGGATTAACCAAAGACAAAAACATTTGGACCGTACATGACATTGTTAATTTTAATTTCGCTGAATTTCGCTGGGCGTGTGTCGGACAAGAACTGCCACGCGGATAATCGACTTAGAAACTGAATTTGCAATGTAGTGTTAAAATGTACTGTCCACCATTTTTTTCTGATATTAATCGACTGTAAACGATTTAAAACGTCCAAAAAATGTAGCTTTGGGCCAGACTTCACTCTCGATTTAAAAATCGCAAAGATTCCGGTTTCCTTGGCATTGAATATTTTAACGCGAACGCGCGCGTAAAAATATTTATTATCTAGAAAATTCGTAAAGCTTTATTTATTTTGAGAGTGTTATGGTTTATTCCAAATTTTAAAGTGGCGCTGACAAATAATAGGAGATTGAATTTGCTTTATTTCGTCCCGCTGGCAGACTTTAGTATAGGTGAATCTTTTAAGTACATATGTAGCTATGTTCTGTTTCCTCAGTATTTTTAGTTTAGATCTCAAAATATTCTCTACGGGACATTTATGGAGCCATCACCTAATGGGATTAAGGAAGCAATGTCACGGTATATTAAGTCATTTTTCTGGCTACTTCCGAATTGAAGAAAACCTCACAGTAATACTGTTTTGTAATGTAGAAAAACAACAAAGGAGTAATAACTTTTGAACGTGAAAATAACCAAGGATGGTTTCAACTGACGAAGATTTAGACAGATTACGAACGGCAAACTTTTTTCAAGATGGGTTTGTCCGTGACGTAGCTCCTTCAAACGCAGTCTGATATTAAACGAACCACAGAAAATATGATTTTAATTTCTTTGCTTTCATCCAATTAAACACGAATTCAGTGCATACTTTCGACACCATCTGAATCGAATTGTATTCTTTCCAAAGTGGATTCTTCACTTTGCGCACCACGTTTTGGCGATTTCATTTCAGCAAAGTTTGTGCAAGTCATTACCATATTTTCAGCAAAATGCACGAGTTTGTGTCCAAAACCGCGTTTTCAGCCCGAGATCAGCAGGTTTTGTCATTTCCGCACTTTGTGCACCTCTTTCAGCGATTTCCAGCAAAGTTTGTGCAAGTGTCGATTTTTTTAAGTTTCAAGACGTGCGAATCAGATTTTATTCAGATGTAATATTCGGCAAAAATTCTTTCCTAAAATCTGTCCTAGGTTTAATGAATTAGAATTTCACAGGTTTGAAACTATAGTGATATCATACCAAAATTCAATCTACTGCGGCTCGCAAATGTAAAAATAATTTTACGTAGAAAAGATGAAACTTTCTTTATATTTTGCCACCAAGTTTAGAATAAGTATTCGCGAAAGTTTTAAATGTCGATTTTTCACTAATTAAAGGCGCGTTTACAGGACAGAGAAAATTGAGTAGGGAACCGTCAAAAAATTGGTCCGGTCCGTTCCGGTCAAATTCTTTGTGTTTAGGTTTAGTTTTAGCCGTTCGTGGATCTACGAACACAAAAAGATTCCCTTCTACAATTCTTATTGATGAATTATAGAAGTTAATAGATTTAAGCGATTTTTCTCTACTTTTCTAGCGTCCCCAATAAGTGCCAATTTGTTGCTATGGAATGAGATCTGTCACTAAAATATACGTTGTTACTAAGGGCCTGTTTACATGATTCCGGAATGAAGTTCGTTCTGCATTCACATGACAGAGTCAACCGGTTCAACCAAAGGCACTTTCACGTGCGCGGTTTTCCCAAGAGCTCAAAACAAGGTGGCGCATGCTTCGCGCGAGATCAAAACAAGATGGCGCATGTTTCGCGCAAACATGTTTTTGTGCCCATTAATTGCCGTATCTGCAATTTTAACGAGTAATTTGACCATAGAGCTGCTTTTTTGGGCTTAACAGTAAATGCTTTTACGTTTTTTCGCTCTGTATTCAAACTGAGGAGTCCGTATGCAGTTTAACGAGTTGCAATCTCATCTCGGAACGAAATTTGTTCTGTGTTTACATGATACCAGAATGAAATGTCATTCCAGAACGAAACTTTCATTCCGGAATGAAAACTGGAATGAACTCATTCCGGAATGACTTGACTTTCGTCTCGGTATCATGTAAACAGATACAGAGAAATGTATGGGGATGGAATGAACTCGTTCCGGAATGAAAGTCATTCCGGAATCATGTAAACAGGCCCTAATTTGCATAAAACCAACAAACAACAAAAGCGAGCGAAATCCCGTGCAGCCTTTGATGACGCGAACCAATCAGATGCCATCTTTTTATGCGTGAGTTGGCGCCAAGCTTGAATTTGTTATTCAGGTTGAACATGACAAACAAAAATATCACAGCGAAAGTTTCAAAGACGTAACGGCGAAACTTTGCGCGTGTTTGTGGACACACCCAAATTAACCATTCCCGAACTGGGGGTGTTATCTCTAAAAATTACGTTGAAGCACAAGGAATTACTTTGACAACAGAAACCATGGCAGGTGCGATATTGCCAAGAAGGGTTAGCTTCAATATGGAAGAACAAAATTCTTTTTCATTTCCATCACTTTATCTCTGTGAGGAATGCTTTGTTAAAACGGCCAGGCTGCAACGAAAAGCAATGGTACATGTGCACAATGTAACACGATACAGATCTCGACACCAAACACTTGTAATTGATTACCCAATACTTGCTAAATGTCAAACGGTATTTTCTAAGGATGTTCATAAGATTATTTTCAGCCTAAAATCGGCAGAAAAATAAGAATATTCAGCCTGGGTCGGAAAACCTGTATTCTTATATAAAAAAAGAGTGTATGGGAGAACCAATTTCTAATTTCCTGAGAGTTTAATTTAACTTTCCACGAAATCCTTTTGTTTCAAATGTGGCTTTGTTCTTGTCAATTTCAGATGCCTGCTATGGAACGAATTGCTCCAACCAAACGAGACACCGGCATACCAAACGACCTTGAGGAATAATCATGGCAAATTCTGAACAGACATTTACGAAGGTACGTTTATCTGTTTATTCGTCTTTTTTTGCCGTCAACTTAATACGTGTAAGTTTGATTTGGCTGTCGACCATTGTAAATTTTCTTTTGAAGGATTTTTGTAGCGATTAATACCGGGCCACTTATTTATGCATTTATCATTGTCAAGCCCGTGATAGGGTGGTCTGGGGTCGGGTCGGGCAGATGCATTTGACCGGAATTGCCTTCCCCACCCTAAGGAATTTGACAAAGACTTGGCCCCAGGGTAGGGAAGTTTAATTTTTTTGCAAAAGGGAGTGGAACCAAATCGCCTCTTCGCGTCAATGTGGCCGATAAGGTTAATTTTCCATATAAAAAGAATTTAAAATTAAAGTGGCTAGATGTGATACGCATATTTCCTCTAAAAGTAAAAATGGATGGCCAAAATAATTAGATTTGTTCAAAATTCCCTTAGAATGAAAAAAGGGACCAAAAAGCCCTAGAGAAAATGACAAAACTTGGCAATTTATATCAACCATTCATAAAATAAACACAACGAATGCGATGCTTTAAGGATTACTCTTTGCTCAATGTGGGGGAATTTGATGTTATTTTTCGGGGCCCTAGGGTGGGGATTTTAACCAAAATTTCGTCTGAAAAGTCAAGTCAAATGCCCCACATCAGCCTGACTCCCCCCCCCCTCCCCCTCTCGGGCTTAACATTGATAGATGCATATCTCTGATTACATATCTCTGAACGCTCAGTCAGTCACAAAAGTGTATGGGGCTATGCAGAAATCTTGCCAAAAGTCGTCCTTTCACTTTCGGCGTTCGAATATCCTTCTCACAACACATGGGAATGCAAGCTTTTATTGAAACGAGAAGTCCTGGATGCTAAACTAATTTGCATCTGGTATTCCTGTAAAATAGCAAAATCACTGGGTATGAAAAACTTCTACCATTGCAAGGAGAATTTGGTTTTTGGCCAATAACAAAATCGAACAAACAATGGGAATTATTTCTGAATTTTGCCTACCTGGAGTTAGTTTTTTCCACTGCATTTGAAAGTTTCTTTTCACTAAAGACATGTGGAAACAAGGTACTTTTAGCCATATTGATATTTAAATGAATTTTCAGAAGTCAAAGACATGCGACAGTAAAAGTAAAGCTAACGAAAAAAGGCCTCCTGAGAGGAAAAAATTCTCCAGGTGCAAAAATACCAACTAATACATTTCCTCTAGGCAAAAATGCAAAATTCCAGTGAATACCCAGACCGTGGCATGCACTTTTGTGCTTTTTCCAACAACCTTTCTCAAAACAGCTGTGTGTGGCTGGAGTAAAAGTAGGGACACACCAGGCGACAAGTCGCAGTGACAGGTCTCTGCGACAAGTTGCTATGTATGTACTAATTTAAGGTGGCTCGACCCAGTTTTTTTCTAGCGATACCCAACAACTTTGAAACCCTCATACTTAAAGGGATTGATGTCAATGACAAAACTACTACATCACATGCATTACACGAAAAAAGGCCTCCTGAGAGGAAAAAATTCTCCAGGTGCAAAAATACCAACTAATACATTTCCTCTAGGCAAAAATGCAAAATTCCAGTGAATACCCAGACCGTGGCATGCACTTTTGTGCTTTTTCCAACAACCTTTCTCAAAACAGCTGTGTGTGGCTGGCGTAAAAGTAGGGACACACCAGGCGACAAGTCGCAGTGACAGGTCTCTGCGACAAGTCGCTATGTATGTACTAATTTAAGGTGGCTCGACCCAGTTTTTTTCTAGCGATAGAAAATAGTTCGGAATATGGTAATATAGTTCGGAATATGGTAATATTCTCATCAAGTTCAAGTAAACAATAATGGATGAATGAATACATTTCCAACTGAAGAAAGCAGTCACACAACACCAAACTCAAAGCCGGTTAACTTTTATCTCAGCCAAGACGTCGACCCAACAAGAAAAGCTAATGCGTGACAATTTCTTTTCCATTGTTCCATATTTCTGAAAGATTTCGGAAAGCTTTCGGAAGGTAGCCAAGCGAAGTCATTTCACGCGTGGTGCACAGGAATTCGATGTTGTGCTTAACTCGAAACAAAAGGAAATCCCAGAGCACAAAATTATCTCAAACTTTGACATCGCTTCAATGTTTACTCAATTTTGCGTTTAGTTTAGACAACCTTAGAAATTTTCAATGAGCATGAAATTTAGGGATTGTGTGGTGTACTGATTATTTTTCATCCTGAAAAATTTCATCGACGGGTTTTTGAAGTAATCGCTTTTTTGCAAAAGTAGCCGTAAAAATGGTAAATAGAGCTAAACATTGAGCTCTTCTCCGATTAAGATATTTTCATATTTTTCGAAATCGCGCAAGTCTACTTTCTTCTAAAGGTTTGGATGTACTATATGGGACATTTCTAAAAGGAATGGGGGCTAAATCCTCTCATTAAACATAAAAAAAGAAGCAAATTTCTTTATATGAAGTCTTGACTTTATTTTACGCATAAATTATACCATCTAAAAAGAAATTCCAAGATATTTCAAAATTCCTCTTGTAGATTTCGATGAAACTCCACTGAGATGAAGGCAAACACCCAAGGTATACGTAGCGTGGAGGATCTCGAGAGAAAATGCGGTTACCGCCTAAAATTCGATTCAGAGTTAAACCCTGTGTGACGTCATTGCCACGTGATATTCATTCTGATCGCCAAAAAATTTATATCATATTGCAGTTCAGTCTATGTGTAATGCATGTGATATAGTAGTTTTGTCATTGACATTAATCCCTTTAAGTATGAGGGTTTCAAAGTTGATAGGTATCGCTAGAAAAAAACTGGGTCAAGCCACCTTAAAACAAGCCGCTGCCTTTGGGATGCAGCGAATTTGAAAGAGTGGCGATGTGAACTAGTTTTTAACTTCAATATAGCAAAAATTCATCACGCTCTGTCATTGGTTAATTTATATTTTGTTGCAGTGACTTGTCGCAGAAGGGTGCACAGCCACACGCTGCGACAACGCTGCTTTCGCTCATTTTGTCGCTGCAATCGGTCTCACAAATTCAAACTGGTTTGAATTTGTGCAACTGATTGCAGCGACAAAGATTATCGTAGAAATGCACCATGTCACATGAGGCAACATGTTGCAGCAACTTGTCGCCTCGACATGTTGCAGCGACTTGTCGCCTAGTGTTTCCCGACCTTAATAACCCAGCTCCTTTGCTCTTGTCAATTTCAGATGCAAGCTACCGAAGAAAGAACAAAAATCATGGCAAATTGTAAACAAACACTTAAAAACGAAGGTACATTTATCTGATTATATAACGTGTTAGCCAGGTTTCGTCGCCGACCCTTGCAAGTTTTTATACTTAAAATGATTCTCACATACAAAAATACTAGTGCGTTTACCATGCAATATGCATCGATATGTATCGAATTAACAGCGCCTTATCCTTCCTTGACTTAAGAAGAACATTTAATTCAAAGAAATGTGTGGAGTGCAAAAATATTATTTAAAAATATACGAGTGATACAACGCAACCAAAATTTCATTACTTTGACGAAAACACTTTTTTACATTGAATGAGTCCCGGGAATGAGTCTCTCTGCTTCTGTCAAGAACTAACTGAAAAAAAAGGTGACATACATTAATTAAAAACTGATGCATAATTAATTTTTATTTCAGTTTATCCTATCCTCAATAACCAGTCAGTCATCTGTCTTAAGTAAGCAGTCAATGTAAGTATCAACTAAACTTCATCAATTCATGGTCCAATGTTCTCAGCGTTGCCTTGGCAACGAAAGCCGCCGTCAAGTTCTTTCCGGTAGTGGTTATATGGAGGTATATCTATGACAAAATTCAATACTCAGTAGTTGAAATAAAATCATTGAAATCAGGAATGCATCAATCCAAAGTTGAATGGCAACAATCCGATTCAGCAAATAGCCATAATGCAAAAAGGCAAAACGCCAGAAGGCAAAACCCTAAAAGCCATCATACAAACAGGCATCACGCTAATAGGCATAACGCAAACAGGCATCACGCAAGTAGGCAAAACGCGAAGAGGCATAACGCAAGTTGGCAAAACGCAAGAAGGCATAACGCAAACAGGCATCACGCAAACAGGCATCACGCAAGTAGGCATCACGCAAAGTGGCATCACGCAAGTAGGCAAAACGCAAACAGGCATCACGCAAGTAGGCATCACGCAAGTAGGCAAAACGCAAACAGGCATCACGCAAAGCAAAATTTTTTGGGGGGGGATCGTTTTCTTGGGGAGTTTGGAAACCAGGCTTGATTTGGTAGCCGAGCCTTTTTTCACGATAGCGAAATTTTCGCAAAATATCCACTCAAACGTTTTGATAGTATCAGATATTTGTTTAGAATTGTCAAGCGATTCCAAAAATGTTTTTAGTTTTCTAGTTGACGAATTATCTGAACTTCTGCATACCATAAAACCACTATGTTCGCGGCACTTGGAAAATTTTTGGCTCAGCCCGCTTATTTTTCGATGAGCTATGAACACAAAACGGATCGAAATCCGCCAATCACAGCCCTCTAGCATGACCTTGTGAACTTGAGGGCTCATTTGCATGAAGCCAACTTCGAGAAACTCCGGTTTTCAACTTGCAAGAACTCCCGCAAGAACGAACGATTTTGTTATGCACAAGCCCGTAAAATTTGTTTGCTTGGGAACCGAAATAATTTTAAGAATCGCTTGGCAAGTTTACCGACGACAGCAAAAAGAATCTCTGTAAAACCGTGTTGATCCGTGTTGAAGTTCGGATAATTTGCGGTCAATTTGTGGTCAATTGTGTCTCTTATTATATTTTCGTGGTCTTTTGTGTCTCAGAGGTCATCTTTTTTTGCATCCAGTCACACCTTGAAGGATACCTTCTTTTTCGTGGTACATCGGGTCTCAGTGGTTATCTTTTTGGCTGTCAGTCACGCCTCAAAGGATACCTTTTTCGTGGTCAATCGTGTTTCGTATTATATTTTAGTGGCCTTTCACGTCCTGAAGAACATCTTTTTTTGTGCGTCCAGTCACACCTCGAAGGATACCTTCTTTTTCGTGGTCCATTGTATCTCGGAAGTTATCATTTTGGCTGTAAGTCACACCTCAAAGGACACCTTTTTTCAGGGTCAATTATGTCTCGTATTATATTTTCATGGCCTTTCGCATCTCGAAGGCCATTTTTATCGACTATTTTGCTTGTTTACAAGCTAAATAGAAAGACATAGTGGTTAAGCTTGACACTCTCTTACCAATTCTGCACATAGTTGTTAACTATCAAGGGACTGTAATAATTTCTCAAGGGAATATTTTAATTTCTCAAGGGAATACTTTTCGCTGTGGGTGATGAAAACATCACTTGATAGGAATGCGTCAGCGCTTCCGATCCAGTGTTATTTTCAGACGTCACTCTTCATCTAGCCTTTTGCAACTTAAAGGGAGGTATTTATTATTGATCTCTGCCATTTATCGATTGAATCACTTTAAAGCTGCTGCGAATCTTCATTGTCAGAAGATATTGGCTTATGCGATTTTCTATTGTTACAAGTCGTCCACAATGCATGCCGTCTGCCTGTCTGATTGGTTGTTACGAAATCTTCCCTGGTAACAAAATGTACAAGATCATGGCACCTTGTGGCACTTATACTCACTAACTTCCATGGTCTGGTTTTCCATTCTGAACACGAAGAATTCCATTTTAAATATCAAAATGAAATGAAGAAACACCGAACAATTTTTAAGTGGATCTAAAATGGAAAATCATGGAGTACAGCGTGCTAAAACAGTTCCGGTGAAAAATTTATCTATCATTACGCGGCCAAGACCCACCAAGACCCACGCAGTCCTTGTTTTATATCTTTCAGGTCTGGGCGCTACTATTTCTCACTTGTTTTAGATCTTTCAGGTCTGCCGGCGCTACCATTTCTCTCTTGTTTTATATCTTTCAGGTCTGGGCGCTACTATTTCTCACTTGTTTTATATCTTTCAGGTCTGGCCGGCGGACTTGATCAGAACACAGCTTCTCAGAACTTCAGCAAGGAAAATGGCAATGTACAATAAAGGTCTGGGCGCTACTATTTCTCTCTTGTTCTTTCAGGTCTGGGCGCTACTATTTCTCTCTTTTTTACATCTTTCAGGTCTGGGCGCTACCATTTCTCTCTTTTTATCTTTCAGGTCTGGGCGCTACTATGTCTCTTGTATTATATCTTTCAGGTCTGGCCGGTGCTACCATTTCTCTCTTGTTTTATATCTTTCAGGTCTGGGTGCTACTATTTCTCTCTTGTTTTATATCTTTCAGGTCTTACCGGCGTTACAATTTCTCTCTTGTTTTATATCTTTCAGGTCTGGGCGCTACTATTTCTCTCTTGTTTTATATCTTTCAGGTCTGGCTGGTGCTACCATTTCTCTCTTGATTTATATCTTTCAGGTCTAGGCGCTACCATTTCTCTCTTGTTTTATATCTTTCAGGTCCGGGCGCTACCATTTCTCTCTTTTTATCTTTCAGGTCTGGGCGCTACTATTTCTCTCTTGTTTTATATCTTTCAGGTCTGGCCGACGCTACCATTTCTCTCTTGTTTTATATCTTTCAGGTCTGGGCACTACCATTTCTCTCTTGTTTTATATCTTTCAGGTCTAGGCCCTTCTCTCTTGTTTTATATCTTTCAGGTCTGGCCGGTGCTACCATTTCTCTCTTGTTTTATATCTTTCAGGTCTAGGCGCTACTATTTCTCTCTTGTTTTATATCTTTCAGGTCTGGCTGGTGCTACCATTTCTCTCTTGATTTATATCTTTCAGGTCTAGGCGCTACCATTTCTCTCTTGTTTTATATCTTTCAGGTCCGGGCGCTACCATTTCTCTCTTTTTATCTTTCAGGTCTGGGCGCTACTATTTCTCTCTTGTTTTATATCTTTCAGGTCTGGCCGACGCTACCATTTCTCTCTTGTTTTATATCTTTCAGGTCTGGGCACTACCATTTCTCTCTTGTTTTATATCTTTCAGGTCTAGGCCCTTCTCTCTTGTTTTATATCTTTCAGGTCTGGCCGGTGCTACCATTTCTCTCTTGTTTTATATCTTTCAGGTCTAGGCGCTACTATTTCTCTCTTGTTTTATATCTTTCAGGTCTGCAGCTGGCCGGTGCTACCATTTCTCTCTTGTTTTATATCTTTCAGGTCTGGGCGCTACCATTTCTCTCTTTTTATCTTTCAGGTCTGGGCGCTACTATTTCTCTCTTGTTTTATATCTTTCAGGTCTGCAGCTGGCCGGTGCTACCATTTCTCTCTTGTTTTATATCTTTCAGGTCTGGGCGCTACCATTTCTCTCTTTCTATCTTTCAGGTCTGGGCGCTACTATTTCTCTCTTGTTTTATATCTTTCAGGTCTGGGCACTACCATTTCTCTCTTGTTTTATATCTTTCAGGTCTGGCTGGTGCTACCATTTCTCTCTTGTTTTATATCTTTCAGGTCTAGGCGCTACTATTTCTCTCTTGTTTTATATCTTTCAGGTCTGCAGCTGGCCGGTGCTACCATTTCTCTCTTGTTTTATATCTTTCAGGTCTGGGCGCTACCATTTCTCTCTTTCTATCTTTCAGGTCTGGGCGCTACTATTTCTCTCTTGTTTTATATCTTTCAGGTCTGGGCACTACCATTTCTCTCTTGTTTTATATCTTTCAGGTCTGGCTGGTGCTACCATTTCTCTCTTGTTTTATATCTTTCAGGTCTAGGCGCTACTATTTCTCTCTTGTTTTATATCTTTCAGGTCTGCAGCTGGCCGGTGCTACCATTTCTCTCTTGTTTTATATCTTTCAGGTCTGGGCGCTACCATTTCTCTCTTTTTATCTTTCAGGTCTGGGCGCTACTATTTCTCTCTTGTTTTATATCTTTCAGGTCTGCAGCTGGCCGGTGCTACCATTTCTCTCTTGTTTTATATCTTTCAGGTCTGGGCGCTACCATTTCTCTCTTTTTATCTTTCAGGTCTGGGCGCTACTATTTCTCTCTTGTTTTATATCTTTCAGGTCTGGGCACTACCATTTCTCTCTTGTTTTATATCTTTCAGGTCTGGCCGGTGCTACCATTTCTCTCTTGTTTTATATCTTTCAGGTCTAGGCGCTACTATTTCTCTCTTGTTTTATATCTTTCAGGTCTGCAGCTGGCCGGTGCTACCATTTCTCTCTTGTTTTATATCTTTCAGGTCTGGGCGCTACCATTTCTCTCTTTTTATCTTTTAGGTCTGGGCGCTACTATTTCTCTCTTGTTTTATATCTTTCAGGTCTGGCTGACGCTACCATTTCTCTCTTGTTTTTTATCTTTCAGGTCTGGGTGCTACTATTTCTCTTTTGTTTTATATCTTTCAGGTCTGGCCGGTGCTACCATTTCTCTCTTGTTTTATATCTTTCAGGTCTGGCCGGTGCTACCATTTCTCTCTTGTTTTGTATCTTTCAGGTCTGGGCGCTACTATTTCTCTTTTGTTTTATATCTTTCAGGTCTGGGCGGCGCTACCATTTCTCTCTTGTTTTACATCTTTCAGGTCTGGGCACTACCATTTCTCTCTTGTTTTATATCTTTCAGGTCTGGGCGCTACTATTTCTCTCCTGTTTTATATCTTTCAGGTCTTGCCGGATCTACCATTTCTCTCTTGTTTTATATCTTTCAGGTCTGGGCGCAACTATTTCTCTCTTGTTTTATATCTTTCAGGTCTTGCCGGATCTACCATTTCTCTCTTGTTTTATATCTTTCAGGTCTGGGCGCAACTATTTCTCTCTTGTTTTATATCTTTCAGGTCTAGACGCTACTATTTCTCTCTTGTTTTATATCTTTCAGGTATGGCCGGTGCTACCATTTCTCTCTTTTTATCTTTCAGGTCTGGGTGCTACTATTTCTCTCTTGTTTTATATCTTTCAGGTCTGGGCGCTACTATTTCTCTCTTGTTTTATATCTTTCAGGTCTGGCCGACGCTACCATTTCTCTCTTGTTTTATATCTTTCAGGTCTGGGCACTACCATTTCTCTCTTGTTTTATATCTTTCAGGTCTAGGCGCTTCTCTCTTGTTTTATATCTTTCAGGTCTGGCCGGTGCTACCATTTCTCTCTTGTTTTATATCTTTCAGGTCTAGGCGCTACTATTTCTCTCTTGTTTTATATCTTTCAGGTCTGCAGCTGGCCAGTGCTACCATTTCTCTCTTGTTTTATATCTTTCAGGTCTGGGCGCTACCATTTCTCTCTTTTTATCTTTCAGGTCTGGGCGCTACTATTTCTCTCTTGTTTTATATCTTTCAGGTCTGGCCGGTGCTACCATTTCTCTCTTGTTTTATATCTTTCAGGTCTAGGCGCTACTATTTCTCTCTTGTTTTATATCTTTCAGGTCTGCAGCTGGCCAGTGCTACCATTTCTCTCTTGTTTTATATCTTTCAGGTCTGGGCGCTACCATTTCTCTCTTTTTATCTTTCAGGTCTGGGCGCTACTATTTCTCTCTTGTTTTATATCTTTCAGGTCTGGCCGGTGCTACCATTTCTCTCTTGTTTTATATCTTTCAGGTCTAGGCGCTACTATTTCTCTCTTGTTTTATATCTTTCAGGTCTGCAGCTGGCCGGTGCTACCATTTCTCTCTTGTTTTATATCTTTCAGGTCTGGGCACTACCATTTCTCTCTTGTTTTATATCTTTCAGGTCTAGGCGCTACTATTTCTCTCTTGTTTTATATCTTTCAGGTCTGGCCGGTGCTACCATTTCTCTCTTGTTTTATATCTTTCAGATCTGCAGCTGGCCGGTGCTACCATTTCTCTCTTGTTTTATATCTTTCAGGTCTGGGCGCTACCATTTCTCTCTTTTTATCTTTCAGGTCTGGGTGCTACTATTTCTCTCTTGTTTTATATCTTTCAGGTCTGGGCGCTACTATTTCTCTCTTGTTTTATATCTTTCAGGTCTGGCCGACGCTACCATTTCTCTCTTGTTTTATATCTTTCAGGTCTGGGCACTACCATTTCTCTCTTGTTTTATATCTTTCAGGTCTAGGCGCTTCTCTCTTGTTTTATATCTTTCAGGTCTGGCCGGTGCTACCATTTCTCTCTTGTTTTATATCTTTCAGGTCTAGGCGCTACTATTTCTCTCTTGTTTTATATCTTTCAGGTCTGCAGCTGGCCGGTGCTACCATTTCTCTCTTGTTTTATATCTTTCAGGTCTGGGCACTACCATTTCTCTCTTGTTTTATATCTTTCAGGTCTAGGCGCTACTATTTCTCTCTTGTTTTATATCTTTCAGGTCTGGCCGGTGCTACCATTTCTCTCTTGTTTTATATCTTTCAGATCTGCAGCTGGCCGGTGCTACCATTTCTCTCTTGTTTTATATCTTTCAGGTCTGGGCGCTACCATTTCTCTCTTTTTATCTTTCAGGTCTGGGCGCTACTATTTCTCTCTTGTTTTATATCTTTCAGGTCTGGCCGACGCTACCATTTCTCTCTTGTTTTATATCTTTCAGGTCTGGGCACTACCATTTCTCTCTTGTTTTATATCTTTCAGGTCTAGGCGCTACTATTTCTCTCTTGTTTTATATCTTTCAGGTCTGGCCGGTGCTACCATTTCTCTCTTGTTTTATATCTTTCAGGTCTGCAGCTGGCCGGTGCTACCATTTCTCTCTTGTTTTATATCTTTCAGGTCTGGGCGCTACCATTTCTCTCTTTTTATCTTTCAGGTCTGGGTGCTACTATTTCTCTCTTGTTTTATATCTTTCAGGTCTGGCCGACGCTACCATTTCTCTCTTGTTTTATATCTTTCAGGTCTGGGCACTACCATTTTTCTCTTGTTTTATATCTTTCAGGTCTAGGCGCTACTATTTCTCTCTTGTTTTATATCTTTCAGGTCTGGCCGGTGCTACCATTTCTCTCTTGTTTTATATCTTTCAGGTCTGCAGCTGGCCGGTGCTACCATTTCTCTCTTGTTTTATATCTTTCAGGTCTGGGCGCTACCATTTCTCTCTTTTTATCTTTCAGGTCTGGGCGCTACTATTTCTCTCTTGTTTTATCTTTCCGGTCTGGGCGCTTCTATTTCTCTTTTGTTTTATATCGTTCAGGTCTGGGTACTACTATTTCTCATTTGTTTTATATCTTTCAGGTCTGGGCGCTACTATTTCTCTCTTGTTTTATATCTTTCAGTTCTTGCCGGAGCTACCATTTGTCTCTTGTTTTATATCTTTCAGGTCTAGGCGCTACTATTTCTCTCTTGTTTTATATCTTTCAGGTCTGGGCGCTTCTATTTCTCTCTTGTTTTATATCTTTCAGGTCTGGGCGCTACTATTTCTCTCTTGTTTTATATCTTTCAGGTCTGGCCGGTGCTACCATTTCTCTCTTGTTTTATATCTTTCAGGTCTAGGCGCTACTATTTCTCTCTTGTTTTATATCTTTCAGGTCTGCAGCTGGCCAGTGCTACCATTTCTCTCTTGTTTTATATCTTTCAGGTCTGGGCGCTACCATTTCTCTCTTTTTATCTTTCAGGTCTGGGCGCTACTATTTCTCTCTTGTTTTATATCTTTCAGGTCTGGCCGGTGCTACCATTTCTCTCTTGTTTTATATCTTTCAGGTCTAGGCGCTACTATTTCTCTCTTGTTTTATATCTTTCAGGTCTGCAGCTGGCCAGTGCTACCATTTCTCTCTTGTTTTATATCTTTCAGGTCTGGGCGCTACCATTTCTCTCTTTTTATCTTTCAGGTCTGGGCGCTACTATTTCTCTCTTGTTTTATATCTTTCAGGTCTGGCCGGTGCTACCATTTCTCTCTTGTTTTATATCTTTCAGGTCTAGGCGCTACTATTTCTCTCTTGTTTTATATCTTTCAGGTCTGCAGCTGGCCGGTGCTACCATTTCTCTCTTGTTTTATATCTTTCAGGTCTGGGCACTACCATTTCTCTCTTGTTTTATATCTTTCAGGTCTAGGCGCTACTATTTCTCTCTTGTTTTATATCTTTCAGGTCTGGCCGGTGCTACCATTTCTCTCTTGTTTTATATCTTTCAGATCTGCAGCTGGCCGGTGCTACCATTTCTCTCTTGTTTTATATCTTTCAGGTCTGGGCGCTACCATTTCTCTCTTTTTATCTTTCAGGTCTGGGTGCTACTATTTCTCTCTTGTTTTATATCTTTCAGGTCTGGGCGCTACTATTTCTCTCTTGTTTTATATCTTTCAGGTCTGGCCGACGCTACCATTTCTCTCTTGTTTTATATCTTTCAGGTCTGGGCACTACCATTTCTCTCTTGTTTTATATCTTTCAGGTCTAGGCGCTTCTCTCTTGTTTTATATCTTTCAGGTCTGGCCGGTGCTACCATTTCTCTCTTGTTTTATATCTTTCAGGTCTAGGCGCTACTATTTCTCTCTTGTTTTATATCTTTCAGGTCTGCAGCTGGCCGGTGCTACCATTTCTCTCTTGTTTTATATCTTTCAGGTCTGGGCACTACCATTTCTCTCTTGTTTTATATCTTTCAGGTCTAGGCGCTACTATTTCTCTCTTGTTTTATATCTTTCAGGTCTGGCCGGTGCTACCATTTCTCTCTTGTTTTATATCTTTCAGATCTGCAGCTGGCCGGTGCTACCATTTCTCTCTTGTTTTATATCTTTCAGGTCTGGGCGCTACCATTTCTCTCTTTTTATCTTTCAGGTCTGGGCGCTACTATTTCTCTCTTGTTTTATATCTTTCAGGTCTGGCCGACGCTACCATTTCTCTCTTGTTTTATATCTTTCAGGTCTGGGCACTACCATTTCTCTCTTGTTTTATATCTTTCAGGTCTAGGCGCTACTATTTCTCTCTTGTTTTATATCTTTCAGGTCTGGCCGGTGCTACCATTTCTCTCTTGTTTTATATCTTTCAGGTCTGCAGCTGGCCGGTGCTACCATTTCTCTCTTGTTTTATATCTTTCAGGTCTGGGCGCTACCATTTCTCTCTTTTTATCTTTCAGGTCTGGGTGCTACTATTTCTCTCTTGTTTTATATCTTTCAGGTCTGGCCGACGCTACCATTTCTCTCTTGTTTTATATCTTTCAGGTCTGGGCACTACCATTTTTCTCTTGTTTTATATCTTTCAGGTCTAGGCGCTACTATTTCTCTCTTGTTTTATATCTTTCAGGTCTGGCCGGTGCTACCATTTCTCTCTTGTTTTATATCTTTCAGGTCTGCAGCTGGCCGGTGCTACCATTTCTCTCTTGTTTTATATCTTTCAGGTCTGGGCGCTACCATTTCTCTCTTTTTATCTTTCAGGTCTGGGCGCTACTATTTCTCTCTTGTTTTATCTTTCCGGTCTGGGCGCTTCTATTTCTCTTTTGTTTTATATCGTTCAGGTCTGGGTACTACTATTTCTCATTTGTTTTATATCTTTCAGGTCTGGGCGCTACTATTTCTCTCTTGTTTTATATCTTTCAGTTCTTGCCGGAGCTACCATTTGTCTCTTGTTTTATATCTTTCAGGTCTAGGCGCTACTATTTCTCTCTTGTTTTATATCTTTCAGGTCTGGGCGCTTCTATTTCTCTCTTGTTTTATATCTTTCAGGTCTGGGCGCTACTATTTCTCTCTTGTTTTATATCTTTCAGGTCTGGGCGCTACTATTTCTCTCTTGTTTTTTATCTTTCAGGTCTGGCTGGCGCTACTATGTCTCTCTTGTTTTATATCTTTCAGGTCTGGGCGCTTCTATTTCTCTCTTGTTTTACATCTTTCAGGTCTGGGCGCTACTATTTCTTTCTTGTTTTATATCTTTCAGGTCTGTCGGGCGCTACCATTTCTCTCTTGTTTTAGTAGCGCTGGCCAGACTTGGGCGCTAGTATTATTTTCTCTCTTGTTTTATATCTTTCAGGTCTGGGCGCTACCTGTTATATCTTTCAGGTCTGGGCGCTACTATTTCTCTATTGTTTTATATCTTTTAGGTCTTGCCGGCGCTACCATTTCTCTCTGATCTTGTTTTATATCTTTCAGGTCTGGCCGGCGCTACTATTTCTCTCTTGTGTTATATCTTTCAGTTCTGAGCGCTACCAGTTCTCTCTTTTTTTATATCTTTCAGGTCTGGGCGTTACTGTCTCTTTTTTATATATTTAGGTCTGGGCGTTACTCTCTCTTTTTTTATATCTTTCAGGTCTGGGCATTATTAACTGTCTCTTCA
>NC_135758.1:16711224-16741224 GCF_052425735.1 Oculina patagonica
TTCCAAAATTTCCGGAAAAGAGGACAACCTCGCAAGGTAGACCCAAATTTTCGAAAACAATTTCCGGGAACTTTCAGTTCCATTTGATTTTGCTTCTGGAATTTCCGGGGTTTTCGGTTGAATGGTTCGCATTTCGGAAAGTCAACACTTTCCGGATTTTCTGGAAACTTTCCCAGGAAATTTCTGTACCTTTCGTCCTTGTTCTGAAATTACCGGATTTTTTGGTCAAATGGAAAGCGCCCATTGAGTGAAAGACTTTATTTAATGCTACGCGACATTTATGAAGCCATTAGCATTTGGGATTAAGCGCAGTCTGATATTGAAGGAACCACAGAAAACATGATTTGAATTTC
The DNA here is from genome assembly GCF_052425735.1 of Oculina patagonica. Lineage (NCBI taxonomy): Eukaryota > Metazoa > Cnidaria > Anthozoa > Scleractinia > Oculinidae > Oculina > Oculina patagonica. Next base: position 16,711,578 of record NC_135758.1, read on the forward strand.
TTTCATCATCATCATGTCTCGTCATGCCAGTAGGCGCATAAGGCCGTTTTTGCTTTTATCCAATCAAGAGGGTCTGAGTGGGGGTACGGTACTTCAAAAACACTAAACACTAAATTTTTAGCTCTGTAACATGAAACTGTTAAATTTTAGGCATTTTAACACTAACAGTAAAAAATTCACTGTAACAGTAAATTTTATCCAGAAAGAAACAAAAACGGCTCCAAAAATGCCAATAGTTTTTGGCCATTTTCCGACGATTCCCGATCATTTCGGAAGATTTCCGAATACTATCGAAGATTCTCGCATACTGCCGAAGATTTCCGAAGACTACCGAGGATTTCCGAGGAGAACACACAGCACAGGCTCAAAGTTCATGAGTGATTTTATCACAGATTTTCGAAGAGCAGATAAAAATTTGCAATGCTAAAAGACTGAGTCTTTTACGAAAAACCCTCCAAACACTTAACAGTATTTTCTCCGGAAACAGTAAACATTAGAAAATTAGCCAATTTAACAGAAAACACTAAAAACTACGGGCAAATATCACTAAACACTAAAACCCACTCAGACCCTTAATCAAACGCGAATCCAGTGCATACCTTCGACACTATCTGAATCTAATCAGTGTTGTCGAATTGCACCACTTTTTAGTGATTTTCAGCAAAGTTTGTGCAATTCAGTACCACATTTTAAGCACAGTGCACAAGTTTATGTCCAAAACCGCGTTTTCAGCCCAACATCAGCACTTTGCAAATCAGCCGACATCATTTCCGCACTTTGTGCACCTCTTTTTAGCGATTTTCAGGAAAGTTTGTATTTAATAACGAGAATTAATCAGGTGCCATCTTTAGCTATCTTTTTGGGTGTGAGTTGGCGCCAAGCTTGAATTTGTTATTCAGGTTAAACACAGACAACAAAAATATCACAGCGAAAGTTTTAAAGCCATTAACAGCGAAACTTTGCGCGTCTTCGTGGACATGTTAACCATTCCTGAAGGCGTAACTCTAATAAAAATTACCTTGAAGCAAAAGGAATTACTTTGACAATAGAAACCATGGTAGATGTGATATTGCCCAGAAGGGTTAGCTTCAATATGGAAGAACCGAATTCTAAATTCCTGAGAGTTTAATTTAACTTTAAACGAAATCCTTTTAGTAAGTTTCAAATGTGACCGGCTTAACAAACCAGTTCCTTTGTTCTTGTCAATTTCAGATGCCTGCTTTGAAAGGAATTGCTCTAACACAACAACGAAACGAGACATCGGCATACCAAATGACCTGGAAGAATAATCTTCACGAATTCTGAGCAGACATTTACGCAGGTACGTTTATCTGTTTATTCGTCCTTTTATTTGCCGTCAACTTGATACGTGTTAGCATGGTTTGACTGCCGACCACATTAATACCAGCCACTTATTTATGCATTTATCATTTATCATTGTCAAATAGGTGAGGTGGGGTCGGACAGATGTGGGGCATTTGACAGCAATTGCCTTCCCCACCCTATGGAATTTGACTAAAACTTGGCCCAGGGAAGGGAAGATTTTTTTTTTTTTTGCAAAGGGGAATAAATGGCCTCTATTTGTTCATAGACAAGAAGGAATCTAGCATCTTGTATCGTAACCTGTTTATTTGTTCCACTAAAAGCTAAGGTTAATTTTCCATATAAAAAGGATTTAAAATCAAAGTGGCTAGTCTGACACGCATATTTCCTCTCTGCCAAGAGAGTACATTTCCTCAAGCCCAATATGCAAATTTCCAGTGAATACCAAGATTGTGAGGTGCACTTTTGTGCTTTTTCCAACAATATTTATCGGAACACCTGTATAGTATGTGGTTGGCGTAATAACCCAGCTCCTTTGCTCTTGTCAATTTCAGATGCAAGCTACCAAAGAAATAACAAAAATCATGGCCACTTAAACACTTAAAAAGGTACGTTTACAATAACATGTATAACGTGTTTGTCAGCCTGAGGTTTGGTCGCCGTATCAAATTAACAGCGACTTAACCTTCCGTGCCAAAAAGAACATTTATTTCAAAGAAATGTGTGGAGTGCAAAAATAATTGTTAAAAATACACGAGTAATACAACGCAACCAAAATTTCTTCACTTTGACGAAAACACATTGAACAAGTCCCGGGAATGAGTCTCTCTGCTACTGTCAAGAAGTAACTGAAAAAAAGGGGACATTCATTAATTAAAAAACTAAAAGGACTTTTTAGCAATACTTTAGCTTTAAGTAAAAACTGACGCATAACTAATTTTCATTTCAGTTTATCCTATCCTCAATAACCAATCAGTCAATCTGTCTTGAGTGAGAGGTCAATAAACTTCATGGTCAATTCATGGTCCGATGTTCTCAGCGTTACCTTGGCAACAGTGGTTAGTATGGTTCTATGGGGAAAATTAAATCATGGTGTGACATGAAAATACACAAATTAAATGAGTTGAATGTTCGTTTTATTCAATGCTCCAAATTAAATGTGACATGAAAATACAAAAATCACTTGAAAGTTCAGTTATCTGCAATGCTCCAAATAAAATCATGGTGACGTGAAAATACACAAATCAGTTGAATGTACAAAAAATTCAATGCACCAAATAAAAGGATGTGACCTGAAAATACACAAATAGGTTGAATGTTCAATTATATTCAATCCTCCAAATAAAATGGTGTGACAAAAATACACAAATCAGTTGAATGTTCAATTATATTCAATGCTCCAAAAAAATGGTGTGACATGGAAATTTATACACAATTAACTTAAATTTACAATTATATTCAATACTAAAAAATTAAAGGGGTGACATAAAAAGACACAAATCACTTGAAAGTTTGATTATATTCAATGCCCCCAAATTAAATCATGGTGTGACATGACAATAGACAAATCAATTGAATGTTTATTAAATTCAATGCTCCAAATTAAATTATGTGACATGAAAATACACAACTCAGTTGAATATTCATAATTTATATGTAATTATGCTCCAAATTAAATCATGATTTGACATGAAAACACACAAATCACTTGAATGTTCTTTTTATTTAATGCCCCAGATTAAATTGTGCGACATGAAAACACACAAATCACTTGAATGTTCATTGTATTCAGTGCTGCAAATTAACAAAAATACACAAATCACTAATGAATGTTCATTATATGCAATGCCCCAAATTAAATGATTGACATGAAAAATATACACAAATCACTTGAATATTCTTTTTATTTAATGCTCCAGATTAAATTATGTGACATAAAAATACACAAATCTGTTGAATGTTCATTGTATTCAATACTACAATAAAATAATGTGACATGAAAATACACAAATCAGTTGAATGTTCTGTTATGCTTTAGTATTTTATGAAATGTGAAGGAACACATTCAACATGGCTGTACAAACTACAACTCTGATTTAATTACATGAAATCGAGACTATACATAGACCGGCGAACACGTGCTCTAAATGGAGACTGAGACTATGACTTGTATTTCACAACATCTCCCTTTTTTTAACAAAAAATCTTGCATGCAACATAATAAACGAAACTACAAGAAATGAGCATAAAAATCTGACTTATTCGTAATGTTCATGACTTGCATCAGACACACTGTTCACTTAATATCAACAAAGTCTGGTAACAACTTATGAAATGTTCTCACTAATTGGTCACATAGTCCTTGGACCAAACAGGTATTCAGATAACTCGACCACTGAAACTGACTTTCTCAGAGCTCACGGAATCATGGACTGGACTGGTAGTGTTGGTTTTAGATTCTTCTAGATCCTGCTGCGGATTGGTTGCTTCAGTTGCCTTAATCAGATCGCGCCTGTTTCTTCGGTAGCTTGCTTCTTCTGAGTCAACAACGTACGATCTTGGCGCTTCGGTTACACTGGTAACTACCGCAGGTGTCCATGTTTTCTGTCCTGGCTTTCTAATTCAAACAGTGTCTCCTGTATTCAGAGGTTTCAGAACTTTTGCATTTCGGTTGTAATACTGCTGCTGTATTTCTGCACGACGACTGAGACATTATTTGATGTTTTCGGTTGGATATAGTGGCTTTAGCAATACAGGTGTAGTAGGTAGTTTGGTTCTAGTTCATCGTCCCATAAGCATCTGTGCTGGTGAGAGGCCAATTTCCTCAATTGGAGTGTTTCGGTAGTCAAGCAACTCAAGCTGATAATCCTTTCTTTCAACTTTTGCTTTCTCCATAAGGTTCTTAGCTTTTTGCACAGCTTGTTCTCGATGCCTAAGTGGCTGCTGTGTATTACTCTTAGCATCTCATCTCTGAGCGAAATAGGTACAATCAATTTGTCACTTCTTATTAGAAAATCAGCACACACAGAAATTTCTTCCTTAATGTTCCAATACTCGCGAAGCTCAGGGTCTACTTGAGACTTTCTTTCTGGCCATCCACTTTTCACTGTGGTCTTGAGCTTCTGTAGTGTTACATCTTTTCTTGTTGCATCTTTAAACTGTTTCAATTTCACTTCACTGATTGGCATGTTTTCAAGGGTGAGTACCTCAAATTCATCCTTTGTGTTGGCTGCAGTTTGTTTCATTGCTTTCTTCTGGAGCACGACTTAGAGTGTCTGCAATGAACATGTTTTTACCTGGTTCATACTCCACTTGCAGGTCATAATGCTGTAAACTTAACATCATTCGCTGTAATCTCTGTGGTGTTTGGAATAATGGTTTCTTAAACAATGCTTCCAAGGGCTTGTGGTCGGTTTGGACTTTTACTTTCTTGCCATAAACATACTGGTGACATTTGGTACAACCATACACGATTGCCAACAGTTCTTTCTCTATCTGCGCATAATTTTTTTCAGCAGAGTTAAGTGATCTGGATGCGTAGCACACTGGTCTACCTTCTTGAAGCAAACATGCCCCAAGTCCATAGGATGATGCATCTACTGATACTGTAAGGGGGGTTTCAACATCATAATACTGGAGTGTCGTATCACTTGTCAACTTTTCTTTAATGGCTCAGAATGCTTTCTCTTGTCTTTCGGACCAATGCCATTCCACCTCTTTGTGCAGTAGCTCTCTTAGTGGCTGAGTTAGGTCTGCTAGGTTGGGTATGAATTTACCTATGTAATTCACCATTCCAAGAAATCTTAAAAGTGCTGGCTTATCTGCTGGAGATGGCATTTCCTCCACTGCACGCACCTTGCTAGGATCTGGTGTATGGAACTTCAGCCGTCAAAATATTCTTTTTACTTCGGTTGAGCTTCAGTCCAACTTTCCTTGAACGTTCCAACACTTGCTCTAGGCGATGGTTGTGCTCAACTTCATTTCTGCCCCAGATAAGAATATCATCAGCGATTGTCTTCACTCCACTCAAGTCCTCAAAGGCTTGAGTCATTCTCTTTTGGAAGATCTCGGCGGCTGAGTTGATACCAAATGGCATTCTAAGGTACTGGTATCGACCAAATGGTGTGTTGAATGTTAACAGTTCTGAACTTTTCTTGTCAAGCTTAATATGCCAAAAGCCAGATGTAGCATCTAGAACACTAAATACTTTGGCATCACTCAATTCAGCTGCAACTTCTTCAACAGTTTTCATAGGATAATGCTCTCTCTGGATAGCTTTATTTAAATCTCGAGGATCTAAACACAATCGCACCTTACCATTTGGTTTCTCCACGACTACTAAAGATCTAACCCATTCAGTTGGTTTCTCGGTTTTACGAATAACACTAAGTTTTTCCATGCGGTCAAGTTTTTCCTTGACTTTCTCTCTCTGAGTGAAAGGTATTTTGCGAGGTAGATGTACCACTGGACTTACATTAGGATCAATCTTAATTTGATAAGTACAACATCCAATACCATCGAACACATCTTCATACTTCTTGAGGATTTCATTGACATCTTGATTATTGTCACTGGACAGGTTTTCCTCCCGCTGGGTATTAACTGAGCTGACTCTCTTGACCAAATTTAAATCATGACATTACTGGAGTTGCTGGATGCTCAATTATTTTACTTTCCTCTAAGTTTCACATTGAGTGTAGCTTTACCCATTACTGGCATCTTGGGGCCTGTATAAGACACGAGTCGGGTTTTCGACTTCTTCATTTTCTCACGTGTCAGTTTACAATACAACGCATATGAGAAAACATTGCATTGAGCACCAGTGTCTAACTTCATATTGACCTGGAGTTTATTGATCACTACACTTTGCATCCAATCTTTCTGTCAGTGGTTTAGTTCCCAAGACCCCAATAAACAACTCATCTGTATCTGAATCATCACATGTGAACTCACTTACTTGTTTTGAACTGTCCCTTGGCTTGGACTGACACATTTTCGAGTAATGATTCCTTTGTTTACATTTGTGGCAAACCTTGTTACAAGATGTAGCTGATTAGAATATCGTGATTAGAATATTTGATTAACATGTTAATAGTCGGATGTTTGTTTTATTAAAGTCAGTCTCTTTAGCCACATACTGGTGTGCGTACCTATCTAGAGCGCATATTGAAACATGGTGGCAGCGTAGTGGATACAAGCATGAGTGATTCAGAAGAAACCACGTCCACAACAACCGCAACAACGTCAACTTTGTCAGCAACAACAACAACGTCAACAGCGCCTGTGCAGTTAAAGACGACGACCACTACCGCGGCAAGTCCCGCACAAGCGATGTTCCCTATACAAGGAATTCACCCCCCAGGCCATCTGGATGTTAAAGAGAACATAGCTGACAATTGGAAGAGCTTCAAACAGCAATGGAGCAATTACGCTGTAATTACAAATATTCATCAACAGCCAGAAGCCTATAAAGTCGCTCTATTTCTCCACTGCATAGGTCCCGAAGCTCTCAAAATCTTTAATGGTATGTCGTTTGACAACGCCCAACAAAGAGAGCAGTTGGCAACCATTATCAAGAAATTTGACGAATTCACGATTGGCGAGACGAATGAAACATACGAGCGCTATGTCTTCAACAGTAGGAACCAATCGCCGGAAGAAACAATCGATGCATATGTGGCTACACTTCGCACGCTCGCACAGACGTGCAACTTCTGCGAATGTCTGCGTGACTCCCTTATCCGTGACAGGATCGTGTTGGGAATCTTTAACCCCCAAACAAGAAAACGACTCCTTCAGGAACGGAAACTCACGTTAAATAAGTGCATCGATATCTGCAGGAGCACCGAAACGACCGCTTCGCAAATGAAAGCCATCTCAGGCGACAAAGCACCGGAAGATGTGCACCGAATAGACGAAAAACAAGAAAAGACGCGTCCTCCCCGTTACAAGCGAGGAAACGGCAAATATGATAAGAATGACAAGAGCAACAAACCCAGAAAATCTTGTCTCTTCTGTGGTGGAGTTCACCCGTTTCAAAAAGGAAAATGTCCTGCCTGGGGACATAAATGCCGTCAGTGTGGGGGAAGAAATCACTTTGCAAACAAATGCAAGAAACCTCCAAAGCGCGTTAATCAGATCTTCTCGACAGATCGTCCCTCATCGTCAACAGACCAAGACGAAGATGTCGACTACATAACTAGCATAGAAGTGGAAGGTGCCGCTGTTTGTTCTGTCAAACCATCATCAGATAAGAACAGTTTCGCCAAGGAGATCTACTCCCAAATGCATATCGATGACACGCCTGTTAAATTTCAAGTAGATTGCGGCTCATCTATAAATATATTGCCGAAAAGCCTCGTTGACAAGCGACACTTAACACCCACTTCAAAAACTCTCATAATGTGGAATAAAACGGAAGTCACGCCATTAGGCACAGCAAGAATCGTTGTCACGAACCCCGAGAACCACAAGAAATACTCCGTAGAGTTCGTCGTGGTGTCGGAAAACTTAACTCCCCTGATCGGTGCAAGAGCTGCACAACACATGAAGTTGATTACCGTACACTGGGGGAATTTCAAGTCGGTACCAGCGCCCAAGCGGAATAAAGCAGTGGTGCATCAGTTACTGACAGCTCAGCGAGTAGTCACGCAATACCCAGATGTCTTCAAGAGCCAACTCGGATGCTTTCCGGGAACGGTGAAGCTAGAAGTCGATGCTAACGTGCAACCTGTCGTGACCCCAACTCGACGGATTCCCACAGCACTAAAAGAGAAATTCAAACAAGAGTTAGAGAGGCTCCAGAGTCTAGGAGTGGTCGTCCCAGTGGACAAGCCCACTCCATGGGTCAGTAGTGTAGTCGTGGCAACGAAGAAAACAGGAGCACTAAGAGTGTGCATAGACCCCAGACCGCTAAATGCAGCCCTCAAGAGAGAGCGTTACCAGCTTCCAATCCTTGACGATATCTTGCCTGAGCTGGCAAAGGCCAAAATATTCTCGACCGTGGACCTGCGTTCGGGCTACTGGCATTGCACTCTTGACGAAGAATCTAGTCTTCTTACTACCTTCGCAACACCCTATGGCAGATACCGGTGGTGCAGGCTTCCATTTGGACTCTCCGTGTCCTCGGAGATATTCCAGAAAAGAGTAAACCAGGCATTGGAAGGCTTGGACGGTGTTCTGGACATAACTGATGACATCCTGATATATGGTGTCGGTAACACAGAAGACGAAGCCAATGCAGACCATGACCAAAAGCTGCTCAAGCTTCTAGAGAGATGCCAGTCACGAGGCATAGCTCTCAACCCTGACAAGCTGAAGTTACGTCGACAGAGCGTTACCTTCATGGGTCATGTTCTCTCTAATGAAGGCATCAAGATTGATCCTGAAAAGGCCAAGGCTATAATGGAAATGCCAAGACCTACTGATGTGGAAGGAGTACAGCGGCTAAACGGCTTTGTCAATTACCTGGCAAAGTTTCTGCCAAAACTTGCAGACAGCATGGAACCAATCCGCCGACTGACTCGCAAAGACGTAAAGTGGAACTGGACAGAAGAGCAAGAAGATGCGCTTCAAGAAGTAAAGCGGCTGGTCACTGAAGCACCCGTACTAAGCTACTATGACCCGTCCAGCGACCTAGCCATCCAGTGCGACGTAAGTCAAAAGGGGCTAGGTGCAGCCCTGCTCCAGAATCAAAAGCCAGTGGCGTACGCAAGTCGAGCTCTCACAGAAACTGAGACAAGATACGCCCAGATAGAGAAAGAGATGCTAGCCATCGTCTACGCGCTGGAAAAGTTCAACCAGTTCACCTATGGAAGACACGTGACGGTCTACAGTGACCACAAACCTCTCGAGGCAATCCTAAAGAAACCTCTCGCATGCGCACCAAAACGTCTCCAAGGAATGATCATGAGGCTCCAAAAATACGACCTAGATGTTCAATATGAGAAAGGGAAGAACATGCACATTGCAGACTTTCTATCCCGAGCCTATCTGCCAAATACAGAACACCCGACGGGAGCAAGCTTTGAGCATGTCAATATGGCCAGTTTCCTCCCAATCTCAGATCAACGGCTACAGGAGATTCGGAAAGAGACGGAGAAGGATGAGACACTGCAAATCCTCAAGTCCGTAATCCTGCAAGGTTGGCCGTCTGAGAGACACGAGGCACCAGCACAAGTGACGCCCTATTACAGTATTCGAGATGAACTCGCAGTGCAAGATGGACTCATATTTAGAAGCGAGAGAGTCGTCATCCCGAAGACCCTACGTGGAGATATGAAGCAGAGGATTCACTCGTCACATATGGGTGCCGAGTCCTGCCTAAGAAGAGCACGAGAATGTATCTTCTGGCCAAACATGAATGCCGAAATTAAAGAGATGATAGCAGCATGTGAGACGTGCAGAAAGTACGAGAAGTCTCAACCAAAGGAAACCTTAATGTCAGTAGAGTCACCGTCTAGACCGTGGGAAAGGATTGGAGTAGACCTTTTCACATTTGACAACAAGGACTTCCTCATCACAGTCGATTACTTCAGCAATTACTGGGAAATCGACAAGCTTAACAACACCCTGGCGAGCACCGTAGTTCTAAAACTCAAGAGCCACTTTGCAAGATACGGATGCCCTGACCAGGTAGTCAGCGACAATGGGCCACAGTTTGACTCTGAAGTATTCCGCAAGTTCGCCAACACATGGGACTTTGAACATACCCCCAGCAGCCCTGGCAACAGCAAGGCCAATGGTAAAGTAGAATCCGCAGTCAAGACGGCGAAGAATCTTCTACGCAAAGCCCTTAGCAGTGGACGAGACCCATACATGGCAATCCTTGACTACCGAAATACGCCGACGCAAGGAATGGATTCTAGCCCAGCGCAAAGATTGATGAATCGGCGAACAAAGACCCTATTACCAACGGCAAGAGCGTTACTCCAGCCTAGAGTGACGTATCCAGAAAAGGAAAAGCGCAAACTGGAAAAGAAACAAGAACAGCAGGCCAAGTATTATAACCGTGGTGCCAAAGACCTTCAAGAGCTAGCTAAAGGCGATGTTGTCCGAATGAAGCCATTTCGTTTGGGCGACAAGATTTGGAAGAAGGCAGTTGTCACAGCCCGCCTAGACGAGAGATCGTACACCGTGGAGACACCTGAAGGAGGTGTTTACCGGAGAAACAGAGGACACCTCAAGAAGACACAGGAGAAAGCAGAGCATGTGACAGCTGACAGCGATAGAGACATAGCCAAGGGAGAGAGGTCAGCAGCAGAACAAGCGACACCAGCCAATACAAGCAGCCCACCTCTAACAGTTGAGGAAAGTACTACCCCATTGGTACCAGCAGCGGCTGCAACAAGCACTTCCCCGAGGCGACCACCAGCGCCTGTAAGACCTCAGCGAGAAAGGAGACCTCCCAGTTACCTCAAGGACTATGTCTGCAAATAACTAAATCGGACTGACAAATTCATAGACCGGACTGACAATTTGCGATGATCACAATAGTTGTTTGATTTTTTTTTTAATTGCTTTAAAAATCCATTCTTGATCAAGAACCAATGAGCAATATGGACTGAGACTATTATGCGAGCTACTTATCGCTAAGCTTCGTGATTCTTAGATATCAATGTTAGACTGCTGATTGATCCGCAGCACAAGATAAGACTCTTACACTCTTTGTTTCTCTTTCTTTCATAAAGGGAAGGATGTTACAAGATGTAGCTGATTGGAATATCGTGATTAGAATATTTGATTAACATGTTAATAGTCGGATGTTTGTTTTATTAAAGTCAGTCTCTTTAGCCACATACTGGTGTGCGTACCTATCTAGAGCGCATATTGAAACAAACCTGACCATAGGCTGGGCATTTCATAGGCTGGTATACTTTTCCACATCTTCTACAGTTGAACGGTTTCTTTGTTTGGTTGTGCTTTCCATTTCCTTGTCTCGATTTTCCGGGTGACTTTTTGGAATCGTCTTTCACATCGCGCACCTCTCGTTCATCCTGATCCACAACCATATTTTTCGCCTGATTTTCAGTAATCTCAGATGACTTGCACATTTCAACTGCTCCCTCCAAATTTAAATCTTTTTTCTCGCAGACGTTAACTGACCTCGTTACTTCTGATACCACACACAATACGATCACGAATTATAGAATCATGCAATTCTCCAAACTCACAGTTTCTTGCAAGCTTGCGCAGTTCCGTGACGTAAGCATAGATTCCTTCGACGCTTTTTGTGCCCTCGTGTTAAACACGTCGCTCGTATGCTACATTCTTCTTTGCCGTACAATATTCTTTGAATCTCTTGATCACGACATCTATCTTATCCTTGTCTTCATCGCTGAGACCGAATGTATTAAAGATTTCCAGCGCCTCCTCTAACAAGGTTGAACACTGTACTTTCGCTGGTTACTTGTCGAAGCCCATCGCGTTGAGAAAAAGCCTGAATTGCAGAATTCAATGTCTCCAATTCTCTGCAATATTTCCCTCGAATGATAGCGGCTTCGGTGGTGGGAGTTGATCCATTATTTTCTGCCTTCTGACACCATGTTATGCTTTAGTATTTTATGAAATGTGAAGGAACACATTCAACATGGCTGTACAAACTACAACTCTGATTTTATTACATGAAATCGAGACTATACATAGACCGGCAAACACGTGCTCTAAATGGAGACCGAGACTATGACTTGTATTTCACAACATGTTCATTATATTCAATGCTGCAAATTAAATGGTGGCTGCATGAAAATGCACAAATTAGTTGAATGTTCAATAGCGAAGCGCACTATTACTAAAAATATATTTCGCCGCATGATACCCCCCCCCCCCCCCGTGTGACATAAAAAGACACAAATCACTTGAAAGTTCGATTATATTCAATGCCCCCAAATTAAATCATGGTGTGACATGACAATAGACAAATCAGTTGAATGTTTATTAAATTCAATGCTCCAAATTAAATTATGTGACATGAAAATACACAACTCAGCTGAATATTCATAATTTATATGTAATTATGCTCCAAATTAAATCATGATTTGACATGAAAACACACAAATCACTTGAATGTTCATTATATGCAATGCCTCAAATTAAATGATTGACATCAGATGAAAAATATACACAAATCACTTGTCAATGAATGTTCTTTTTATTCAATGCCCCAGATTAAATTGTGTGACATGAAAATACACAAATCAGTTGAATGTTCATTATATTCAATGCTACAATAAAATATAATGTGACACGAAAATACACAAATCAGTTGAATGTTCATTATATTCAGTGCTGCAAATTAAATGGTGACATGAAAATGCACAAATCACTTGAATGTTCATTATATGCAATGCCCCAAATTAAATGATTGACATGAAAAATATACACAAATCACTTGAATGTTCTTTTTATTTAATGCTCCAGATTAAATTATGTGACATAAAAATACACAAATCAGTTGAATGTTCATTGTATTCAATACTACAATAAAATAATGTGACATGAAAATACACAAATCAGTTATGCTTTAGTATTTTATGAAATGTGAAGGAACACATTCAACATGGCTGTACAAACTACAACTCTGATTTAATTACATGAAATCGAGGCTATACATAGACCGGCGAACACGTGCTCTAAATGGAGACTGAGACTATGACTTGTATTTCACAACATCTCCCTTTTTTTAACAAAAATCTTGCATGCAACATAATAAATGAAACTACAAGAAATGAGCATAAAAATCTGACTTATTCGTAATGTTCATGACTTGCATCAGACACACTGTTCACTTAATATCAACAAAGTCTGGTAACAACTTATGAAATGTTCTCACTAATTGGTCACATAGTCCTTGGACCAAACAGGTATTCAGATAACTCGACCACTGAAACTGACTTTCTCAGAGCTCACGGAATCATGGACTGGACTGGTAGTGTTGGTTTTAGATTCTTCTAGATCCTGCTGCGGATTGGTTGCTTCAGTTGCCTTAATCAGATCGCGCCTGTTTCTTCGGTAGCTTGCTTCTTCTGAGTCAACAACGTACGATCTTGGCGCTTCGGTTACACTGGTAACTACCGCAGGTGTCCATGTTTTCTGTCCTGGCTTTCTAATTCAAACAGTGTCTCCTGTATTCAGAGGTTTCAGAACTTTTGCATTTCGGTTGTAATACTGCTGCTGTATTTCTGCACGACGACTGAGACATTATTTGATGTTTTCGGTTGGATATAGTGGCTTTAGCAATACAGGTGTAGTAGGTAGTTTGGTTCTAGTTCATCGTCCCATAAGCATCTGTGCTGGTGAGAGGCCAATTTCCTCAATTGGAGTGTTTCGGTAGTCAAGCAACTCAAGCTGATAATCCTTTCTTTCAACTTTTGCTTTCTCCATAAGGTTCTTAGCTTTTTGCACAGCTTGTTCTCGATGCCTAAGTGGCTGCTGTGTATTACTCTTAGCATCTCATCTCTGAGCGAAATAGGTACAATCAATTTGTCACTTCTCATTAGCAAATCAGCACACACAGAAATTTCTTCCTTAATGTTCCAATACTCGCGAAGCTCAGGGTCTACTTGAGACTTCCTTTCTGGCCATCCACTTTTCACTGTGGTCTTGAGCAACTTTTGCTTTCTTCATAAGGTTCTTAGCTTTTTGCACAGCTCGTTCTGCAAGACCATTACTCTGTGGGTATCTGGGTGATAAGGTAATATGCTTGAAGCTGTATTCCTTAGCAAATTTTGCAAACTCATGGCTATTGAATTTAGGGCCATTGTCACTAACTATCACCTCAGGTATTCCATATCTTGCTAACTGAGGTTTGATGTGGTTAATCACTGTCTTGCTTTTACTGTTAGGCAAGTATGACACCTCAAAGAACTTTGAGTAGTTATCAACCATAACCACATATTCTTGTTTGTCAAGGTCAAACAAATCAACTGCGATCCTTTGCCATGGCCTTTCAGGTAATGCATGCCTCTTGAGTGGTTCTTTTGCTTGAGAATTTCTGTACATGTTACAGGTATTGCACTTGGATACCACATCTGCTATCTTTTGGTTCATTCCTGGCCAAAACAAAATATCTATGGCTCTTTGTTTACATTTCTCAATGCCTAAGTGGCTGCTGTGTATTACTCTTAGCATCTCATCTCTGAGCGAAATAGGTACAATCAATTTGTCACTTCTCATTAGTAAATCAGCACACACAGAAATTTCTTCCTTAATGTTCCAATACTCGCGAAGCTCAGGGTCTACGTGAGACTTTCTTTCTGGCCATCCACTTTTCACTGTGGTCTTGAGCTTCTGTAGTGTTACATCTTTTCTTGTTGCATCTTTAAACTGTTCCAATTTCACTTCACTGATTGGCATGTTTTCAAGGGTGAGTACCTCAAATTCATCCTTTGTGTTGGCTGCAGTTTGTTTCATTGCTTTCTTCTGGAGCACGACTTAGAGTGTCTGCAATGAACATGTTTTTACCTGGTTCATACTCCACTTGCAGGTCATAATGCTGTAAACTTAACATCATTCGCTGTAATCTCTGTGGTGTTTGGAATAATGGTTTCTTGAACAATGCTTCCAAGGGCTTGTGGTCGGTTTGGACTTTTACTTTCTTGCCATTAACATACTGGTGACATTTAGTACACGCATACACGATTGCCAACAGTTCTTTCTCTATCTGCGCTAATTTTTTTTCAGCAGAGTTAAGAGATCTGGATGCGTAGCACCCTGTTCTACCTTCTTGAAGCAAACATGCCCCAAGTCCATAGGATGATGCATCTACTGATACTGTAAGGGGGGTTTCAACATCATAATACTGGAGTGTCGCATCACTTGTCAGCTTTTCTTTAATGGCTCTGAATGCTTTCTCTTGTCTTTCGGACCAATGCCATTCCACCTCTTTGTGCAGTAGCTCTCTTAGTGGCTGAGTTAGGTCTGCTAGGTTGGGTATGAATTTACCTATGTAATTCACCATTCCAAGAAATCTTAAAAGTGCTGGCTTATCTGCTGGAGATGGCATTTCCTCCACTGCACGCACCTTGCTAGGATCTGGTTTCAATCCGTTGGATGTCAACACGTGGCCAATGTATGGAACTTCAGCCGTCAAAATATTCTTTTTACTTCGGTTGAGCTTCAGTCCAACTTTCCTTGAACGTTCCAACACTTGCTCTAGGCGATGGTTGTGCTCACCTTCATTTCTGCCCCAGATAAGAATATCATCAGCGATTGTCTTCACTCCACTCAAGTCCTCAAAGGCTTGAGTCATTCTCTTTTGGAAGATCACGGGGGCTGAGTTGATACCAAATGGCATTCTAAAGTACCGGTATCGACCAAATGGTGTGTTGAATGTTAACAGTTCTGAACTTTTCTCGTCAAGCTTAATATGCCAAAAGCCAGATGTAGCATCTAGAACACTAAATACTTTGGCATCACTCAATTCAGCTGCAACTTCTTCAACAGTTTTCATAGGATAATGCTCTCTCTGGATAGCTTTATTTAAATCTCGAGGATCTAAACACAATCGCACCTTACCATTTGGTTTCTCCATGACTACTAAAGAACTAACCCATTCAGTTGGTTCCTCGGCTTTACGAATAACACTAAGTTTTTCCATGCGGTCAAGTTCTTCCTTGACTTTCTCTCTCTGAGTGAAAGGTATTTTGTGAGGTGGATGTACCACTGGACTTACATTAGGATCAATCTTAATTTGATAAGTACCCTCCAAACATCCAATACCATCGAACACATCTTCATACTTCTTGAGGATTTCATTGATATCTTGATTATTGTCACTGGACAGGTTTTCCTCTCGCTGGGTATCAACTGAGCTGACTCTCTTGACCAAATTTAAATCATGACAGGTTTAAAGACCAATTACTGGAGTTGCTGGATGCTCAATTATTTTAGTTTCCTCTAAGTTTCACCCATTACTGGCATCTTGGGGCCTGTATAAGACACAAGTTGGGTTTTCGACTTCTTCATTTTCTCACGTGTCAGTTCACAATACAACGCATATGACAAAAAATTGCATTGAGCACCAGTGTCAAACTTCATATTGACCTGGAGTTTATTGATCACTACACTTTGCATCTAATCTTTCTGAGTCAGTGGTTTAGTTCCCAAGACCCCAATAAACAACTCATCTGTATCTAAATCATCACATGTTAACTCACTTACCGTATTTTCTCGATTAAACGCCGGGTCTCCGAGCTAGAGTGGTAAGTAAGCCTTCCAGGCATTTATTTGAGGTGTAATATGCTTTAGGTATGATGGCAAATTACATTCATGTCACAAATAATGATTTAAAACCCTTCTTTAATAAACATTTTGCTCCAATAAACTGCACCATTCAAATAAACGCCGGGTCCATGGAGCCAAGTTTGAAATAAACGCCGGGGGCGTTTAATTGAGAAAATACGGTACTTGATTTGAACTGTCCCTTGGCTTGGACTGGCACATTTTTGAGTAATGATTCCTTTGTTTACATTTGTGGCAAACCTGACCATAGGCTGGGCATTTCATAGGAGGCTGGTATACTTTTCCACATCTTCTTCAGTTGAACGGTTTCTTTGTTTGGCTGTGCTTTCCATTTCCTCGTCTCGATTTTCCGGGTGACTTTTTGGAATCGTCTTTCACATCGCGCACCTCTCGGTTATCTTGATCCACAACCATATTTTTCGCCTGATTTTCAGAAATCTCAGATGACTTGCACATTTCAACTGCTCCCTCCAAATTGAATGCTATGATATTAAAATATACAAATCGATAGACTGTTCAATTATTTTCAATGCACCAAATTAAATGGTACCATATAAAAATATACAAATCATTAGATTGGTCAATTCTTTTCAATGCACTAACCAAATAGATATAAAATTACACAAATCAGAAGAATATTATATTCCATGCAAAAAACTATATGACATGGAATGAAAATCGACAAACATACAAATTAGCAGATTCCTCAATAACTAATGCAAGATATCTAACAATTATTCGCCGAAGGCGAAGTGATTATTGTTGAATAATCACTGAGCCTGAGGCAAATAATTGTTTTAGTATAATTTTTAGAGGTGATCATCAAGAACTTAAAAAAATAACGATAGCAAACAAGAAAACAGCAAACACAAGTGTTCGCTTGCATACGGTGTAAACCAGTTTAAATCATCGATTGCAATCAGAATTTATTTAGTTAAAGCAATAAAACGGAACAAAACAAACACAATGAGAAAGATAGATGTTCGTTACCTTTCAATATGATTGTGGATGACTTCTAAGCGAATGTACGAATCCTCTAAAAATGAGTAGCTCCGGTGAGAAGAGAACTAAATAATGTTTGCTCAATCGATCTGACTGAGTTTCTCATCTATCGCCAAAACCGCCGTGTTTACGATCATTTCTAATGCCTTGAGAACCATCTCTTGAAAATATTTTCGGTCCAAAAGTCTTGGTAGTTAATTTGAAAAATTCCCAATGTTTTACTTTAAAATATCCAGGACTTGGAGTGGTTTCTTTCAAATCCAAGAAATTTTCATTCAGCAAAAGCGGCCATGTTTACTTCCCTTCTGGATGTCAAAGGTGGCGTGTCTAAGTAACCAAGCCTTCAAAGCTATAATCACCTCGCGCGGGGTGATTATATACTACTTATTAACCGCGAGTGAGGTCATTACAGGGGAATCTCAGACCGAGGCCTTGATGTATTGACCATTAAGGTCGAGGTCTGAGATTCCCCTGTAATGAGGTTAATAAGTTATTTATTATATTGCCTTTAAGCACTATTCAAAAAAAGAGTATAATCAAGGGAAAAAAAACACTGGAGGTAAAACTCGCTCTCGCTCTCTGTGGCTCTCTTCGTCGCTCATACTAAGAAGTATCGGTATGCTTATATTTTTCTTTCAGTTATTGAAAAGATAGTTATATTTTGTCGGCTATTTTTGCTGTTTTTGCTTCCTCGCTAGTAACTTTTACTCACAACTCAACTCATAATGCCCGGTCATTACAAGAAAATAATGCCCAATCAGAGCGCGCGTACTATTGTAGCCATATAATAAAGCCTCATAAGGGAAAAAACGCCTGATCGCAGGTTACATAAGCCGAGCTTCTCGACCAATCAGAATGCTTCAATTCTTATAATCACCTCTGAAATTATACTAACAAATAATATAGCATATTGGTCCATCAAAAACAAGGGATTGCTATTCTTTCATCTGCGGCTCCTTACTTATGGAACGATCTGGGCCTACACATCCTTATGAGGAAAATTTTTAATGTTTTAAAATGCATCTTTTTACACTTGCTTTTAAAATGTTATGTTTTTTAACTATTTTTAACTTATGAAGTTATCAAGTGTTTTTATAATTTTTAGCGTTATTTATTTTTACCTTAAATTAAAATATTATGTACATTTAAGCTTTTTATTTGCCTTAAAATATTGATAGTGTTGTAACATGCTTTTGAGCATAATTTTTTCCAGGGTTCTGAATAGAAATTTCAGCAGCTGTTGCTGTGTTGTTTTCACCCGTAACAGGAATCTACATGGCCAAAGGCTATGTAACTTAAATCTATTGACTGCAGTGCTTTGACAGCCCTAACACTTTCAAGTGACACTCGGAACAGGTGTTACGGGTTAACGGTTCAACTGAGAACCCTGATATTTCTATGAAAAGGGCGCATTATATATAGTTTTACATTTTTACCGGTAATTAATAATATTGATTACTATTCAATTATATATATTCCACGCACTAAATAAAATATGGCAAGATATAAAAATACACAGACTCTACAAACCAAATTCAATTAGTCAGTCAAGTCTTGCAGGATATTAGTTTGTTCCTGCTATCACGTCTCAAAGAAAATCTCTTTCTTTGTAGTCCATGGGGTCGCATCTCAAATTTTTTTTCTCTTTTTTTATTTTGGTCCATCCCATCTTGAAGCAGGATGCTTTTTTTGGCTGCCAGTCACACCTTGAAGGATACCTTCTTTTTCCTGGTACATCGCGTCTCAGAGGTTATCTTTTTTCGCGGCCAGTCACGTCACAAAGGATATTTTTGTTGTACTTGCTGCCCATCACATCTGAGAGGAAATCTCATTTTCGTAGTCCATGGTGTTTAGATGGAAGTTATTTTTTATTGCTGTCTGTCACGTCTCAAAGTGCTCTCTTTTGAGGTCCATCGCATCTTGCAGGATACTTTTGTTGTGCTATTCTACCCTACCATTAACACCAAGACACAAATATGGAGAATAATGCAGTGTGCCGTGAGTAGCCAGCACTGTGAGAAGTAAACAAAGCAGAAAAGTAAACGAGCAACAAGGAAAAGAGCACCGAATAAAAAAAACGAGAAATTCAAAGAAAACTTAACTTATAACATGTTCCTCGATTGAATCCCACTTGTCGAACAAAATCTAGCAGACGAAAACGACGCGAAATTAGTAGGCGACTTCGTGTCCCTCCATTTATGACACTATAACGACTCGCTGCTTGTTTAAAATGACGCTCTGCACACCTCTCAGAACAAAATATGCGTTTCTCGTCCTCAGAATTTGATGTTAACTCGTCCGATAAATAACTGTCGACCAGCCAAACTCAATCCTATCAGGTTGGTGCGCTGCTGTATTTCTCTTTATATCTTTCAGGTTGCTGCGCTGCTGTCATTCTCTTTATATCTTTCAGGTTGGAGCGCAGCTCTCTTTCTCTTTATATCTTTCAGGTTGGTGCGCTGCTGTCTTTCTCTTTATATCTTTCAGGTTGGTGCGCTGCTGTCTTTCTCTTTATATCTTTCAGGTTGGTGCGCAGCTGTCTTTCTTTTTATATCTTTCAGGTTGGTGCGCAGCTGTCATTCTCTTTATATCTTTCAGGTTGGTGCGCTGCTGTCTTTCTCTTTATATCTTTCAGGTTGGTGCGCAGCTGTCTTTCTCTTTATATCTTTCAGGTTGGTGCGCAGCTGTCTTTCTCTTTATATCTTTCAGGTTGGTGCGCTGCTGTCTTTCTCTTTATATCTTTCAGATTGGTGTGCTGCTGTCTTTCTTTTTATATCTTTCAGGTTGATGCGCTGCTGTCTTTCTCTTTATATCTTTCAGGTTGGTGCGGAGCTGTCTTTCTCTTTATATCTTTCAGGTTGGTGCGCAGCTGTATTTCTCTTTATATCTTTCAGGTTGGTGCGCAGCTGTCTTTCTCTTTATATCTTTCAGGTTGGAGCGCAGCTCTCTTTCTCTTTATATCTTTCAGGTTGCTGCGCAGCTGTCTTTCTCTTTATATCTTTTAGATTGGTGCGCTGCTGTCATTCTCTTTATATCTTTCAGGTTGGTGCGCAGCTGTCTTTCTCTTTATATCTTTCAGGTTGGTGCGCAGCTGTCATTCTCTTTATATCTTTCAGGTTGGTGCGCTGCTGTCTTTCTCTTTATATCTTTCAGGTTGGTGCGCTTCTGTCTTTCTCTTTATATCTTTCAGGTTGGTGCGCAGCTGTCTTTCTCTTTATATCTTTCAGGTTGGTGCGCTGCTGTCTTTCTCTTTATATCTTTCAGGTTGGTGCGCTGCTGTCTTTCTCTTTATATCTTTCAGGTTGGTGCGCTTCTGTCTTTCTCTTTATATCTTTCAGGTTGGTGCGCTGCTGTCTTTCTCTTTATATCTTTCAGGTTGGTGCGCTGCTGTCTTTCTCTTTATATCTTTCAGGTTGGTGCGCAGCTGTCTTTCTCTTTATATCTTTCAGGTTGGTGAGCTGCTGTCTTTCTCTTTATATCTTTCAGGTTGGTGCGCTGCTGTCTTTCTCTTTATATCTTTCAGGTTGGTGCGCAGCTGTCTTTCTCTTTATATCTTTCAGGTTGGCGCGCAGCTGTCTTTCTCTTTATATCTTTTAGATTGGTGCGCTGCTGTCATTCTCTTTATATCTTTCAGGTTGGTGCGCAGCTGTCTTTCTCTTTATATCTTTCAGGTTGGTGCGCAGCTGTCTTTCTCTTTATATCTTTCAGGTTGGTGCGCTGCTGTCTTTCTCTTTATATCTTTCAGGTTGGTGCGCAGCTGTCTTTCTCTTTATATCTTTCAGGTTGCTGCGCAGCTGTCTTTCTCTTTATATCTTTTAGATTGGTGCGCTGCTGTCATTCTCTTTATATCTTTCAGGTTGGTGCGCAGCTGTCTTTCTCTTTATATCTTTCAGGTTGGTGCGCAGCTGTCATTCTCTTTATATCTTTCAGGTTGGTGCGCTGCTGTCTTTCTCTTTATATCTTTCAGGTTGGTGCGCTTCTGTCTTTCTCTTTATATCTTTCAGGTTGGTGCGCAGCTGTCTTTCTCTTTATATCTTTCAGGTTGGTGCGCTGCTGTCTTTCTCTTTATATCTTTCAGGTTGGTGCGCTGCTGTCTTTCTCTTTATATCTTTCAGGTTGGTGCGCAGCTGTCTTTCTCTTTATATCTTTCAGGTTGGTGAGCTGCTGTCTTTCTCTTTATATCTTTCAGGTTGGTGCGCTGCTGTCTTTCTCTTTATATCTTTCAGGTTGGTGCGCAGCTGTCTTTCTCTTTATATCTTTCAGGTTGGCGCGCAGCTGTCTTTCTCTTTATATCTTTCAGGTTGGTGCGCAGCTGTCATTCTCTTTATATCTTTCAGGTTGGTGCGCTGCTGTCTTTCTCTTTATATCTTTCAGGTTGGTGCGCAGCTGTCTTTCTCTTTATATCTTTCAGGTTGGTGCGCAGCTGTCTTTCTCTTTATATCTTTCAGGTTGGTGCGCAGCTGTCATTCTCTTTATATCTTTCAGGTTGGTGCGCTGCTGTCTTTCTCTTTATATCTTTCAGGTTGGTGCGCTGCTGTCTTTCTCTTTATATCTTTCAGGTTGGTGCGCAGCTGTCATTCTCTTTATATCTTTCAGGTTGGTGCGCTGCTGTCTTTCTCTTTATATCTTTCAGGTTGGTGCTCTGCTGTCTTTCTCTTTATATCTTTCAGGTTGGTGCGCTGCTGTCTTTCTCTTTATATCTTTCAGGTTGGTGCGCAGCTGTCTTTCTCTTTATATCTTTCAGGTTGGTGCGCAGCTGTCATTCTCTTTATATCTTTCAGGTTGGTGCGCAGCTGTCTTTCTCTTTATATCTTTCAGATTGGTGCGCTGCTGTCTTTCTCTTTATATCTTTCAGGTTGGTGCGCTGCTGTCTTTCTCTTTATATCTTTCAGGTTGGTGCGCTGCTGTCTTTCTCTTTATATCTTTCAGGTTGGTGCGCAGCTGTCTTTTTCTTTATATCTTTCAGGTTGGTGCGCTGCTGTCATTCTCTTTATATCTTTCAGATTAGTGCGCAGCTGTCTTTCTTTTTATATCTGTCAGATTGGTGCGCTGCTGTCTTTTTCTTTATATCTTTCAGGTTGGTGCGCTGCTGTCTTTCTCTTTATATCTTTGAGATTGGTGCGCTGCTGTATTTCTCTTTATATCTTTCAGGTTGGTGCGCAGCTGTCTTTCTCTTTATATCTTTCAGGTTGGTGCGCTGCTGTCTTTCTCTTTATATCTTTCAGGTTGGTGCGCTGCTGTCTTTCTCTTTATATCTTTCAGGTTGGTGCGCAGCTGTCTTTCTCTTTATATCTTTCAGGTTGGTGAGCTGCTGTCTTTCTCTTTATATCTTTCAGGTTGGTGCGCTGCTGTCTTTCTCTTTATATCTTTCAGGTTGGTGCGCAGCTGTCTTTCTCTTTATATCTTTCAGGTTGGCGCGCAGCTGTCTTTCTCTTTATATCTTTCAGGTTGGTGCGCAGCTGTCATTCTCTTTATATCTTTCAGGTTGGTGCGCTGCTGTCTTTCTCTTTATATCTTTCAGGTTGGTGCGCAGCTGTCTTTCTCTTTATATCTTTCAGGTTGGTGCGCAGCTGTCTTTCTCTTTATATCTTTCAGGTTGGTGCGCAGCTGTCATTCTCTTTATATCTTTCAGGTTGGTGCGCTGCTGTCTTTCTCTTTATATCTTTCAGGTTGGTGCGCTGCTGTCTTTCTCTTTATATCTTTCAGGTTGGTGCGCAGCTGTCATTCTCTTTATATCTTTCAGGTTGGTGCGCTGCTGTCTTTCTCTTTATATCTTTCAGGTTGGTGCTCTGCTGTCTTTCTCTTTATATCTTTCAGGTTGGTGCGCTGCTGTCTTTCTCTTTATATCTTTCAGGTTGGTGCGCAGCTGTCTTTCTCTTTATATCTTTCAGGTTGGTGCGCAGCATTCATTCTCTTTATATCTTTCAGGTTGGTGCGCTGCTGTCTTTCTCTTTATATCTTTCAGGTTGGTGCTCTGCTGTCTTTCTCTTTATATCTTTCAGGTTGGTGCGCTGCTGTCTTTCTCTTTATATCTTTCAGGTTGGTGCGCAGCTGTCTTTCTCTTTATATCTTTCAGGTTGGTGCGCAGCTGTCTTTCTCTTTATATCTTTCAGGTTGGTGCGCAGCTGTCATTCTCTTTATATCTTTCAGGTTGGTGCGCAGCTGTCTTTCTCTTTATATCTTTCAGATTGGTGCGCTGCTGTCTTTCTCTTTATATCTTTCAGGTTGGTGCGCTGCTGTCTTTCTCTTTATATCTTTCAGGTTGGTGCGCTGCTGTCTTTCTCTTTATATCTTTCAGGTTGGTGCGCAGCTGTCTTTTTCTTTATATCTTTCAGGTTGGTGCGCTGCTGTCATTCTCTTTATATCTTTCAGATTAGTGCGCAGCTGTCTTTCTCTTTATATCTGTCAGATTGGTGCGCTGCTGTCTTTTTCTTTATATCTTTCAGGTTGGTGCGCTGCTGTCTTTCTCTTTATATCTTTGAGATTGGTGCGCTGCTGTATTTCTCTTTATATCTTTCAGGTTGGTGCGCAGCTGTCTTTCTCTTTATATCTTTCAGGTTGGTGCGCAGCTGTCATTCTCTTTATATCTTTCAGGTTGGTGCGGAGCTGTCTTTCTCTTTATATCTTTCAGGTTGGTGCGCAGCTGTATTTCTCTTTATATCTTTCAGGTTGGTGCGCAGCTGTCTTTCTCTTTATATCTTTCAGGTTGGAGCGCAGCTCTCTTTCTCTTTATATCTTTCAGGTTGCTGCGCAGCTGTCTTTCTCTTTATATCTTTTAGATTGGTGCGCTGCTGTCATTCTCTTTATATCTTTCAGGTTGGTGCGCAGCTGTCTTTCTCTTTATATCTTTCAGGTTGGTGCGCAGCTGTCATTCTCTTTATATCTTTCAGGTTGGTGCGCTGCTGTCTTTCTCTTTATATCTTTCAGGTTGGTGCGCTTCTGTCTTTCTCTTTATATCTTTCAGGTTGGTGCGCAGCTGTCTTTCTCTTTATATCTTTCAGGTTGGTGCGCTGCTGTCTTTCTCTTTATATCTTTCAGGTTGGTGCGCTGCTGTCTTTCTCTTTATATCTTTCAGGTTGGTGCGCTTCTGTCTTTCTCTTTATATCTTTCAGGTTGGTGCGCTGCTGTCTTTCTCTTTATATCTTTCAGGTTGGTGCGCTGCTGTCTTTCTCTTTATATCTTTCAGGTTGGTGCGCAGCTGTCTTTCTCTTTATATCTTTCAGGTTGGTGAGCTGCTGTCTTTCTCTTTATATCTTTCAGGTTGGTGCGCTGCTGTCTTTCTCTTTATATCTTTCAGGTTGGTGCGCAGCTGTCTTTCTCTTTATATCTTTCAGGTTGGCGCGCAGCTGTCTTTCTCTTTATATCTTTTAGATTGGTGCGCTGCTGTCATTCTCTTTATATCTTTCAGGTTGGTGCGCAGCTGTCTTTCTCTTTATATCTTTCAGGTTGGTGCGCAGCTGTCTTTCTCTTTATATCTTTCAGGTTGGTGCGCTGCTGTCTTTCTCTTTATATCTTTCAGGTTGGTGCGCAGCTGTCTTTCTCTTTATATCTTTCAGGTTGCTGCGCAGCTGTCTTTCTCTTTATATCTTTTAGATTGGTGCGCTGCTGTCATTCTCTTTATATCTTTCAGGTTGGTGCGCAGCTGTCTTTCTCTTTATATCTTTCAGGTTGGTGCGCAGCTGTCATTCTCTTTATATCTTTCAGGTTGGTGCGCTGCTGTCTTTCTCTTTATATCTTTCAGGTTGGTGCGCTTCTGTCTTTCTCTTTATATCTTTCAGGTTGGTGCGCAGCTGTCTTTCTCTTTATATCTTTCAGGTTGGTGCGCTGCTGTCTTTCTCTTTATATCTTTCAGGTTGGTGCGCTGCTGTCTTTCTCTTTATATCTTTCAGGTTGGTGCGCAGCTGTCTTTCTCTTTATATCTTTCAGGTTGGTGAGCTGCTGTCTTTCTCTTTATATCTTTCAGGTTGGTGCGCTGCTGTCTTTCTCTTTATATCTTTCAGGTTGGTGCGCAGCTGTCTTTCTCTTTATATCTTTCAGGTTGGCGCGCAGCTGTCTTTCTCTTTATATCTTTCAGGTTGGTGCGCAGCTGTCATTCTCTTTATATCTTTCAGGTTGGTGCGCTGCTGTCTTTCTCTTTATATCTTTCAGGTTGGTGCGCAGCTGTCTTTCTCTTTATATCTTTCAGGTTGGTGCGCAGCTGTCTTTCTCTTTATATCTTTCAGGTTGGTGCGCAGCTGTCATTCTCTTTATATCTTTCAGGTTGGTGCGCTGCTGTCTTTCTCTTTATATCTTTCAGGTTGGTGCGCTGCTGTCTTTCTCTTTATATCTTTCAGGTTGGTGCGCAGCTGTCATTCTCTTTATATCTTTCAGGTTGGTGCGCTGCTGTCTTTCTCTTTATATCTTTCAGGTTGGTGCTCTGCTGTCTTTCTCTTTATATCTTTCAGGTTGGTGCGCTGCTGTCTTTCTCTTTATATCTTTCAGGTTGGTGCGCAGCTGTCTTTCTCTTTATATCTTTCAGGTTGGTGCGCAGCTGTCATTCTCTTTATATCTTTCAGGTTGGTGCGCAGCTGTCTTTCTCTTTATATCTTTCAGATTGGTGCGCTGCTGTCTTTCTCTTTATATCTTTCAGGTTGGTGCGCTGCTGTCTTTCTCTTTATATCTTTCAGGTTGGTGCGCTGCTGTCTTTCTCTTTATATCTTTCAGGTTGGTGCGCAGCTGTCTTTTTCTTTATATCTTTCAGGTTGGTGCGCTGCTGTCATTCTCTTTATATCTTTCAGATTAGTGCGCAGCTGTCTTTCTTTTTATATCTGTCAGATTGGTGCGCTGCTGTCTTTTTCTTTATATCTTTCAGGTTGGTGCGCTGCTGTCTTTCTCTTTATATCTTTGAGATTGGTGCGCTGCTGTATTTCTCTTTATATCTTTCAGGTTGGTGCGCAGCTGTCTTTCTCTTTATATCTTTCAGGTTGGTGCGCTGCTGTCTTTCTCTTTATATCTTTCAGGTTGGTGCGCTGCTGTCTTTCTCTTTATATCTTTCAGGTTGGTGCGCAGCTGTCTTTCTCTTTATATCTTTCAGGTTGGTGAGCTGCTGTCTTTCTCTTTATATCTTTCAGGTTGGTGCGCTGCTGTCTTTCTCTTTATATCTTTCAGGTTGGTGCGCAGCTGTCTTTCTCTTTATATCTTTCAGGTTGGCGCGCAGCTGTCTTTCTCTTTATATCTTTCAGGTTGGTGCGCAGCTGTCATTCTCTTTATATCTTTCAGGTTGGTGCGCTGCTGTCTTTCTCTTTATATCTTTCAGGTTGGTGCGCAGCTGTCTTTCTCTTTATATCTTTCAGGTTGGTGCGCAGCTGTCTTTCTCTTTATATCTTTCAGGTTGGTGCGCAGCTGTCATTCTCTTTATATCTTTCAGGTTGGTGCGCTGCTGTCTTTCTCTTTATATCTTTCAGGTTGGTGCGCTGCTGTCTTTCTCTTTATATCTTTCAGGTTGGTGCGCAGCTGTCATTCTCTTTATATCTTTCAGGTTGGTGCGCTGCTGTCTTTCTCTTTATATCTTTCAGGTTGGTGCTCTGCTGTCTTTCTCTTTATATCTTTCAGGTTGGTGCGCTGCTGTCTTTCTCTTTATATCTTTCAGGTTGGTGCGCAGCTGTCTTTCTCTTTATATCTTTCAGGTTGGTGCGCAGCATTCATTCTCTTTATATCTTTCAGGTTGGTGCGCTGCTGTCTTTCTCTTTATATCTTTCAGGTTGGTGCTCTGCTGTCTTTCTCTTTATATCTTTCAGGTTGGTGCGCTGCTGTCTTTCTCTTTATATCTTTCAGGTTGGTGCGCAGCTGTCTTTCTCTTTATATCTTTCAGGTTGGTGCGCAGCTGTCTTTCTCTTTATATCTTTCAGGTTGGTGCGCAGCTGTCATTCTCTTTATATCTTTCAGGTTGGTGCGCAGCTGTCTTTCTCTTTATATCTTTCAGATTGGTGCGCTGCTGTCTTTCTCTTTATATCTTTCAGGTTGGTGCGCTGCTGTCTTTCTCTTTATATCTTTCAGGTTGGTGCGCTGCTGTCTTTCTCTTTATATCTTTCAGGTTGGTGCGCAGCTGTCTTTTTCTTTATATCTTTCAGGTTGGTGCGCTGCTGTCATTCTCTTTATATCTTTCAGATTAGTGCGCAGCTGTCTTTCTCTTTATATCTGTCAGATTGGTGCGCTGCTGTCTTTTTCTTTATATCTTTCAGGTTGGTGCGCTGCTGTCTTTCTCTTTATATCTTTGAGATTGGTGCGCTGCTGTATTTCTCTTTATATCTTTCAGGTTGGTGCGCAGCTGTCTTTCTCTTTATATCTTTCAGGTTGGTGCGCAGCTGTCATTCTCTTTATATCTTTCAGGTTGGTGCGCAGCTGTCTTTCTCTTTATATCTTTCAGATTGGTGCGCTGCTGTCTTTCTCTTTATATCTTTCAGGTTGGTGCGCTGCTGTCTTTCTCTTTATATCTTTCAGGTTGGTGCGCTGCTGTCTTTCTCTTTATATCTTTCAGGTTGGTGCGCAGCTGTCTTTTTCTTTATATCTTTCAGGTTGGTGCGCTGCTGTCATTCTCTTTATATCTTTCAGATTAGTGCGCAGCTGTCTTTCTCTTTATATCTGTCAGATTGGTGCGCTGCTGTCTTTTTCTTTATATCTTTCAGGTTGGTGCGCTGCTGTCTTTCTCTTTATATCTTTGAGATTGGTGCGCTGCTGTATTTCTCTTTATATCTTTCAGGTTGGTGCGCAGCTGTCTTTCTCTTTATATCTTTCAGGTTTTTGCGCTGCTGTCTTACTCTTTATATCTTTCAGGATGGTGCGCTGCTGTCTTTCTCTTTATATCTTTCAGATTGGTGTGCTGCTGTCTTTCTTTTTATATCTTTCAGGTTGATGCGCTGCTGTCTTTCTCTTTATATCTTTCAGGTTGGTGCGCAGCTGTCTTTCTCTTTATATCTTTCAGGTTGGTGCGCAGCTGTATTTCTCTTTATATCTTTCAGGTTGGTGCGCAGCTGTCTTTCTCTTTATATCTTTCAGGTTGGAGCGCAGCTCTCTTTCTCTTTATATCTTTCAGGTTGGTGCGCTGCTGTCTTTCTCTTTATATCTTTCAGGTTGGTGCGCAGCTGTATTTCTCTTTATATCTTTCAGGTTGGTGCGCAGCTGTATTTCTCTTTATATCTTTCAGGTTGGTGCTCTGCTGTCTTTCTCTTTATATCTTTCAGGTTGGTGCGCAGCTGTCATTCTCTTTATATCTTTCAGGTTGGTGCGCAGCTGTCTTTCTCTTTATATCTTTCAGGTTGGTGCGCTGCTGTCTTTCTTTTTATATTTTTCAGGTTGGTGCGCTGCTGTCTTTCTCTTTATATCTTTCAGGTTGGTTCGCAGCTGTCTTTCTCTTTATATCTTTCAGGTTGGTGCGCAGCTGTCTTTCTCTTTATATCTTTCAGGTTGGAGCGCAGCTTTCTTTCTCTTTATATCTTTCAGGTTGCTGCGCAGCTGTCTTTCTCTTTATATCTTTTAGGTTGGTGCGCTGCTGTCATTCTCTTTATATCTTTCAGGTTGGTGCGCTGCTGTCTTTTTCTTTATATCTTTCAGGTTGGTGCGCAGCTGTCATTCTCTTTATATCTTTCAGGTTGGTGCGCTGCTGTCTTTCTCTTTATATCTTTCAGGTTGGTGCGCAGCTGTCTTTCTCTTTATATCTTTCAGGTTGGTGCTCAGCTATCTTTCTCTTTATATCTTTCAGGTTGGTGCGCTGCTGTCTTTCTCTTTATATCTTTCAGGTTGGTTCGCAGCTGTCTTTCTCTTTATATCTTTCAGGTTGGTGCTCAGCTATCTTTCTCTTTATATCTTTCAGGTTGGTGCGCTGCTGTCTTTCTCTTTATATCTTTCAGGTTGGTGCGCTGCTGTCTTTCTCTTTATATCTTTCAGGTTGGTGCGCAGCTGTCTTTCTTTTTATATCTTTCAGGTTGGTGCGCAGCTGTCATTCTCTTTATATCTTTTAGGTTGGTGCGCTGCTGTCTTTCTCTTTATATCTTTCAGGTTGGTGCTCTGCTGTCTTTCTCTTTATATCTTTCAGGTTGGTGCGCTG
>NC_135758.1:16746224-17183724 GCF_052425735.1 Oculina patagonica
AAAATTCTCACTACCATATACTCGTGCCAAGGCTCAGGCGGCTTAGAGAACGAAAGGGCTATGGGGACGAAAATGGGGGTTTATTAGTTTTATCGGTGACCAGACGCAGACCTCCACTCGGTCAAGATTGAAGTCACGCGATGTTTAGAAGCTACAAATCAGTAAAAAATGGAAACATGTTTTCTTTTTTGTCTTTACAAAAAATGTTAAGTGTGAAATGTTCGATTTTGAAGCGTTTGACTCATAAAATGCTAAATTTCGACGCTTTCAAAGAGAAATATACTTCAGCGGGCAAGAATCTGTGAATAAATAACGCGGTGAGGGTAAAAGTCGGAATGAGTTTGCGGAATGGCATGTGGCATGATTTGCGGAATGGCATAATTATGCGGAATGTAATTTACGCGGAATGACTCATTGACATAAATTTTACTGAAGAGCGCGCCAATTTTTAAAGAGCAGCCGCTTTATTAAATACTGCGGGCTTAATGATGACAATCGATTGAAGATAGCATAGATGATGAAAGAAACTTGAAAGAAACGTTATTTCAGATTAATTTTCATAAAAGATGAAGCAAAGAAATGTATTCAAAAGCGTCAATTTTAAAACTCGTGAAACAACCCTTGCACGCTTAAGGTTACTGTAGACCTTCAGAGGCCAAATTTTGCGAAAATATTTTTCTTTGCTCATTCTAAACCTAAAACACTGAATTATAGATTGGTGAAAAAAGCAATGTAAAATTGTTAAATGGTGGCGAGATATCGAGGAAAAACGTTTTTCAGAAAAGTTAATAAATAGCAAAAGGTGTTATAATCCTCATTAAACATGGGGCGCTCCGTACATTTTTCGCGGCAAACTTCATCCGGCGACTCGAGTTACGCAGATTTGAATGTTTTATTTTCATCGAAAGAGTTGTGCTGTTCAGCGCGGGTTAGGTCACAAGGATCAGTGAATTTTCATGCAAAAGTCTAAAAAATGATATGAGTTCGTCTGGGAAGTTTTTTGTCCCCTTGAGCCACGTTCAAGGGGACAAATAAAAATAAAAAGTTAAAATAAAATAGAGTGAAATGAAATAAGGTATCTGTATGTTACTCATATGTTACGGGTAAGATCGTATGATTGATAAGCGTGATCCTATAACATTTCAAAATCTTGACTTTTTTACTAGTAAATGGTTTTGTGTCTTACTTTCGTTTTGGACTCGTCACGCAAGTTTTTTGAAATGAAATAGGAACTGGTATGCACTCGTATGTATCCGTATGTCACTCGTATGTATCCGTATGTTACTCGTATGTTACCCGTATGTACCAGTATGTACCCGTATGTTCCGTGTGTTTCTCGTATGTTACCCGTATGTTACTCGTAGTACTCGTGTGGTGTATTAGTCATGATCAGGATTCCACTGCTTCACGCGAATTAATAGGGTATGTAGATTTGACGGATTTTAACGAAACTTGGCCAAAATGTTCCTTGGTTATTAGCGCGCCAAAGTGTGTGAGGCTTTTTTAATATTTCAAATATTTCCCTTTTTACGCCTACTTACGTGGCGAAGATCAGCAAATATTCTAATCGCTGAGTTTACAATGGATTTTCTCAGCAACCAATAGGAGTAGCCAAAAAGCCTCACACACTTTTGTAGTCCATTGCCTGCTGATTGACACTGTGCAGTTTGTTTGGTCGTACGTTCGAACGAAAGCAGGTAATTCAATTTGGCAAACATCGTCAGTATTGCGGTTCAGTTAAGGCTTGCGCGAGCTTACCATTAAACTAAATCTTTTAAATAATTATTTCTTTAGATTCTACATTCTATTAGCTTTACAGTGATATATACTTTTCCAAGGTTTTGTAAAAAGAAACGCGCGTATGAACGATTTTCCGGAAGACACCCCTGAAGGTCTACAGTAATTTATTCACGCAAAAGCATTTCTTGTACTGCAGCAGATGGCTTTTGCATTGTAATTTTTTACTTGACTACTTTTACTGATCCTTCTAAAAATTCCATCTAAAATTCAAAGCAATACTTTACATAACATTTGCTTTCTGAAGTCTCGAGAAGCCGCTGAAACAGCTGCTGAAAGTCCTTAATCAAGTCCATGATTTGTATTTAAAACACACTCCTGATAATTACGTCGCGACACATGCACAGTCTTTGTGGCCCCGAAAGAAAGATGTATCTATTCTTTGATGGATTTCTTCACACTACCAAGGTTTTAGGGAAGGTACGTTTTTTATTATGGGGGTGGGCCGGGGTATTTTAGGATTTTTTTGCAAAAAAATTCGTGGCCCTCCCACTTCCTAGAATGTTTTGTTGCATGACCCTCCACAAACACGCACACAAAAACATGTGACCCTCCCCCCACCTACTCAGTGGTTCCTTGGGAACAAATATAAACAGAAGGGTTGCTGACCTTAACGCTTTCTGGTCGCTCCATCTGCGCACAAAGCAACTATTACAGGGTTTTTAATAACAGTGAGAGTATAGGCAGCAAACGTTTTGGAGCTCCTAAGGCTCAACCTTCTAGGGGGGTTCGGGGGCATGCTCCCCCGGGAAAATTTTAAAATTTGGGCCTCTAAGAGTGCATTTCCTGCATTCTGGAGGAAGAATTAGGTTATTTCAACAGAACCGCACATTGTCATTTTATACAGCTAGAATACGTAAGTACTCTTAAACGTTTTTCATATATTTGATTCTAGCCGATAGTGGTAAATCACGAACAACCCTTTTACCAGCGATGGCCAGTTTTCTGGCCAAGCAGAAAATATCCGATTCCATCACAAATGGCCGGAAAACCGGCCAAACAAAACAAACTATCTTTCTTTTGGGAAAACTGGGCACTACTTGGAAAAGCACATGCTTTGAAAAAAAATGGCGGTCTGTTTCACGAACTGAAGCTAGGTAATGAACGCGTGAAACGAAGGAGACATTTTAGGGTCTTTTTTCAAACCATGCGTTGTCCATGTTATGTTTGTTGTCACTATTTATGTTTTTTTCTTGTTAAGTTTTTCCCATGCCGAAACAAAGTGTAACCCTCCCCCTCCTGCGAAAAAAACAGGTTTGGCCCTCCCCAATTTGTAAAACATTTACTGATGACCCTCCCCTCTGAGGCCCCAGCCCACCCCCCCCCCCCAATAAATAACGTACCTTCCCTTAGCAATCAGTACTTGCCCTAGAGAGGGAAGTTTACGTGTTTAGCATAACTAGGAAGACCTTGGAAGTTTGTAATCCGTTCAGTGGCACAAATTAAAAACTCAGCATCAATGACTTTAATGGCAACTTTTCCCTGCCGAGGGCAAGCAGATGGTACGCAAAGCACAATGGGACTGACTACGTCACTCGATTGCGCAATTTTGCAGATTTGTGATGGCCAAAGAAATAACTCCTGGCCTCCAGCCGGAGTAATAATATTCTACACAGGACCATGTGCTCTCCAATCCCGGGGGGGGGGGGGTACTCTCATATGTGGCCTATATAGGTATGTGTCGCCCGATAGGGTATGGTTTTTGAGGTTCTCGGTCCTTAAATAGGGTATCATTTTTGCTCCTTTTGGCAATGTTTTCCCGGTGTGATCCTTAGATAGGGTACCTGAATTCTATTAGCTTAAATAAACGCCCAGCTAAACGAAAAAAGGTTTCTTAAAACTGAATTTTCTGTTCAGGTATTAGTAATTAACGATTTTATAAAGATTTGTGTCTTGCCGCGCGCGGTTAGCTATTATTTGGGTCGTCACGGAACGCATCTCCTCCCCTTTAATAGGGTGTCATTTTTCGGTTTTGAGCCTTGGTGGCACACCCCTATCCGAAATTTATGGGTCTCCAATTTGGAAAATAAATCTTGGATAACTGCTTAAATGTGATTTTACACTAGCAATATAACTACATTGTAAGCGAAACAATGTGCTGTCCAGTTAAGGAAACTACTGGATAACTGCTGGAATCAATTTTATGAAATTGCTCAAGTTCTTCAATTGCAGCAGTTGCATTGAGCTTTGATAATTTATGCAAACTGAAATTCACATTATTCAAACATCCCTGAGGCCAGAACTACCAAAAACGCGAGCTCGCTAACCTCACGCAAAAAAAGAAAAACAGTTTGCATCCTAAGCGCTAAATTCCTCTTGGGAAAAGCATTCATAAACTTTTTCGGTTGTAATATGAGATAAAAGCCTCCAGCTGAGATAATAGATGCATGCGCAAGGCACGTGCTCAGATGTTACATAACTAAAACGTGCTGGGTGGGGTAAGGCACTATTTTGTAGTGTATTTGTTATGAAACTACGCACGCGCAGGTGAGTGGAAAACAAAGATGGCGAGCTGAAGCTTTATTTGAAACATCCGGCAGTTTTGCATTTTTTCGCATTCGCTTTCGCGTTTTAGTGCCCTATACAAGTTTTACAGCTCTCTGATACTGTCTTTAAGATTTTAAAAGTGTAATATCTTGTACATGCCGAGATTTTAGCTCAATTAGAGGGCGAACCATTGTGCTTGCGAGCATCCTGAAGGTTTACATCAATTGTTGTCGTCGTTTTAGTAAGGCATAAATATGTTTAGAATACCCAGTTCTTTACGTTTCATCAGAGGGAATAGTAAACAGCTCTATAGTTCAAAAGGTAAGGTACTAATTATCGGTTGTTGCGTTTAAACCACTTAAATGTAGGGCCTGTTTACATGGGGTGGGGGACCCCGGGGGAGGACCCGCGGGGCTTGGGCGGGGGGGCCCCCTTAGTGTGCTTGGTGTACAATTCGTGTTCTTTGTTTGTCTGTGGTTCTGCACGTATTTTGTTGTATGACTTAGTACTGTAGTGGAAAGAAAGTAATATGGTCTTTACAGCTCAATGAATCTTGGACATCTAGATGAAATCCGACAATTTCTTTCCCAGGTCTTGTGTCCGGCAAATAAGGTTGTAAGAAATTACGTGATCGCAAAATATCCAGTTTGCTTTGAGAAGCATGCAACATCCGTTCATCAAATGCGTGTTTTTTTTCGTGGACGTTCACGAGGAATAGTTAATTTCAGTGTTACTTTTTGTCGGTTAACAAGTTTATTTTTCTCTCTGGTATCACATACTTTTGCTTGTATATATCAGTTCCGCACTTGCACTTTGGACCGAAGAACAATAATCGAATTTTCAATATGCTAATTTTGTCATATGACATAACAAAGTACGTGATCTTGTTGTTAAAAACATTGGATTTGAACTTGTCTCAGCTTAAACTTTTTATTTCCCTAATTTCAATGTGGTCATTTAATACATTGTATATCAATAATGAAGATTTCTTTTCAAGAATCCAATAAGCTCTCCAGTTTTATGTTAACATTTGTTTTGGTAAATATATTTTATTTTATGGTAAAATTCTGTATTCTGATTGGCAGAGACCATGTCAATTGATCCCAAACAGTACAAAAAGTTGAAATTGAATGCAATTACCCATACAAATCATCAAGATTATGTTTACAATCTGTGTGCAGATAGCATTTTTCATTGATTTTCATACACCAAACAAATGGGAATATTGGCAGGTTATTTTTAGAGCCTCAAAAAGGTAGAATATATATAGACCTTGTTTTGTTTGGTAGGCAAACATATCAGAGATGAAACATTGGATTCCCATACCAGCACTTGATTTCTCTTGTTTGACTACTCAACAAAATGGTTTCCAAGACCACAACAAGACCCACTTGTTATGTGTAGCATGATTTTCACAAGTTATCACTGTGGTGAAAAAAACTGATCAGGAAATTGTATGACAAAATAATAATATTGTTGCTAGACTTACCATGCATGAAATCTGAGTTATTTTGTATTCAGCTATCAGAATTATTTTTTGCTATTTCAGAATGTATAAAATCCGGTTGTAAATTCTCAACGATCAGAAGATTACACATTCTTGGTTCAAGAGAAAGTAGACCGGCTTTAGCTGCAATCGCAAGTCCACATGATTCAAGTCACACAACACTGGGAATTTCATGTCATATCCATGAAAGAAGTTGTAGAAGGGTTTTCTCTTCAAGTAATGACAGCAAAGACAAAAGTGGCAAAGGATCCGGAAATCAATGGAGCTGCCCCAAATGTGGGAATCCATGTACTACTGTGGAACGTAAGTCCATTATAATATTCGTACTACAATGTAGAAGTTTAAAGGTTTTAATTTAGTTTTATTGCATTAATGATAAAGCTCCCTTATTCATTTGATATGTAGCAAAACCCCAAAATACTGATCTAACGAATATGGTAGTGGTGCTGTTAAATTAAGGTAGTACAAAATATTTTTGACCTGTGTTGGCAGTGAACAGATACACTGTAGTCCAGTTTTCTCATACTTCTTTCTTAGAACAAATCCTGTCCTCACAATCTAATCAGTAATAATAACTACAAGTACAGTAAAGTAGCCTGCCAAACTTCAAACTGGCTTTTGTTGAATTATGCACTCAACTTACTGAGAAGACAACGTTTTGCCATGATTCTTTTAAATAAGCACATTGCAAAAAAATATAAGCTGGTTGTACATTAAGGGAAACAACCATCTGAGGATGAATCCTGTCTTAATTAACTGACCTTGGAATTTTGATAGCAACCTAATATCTGAATTTAAACTCTATTCATGAAGCAGTTTTGAAAGGTTTGCACCTCGCAGTTGGAATCTCCAACACAAGTCATGTCATTCGCCATCATTTCATTTGCCAAGTGTTACATCCTTGTTTTAATGCTGTGTCGCTTGTAGAAATTTACCCTAACAGGGCCTCTTTAGTGAAGATTTGCCAATAAACAGTCTTGGTTTTTCAAACTATACAAAGCTGACAACCAATGTGAGATCAAAGGAAACATTTAATTATTTTTAAAAGTCATTTTCAAAAGTGTGCAAAATTTAAAAAGTTAAATAGAATGACATTTATATTTAGTAATTATTTATAATAAATTTTTGCACAGAATGTATTTTAAAACATACTTTTTCATTTTGTTTTGCAGCCTCTACTCGTTTTGTACAGTGCGAGAAGTGTAATCACTTTTTCCTGATCTTATCAGAAACAGATTCAAAACGATACATTCATGTCAAATATGATAAAGCTTCAGGCAATGAAGCAGAAAAGCAACCCAAGGCAGTACAAGCCCCTCCACCTCCACCAAGAAAGGTGTGTATGCCCTGAACACTTCAAAACCTTTAGAATTAACAGTTATATTTTTTGTTACCTTCAATCATTATTACAAGGACAATTTAAGAACCTTGGAAAAAAAATGGAAGGAAACCAACCAATTACAACCCACTTATGTGACCTTTTGAACTCCTAATTTGAAGTGAACTTAGATGTTTCCTGATGGGTCTGTTAAGATAATTGACAGCAGAGTCTAAGTGTTACTGAAAGGTGCTGTATGGTACAATGACTGTTGTCAAGGTACTGTTTGTCTAATGGTGATAGGCTGGCAAAATGGGGATGTGTGATGTGTGTTGGATAATGACCTGTGACATGCAAAAGAAAGTTAACTTTGTTTCTGGTTCACAAAATAATGTCATTAACTACTGTTTTGTTTTTTTCCTAATTAATCTGTCAAATTAAAGTACGATTTACCAGTCTGAATCGTCTTTTGAACACCGTAAAACCAGTACACTGACTGCAACAATGGCATTTGATAACCAACCGCACAATTTGCTTTAAAAGAAACTTACACAATTTGTCTTTGATTGTTTCTATCATTTGGGGTTGAAGTTACATTGACAAAGTTCTCCCAATCAATCTAGTCAACTTGAAAATATAATTGAGTACACTGATACCATAATGCAGTTCTGTGTAACTCATTGTTGACCTCTGTATGAAGCTTTGTACAAGTCATAATATGCCATGTGGTATATTTTTCCACAGATATTCGAATACTTAAACAAGTATGTAATAGGTCAAGGTTTTGCCAAGAAAGTATTGTCAGTAGCTGTTTATAATCACTACAAGAGACTCTCAGTGAACCTGCCACAGACCCAATCAGCTTCTACACCAGCTGAAGTTAAACCAGTTCCTCTCCAAAGACCATTCCCTGGATCACCACAGGGTAACTAACTTTCTTTTATTATAGGCTATGTGTCTAACCTTTGTTTGATTTGTAGTTTATCATGGAGATATCTTGAATAAGAATATTCATTATTGTAATCCATCAAATTTTTTTGTGGGCACGATTAGTTTTAAACACGACACATGATGTCGCCAAAACTGGGGAATATCAGATGATATCCCCCAAGTTAAATTTCCTAGTTTTTCAAAATTCATCCCAAGTAAATTGTTAAATTGAATAGAACTGAATTACTACAACTGAACAAAATTACTTCAACTGTTTAAAACTTTTGAAAAAGATCTCGCCAAAATGAGCAACCTTGTGTAAAACGTTTTGAAGGATAATAAACACGCCTCCATTTGGCTTCAAAAATTAATATGTACTGATATTTTTCCTTGGACATTATCCGTTCCTCAAAGATCAGAGTTTGCTTCTCGAAGATAATTTCTGCAGACAAGTATCAGTGCATATTTTCACGCCAAATGGAGGCTATTACAAGTTTATATTTATAAGAATGATAAGTAGTAGTAGTTTTTGATGTGTAATTTAAACATTCCACTCATAGTCAACAATATTCAAACTTAGAGATGCACTTGACAATTATTACAGCTAATCCTTCTGTTAGATAAAAAGGCGACTGAGATAATAGCTAAGGGAAGAATAAAATAAATACAAGTAAAGAAACACTTTTACTTTTTGATGTGTAGTTGACACATAGCTAAACCTTCTGTAAGAAAGTGTAAATGGTAGAAGAGTGAAAAATAAAGACAAGCAGGAAGCACTTGACTACTTACAGCGTACAAAGTTTTACTGTCTAACCGTAATCATCCTTGTCTTTTTTTTTATTCATTTTAATTTTTATATGATGCCCAGTGTATGCAAGTGATTTTTTGTATAATCACCTTCCAGAATTACAGATGCTTATGACGCAGACATCAAATCTCAATTCTCCCTTGGGTGCAAGTGGTGTCCACTCGCCAACACAGCTACGAGAACAAGCAGGAAGTGACATACTGGACTCAGAAGTGGAAAGAATCCAGTTAGATAAGAGTAACATCCTACTTTTAGGACCAACAGGCTCAGGTAAAAACACAGATTTGCTCCCTGCAGCAAACATATTTTAACACCAAAATAATGATTTATAGGTAAAGGAGCTTCAGTGAATACTGTGGTGTTCTATTTCTAAAATAGCCATACTTTCCTTTTTCTGTTAGGTAAAACTCTGTTAGCACAAACTATAGCTCGATGTTTAGATGTTCCTTTTGCAATCTGTGATTGCACTGCACTGACGCAAGCTGGATATGTGGGTGAAGACATTGAATCTGTTATTGCCAAGCTCTTACAGGTCAGTTCACTACTCATTCTTACATACAGGTACAGAATATTTCAGTAATCTGTCTTCTGTGATGCTGTTTCTTGAGCTATACCTTTAAGGAAACTAAAATGTGCTTCATTTGATTTTCTCATCCATCACAGGAGGCTGGTAACAATGTTGAGAGAGCCCAGCAAGGTATTGTTCTTACACTATAACTTTCAACTCTATGTAAAGTCTGCCTGTAATGGAATCACTTGGTATATTAGCCTGATGGATGTCCAAGCATCCTCTGGGTGCATGATTGAGGATTATTTCTTAGCAAAATGATTTGACTTATATCCTAGGCCTCATCTGGGAGAATAGGGCCATTCTTAGCAAATTTAGAAATCTTCAAATAGATTTGCACAAAGAAATTGTGGAAATACACTTTACATGCTTGGGTTTGCCTCCAAACTTTTGACACCCCTCCCCTCCCCTTTGGAGGGTGACACCCCATAGAAAATGTTTGGGACACCCACTATTCAAATCCTGGCTAAAAGCCTGCTTCTGATAAATGATAAGCTTGCTTTAGTGGCATTTCATGTAGCAAATGCCAATCATTCTGGATGTTGTAATGACAGACAGACGACAAACGACCAACAGTCCACCGACAGTTGGTTACGGGGAGCTGTTCTTCACAATTACCAAAGTTTCAGTCTCAGTTCTATTGTTTGGATTGATGTCTTTATTTGGTTTTGGATTAATTTTCTTGCATTTACCCAATTCCTGGCTTCATAACACCCTCCAATGAGAAATTCCACCCCTCCACTCAAATATACCTAATAGCCTGTAAGCTTACATTCGAGCTGACACTAATAGGTTTTAAGTTAAAGCTTTTCTTGCCTTGCATTTTGTTCTGTTACAGGGTGTTTTAAGCTTTTGGTGAATGTACAGCTTGTTTTGTGTTTTATTTGGCTATGTTTAGAGAGAAATATCCAAATTCAGATTCAGGTCCTTTCTTATATCCAGAGTGTTCAGAATGAGCACTACGTTTGTATTTCAAAAAACTGTTGTAATAAATCACTGTACTTGTTATTCACAGGAATTGTATTCTTGGATGAAGTGGACAAGATCAGTTGTGTGCCAGGTGTGCATAACCTGCGAGATGTTGGTGGTGAAGGAGTGCAACAGGTATTGTACCTTAAACATTGTCACACCAAGTGAAGGCGAGACTGCTGTCTTTTCACTACTGACAAGGTGGTAAAGAGGTTATGCTGACGCGTGAATTGAGCAAAAATTAGCCGGCGACACGAGTAAACAACTCAAATCTGGCCGTGATCCGTGAATTGCCAGTCTAGTATGACGCGTGATTGGCTTATTTTTAGAACCGTGATCCGTGATTCCATCTGAAAGCTTTCATGAAAACGGAAAAAAAGATAACGTACTCAAATAAATTTACAGTTGTAAAGCCAAACTGATAAACGAAGGACTTGTCTGCACTGTGAATTAGTCTGACACTGGAATGTTTTAAGTGCATTAGGTTCAATACAAATATATATCTTTAATTTGTTATTAACTGCGCTGCGCAGTTCTTGCTCTGCACGGGGTTTATTATTATTTTTCGTTTTGTCGGTGACCTGTACCAAACCTCCACTCGGTCAGGCTCATGTCACGCGATGTTTAGAAGCTACAAATCAGTAACAAATGTAAACATTTTCTTATTTTTTGTCTTTACAAAGATTTTAGTGTAATTTCGATTTTGAAGCGTTTTATTCAAAGGAAATATTTCAGCGTCGAAAGAAATATTCAGCGGGCAGATAAAAACACGTTTGTAAGAATGCCACGTCACCGATGCTAGACCTCGAGTCACGTAGTTTCAAAGATATCAGCTACCTCAATCGAATCATTCTAATAGAGGCTGAAAGAAAATTCGACGCTGCGGGGCCTGGGTGCTGCGCTCGCGGGGAACGCAGTGAATGGTTTAAATCTGCTACAAACGGAAATAACCAAGATCCTCTGGTCTAAACTTAGCATGTTAAGTGTGAATTATTCGACTTTTTAGCGTTATTTATTTTTGGAACTGTGTCATCTATAGGATTTCTGAAATTGATGGAAAACCACTGAGACAAGCATGCCCTAACTTGCAGGGTTACGTCATTGGTAAATAATTCCCCAGGGAATTTCCATTCACAAAACACAGTCTAGTGTTCTCTCAAATTTATTTTCTTATTTACTCCAATATATTCCATTTTCGGAGCTGTTATTCAATCTTTAACGTAATTCAAGACAAATGGATGCTGATTTAATATTTTTTTGTTTCCGATCAGGAGGGGGCCACCAGAAGGTGACGGAGGAACAGCAACAGAAGTACGAAAGTGCACCACGGAGCGCAACAGTGTTCGACGCAGTAAGGGGATAAGGGGAGGGGGGGGTGCATTGTTCCCCCCCGGCCTCCTAAAGTGCCAGACCAGCGCGTTGTAAGCTCTAAGAGCTCTTGTTTTGTCAGGGCTTGTTGAAGATCCTTGAAGGTACTGTAGTGAATGTTCCAGAGAGAAACTCAAGGAAGATGCGAGGTGACAGTGTAGCCGTGGATACTACTAACATCTTGTTTGTTGCATCTGGAGCGTTTAATGGACTGGATCGGATTATTAAGAAAAGAAATCAGGAGAAGGTATGTAGCTGACTGTGTTTGTACGTCAGGGAGCTAGTACTCGGCTGAGCCCCCTAACGGCTAGTTTCTGTTTCATAACTGTCTTAAAACAAAACCAAATCGGATCTCATTAATCACAAAAAACTCAAATCCCCCCCCCTTAAAAAAAGGCAGGTCGCCAAGCAAAGAGCGTAAAGGCTCATTTTCAATGTACATACACTGCCACCTATAGAACAAGCATAATCATAAGCGCACAAGAAGAAGGAACATACATGCATTCTTTTACACTTTCTTCACCAGGAATAAGTACAAGTATAAGTAGAAGAAAAAATTTGTTCGTTCTTGTGCTTATGCTTATGCCTGTACTTAAGCCCCATGATAATTTAACCTAGCGATTGGTTTTGCATGTTTATAAATGTTTTTTAAAGAGACGAAACAAGAAGTCACAAGGTGTCTTTTTGTTGCAAATCTCTAATCGTGTTAGTTTGCGCTTCAGTTAGACAGAACTTTACAATAAAGTAAGTTTGAACGTCAGACTTTTTTAGACGGAGGCGTTTGTTTATCTCTGCTATGTTCAACCAGGTAATTGGTTTTGGAGCACCTACGAGTGATCGTGGTTCCAAAGATAAAGAGCTGGATATTTTCAAGAACTCCCAACCTGACGTCAGAGAAGACAATGCTGAGCGGGATAAGTTGCTCAGTAAAGTGGAGGCGCGTGATCTGGTGGAGTTTGGCATGATCCCTGAGTTTGTGGGTCGACTTCCTGTAGTGGTCAGTTTACACTCATTGGATGAGGACTCGCTGGTGAAGATTCTTACTGAGCCCAGAAATGCGCTGGTACCACAATATCAAGCGCTGTTTAGTATGGACAAGGTAACCCAACTCATTCCTGCTTCAACAACCTATTACGTTTTGGATTCTGATTCAGATTTAAGATAAGATAAGATAACTTTATTTATACACGGTTTTTCCATCAGTCAATTAAGTTACTGGACTATCTACCTATCTAACTAACTACAAAAATTTAATAACAACAAATTCAAAATAACAAAGAAAAGTCTGCTTTTCATGGAGGCCGTGTCTAAAATTTACTTAAAATTTAGATATTACTTTAAACTGTGCCGACTAAATTTAGATTTGAAATCGGCCAGTGAAGATGCTTGTCTTAGGTCTACATGTAAGTTTTTGGGAGCTAGATCATTGGGAGCTAGATCATCAGTGGCAGCTGGAAACTTGGAATGTTCACCTGGAGCTTCGCAGCGACATCACTTGACTGTTTCAATCTCAACTTAAACTTATCTTTAAGAAGTATTATAATCTATACTTTATATTTTCATAAGATGTAAAGCGCTATGATCAGAAATGAAAATATGCGTATAATTAGCAAATTATTATTATTATTATTAAGTTGTTCCACAACTGAGCTCCACTGTACGAAAAACTTTTCTTGAGATACATGTAATCAGTTTGAGGTTGTGGAAGAACTAACTTGTTTTCGGCATTCCTTAAACGATAAGCACTAACATCGTCACGATATCACTGAGTACGAATCTTGATCTCAGATAATCAGGAGTCATACCATGTAATGTTTTATACATTAGGATAGACTTCTGTTCCAATCGTTGATAATAGAGTCTTCCCCACCCCAGTGTCCGGAACAAATCATCTAAATTACTATCATAGCTCGCAGACATTAGGGTACGAGCTGCGCGGTTTTGAAGCCTTTGCAGTTTTTCAGCAAGGCCCTTGTTACAGCTTCCCCACACTACGTTGCAATAATCAAATTGTGGTTGAATAAGGCTGTTATAAATTTTGATTAAAATATTAAATGGAGTGAGATGCCAAATTCGTTTAATTACACCAATGGCACAAGCTATCTTCTTAGAAATGTTTTCAATATGACACTCCCAGTTTATATTTTGATCAACATAAACTCCGAGGGATTTAGCGGAGGTTACTATTTACAACTGTGCTACACAAGATTCGTGGGTGCCTGGTCATATAACTAGGCCGTATTGCAAACTCAGGGTGCAAAGAAATTGAATTTTCCAGCTTGCACTTCGGGCAAACTGTGGCCAGGATATACTAGCCCAAAGGTCATTTTCACTAGCCAAAAAATTCCTTCTATGCATGATTACTAGTAATTTCCTCAAACATTTGAGCCGAAAACTTTCACTTGCCCATCGGGCAAGTGAAGCAGAATAAAATCAGTAGCCCCGTGCTATCGGACATGCACTTCTTTGCACGTTCAGTCGTTTCGCCTACAAGAGTTCGCCTACAGGTTGATCGCCACAGGAAGCGATTCGCCTACACGACCTGGTGTTTCGCCACACAGTCGACGCCTACACCCAAATTGAAGACCATCTTAGTAGAGCGACTAAGGTGCGATCGGGGAAAACTCGTGTACGGGACAGGGGGACGAGCGTCGCGAAGCTAGAGTGACCAGAAGAAAGAAGAGAGGAAGTCGAGAATTGGAATGATGGTGAACTGAATTAGGGCCATAAGATTCGTGCGGTGAGGGAGGATTTTAGGGAAAAAAAAGTTAGAAGAGGAGAGTGTGCGATGGAAAAGGTGGGCGACGAATAGTTCGGGGTAGAAGGAAGGACAACGCACGAGAAAATAGGAGAGCTGCCGAGGGAAG
The DNA here is from genome assembly GCF_052425735.1 of Oculina patagonica. NCBI lineage: Eukaryota > Metazoa > Cnidaria > Anthozoa > Scleractinia > Oculinidae > Oculina > Oculina patagonica. Next base: position 16,760,844 of record NC_135758.1, read on the forward strand.
GGGAAGGAGGGGAGATGTGGGCGAAAGGGGCGAATCGACAGAGGGGAGGGCGAAGGGAAACTACCGGATTCCCGTTGAAACTGTCTTTCAGTTTGCAGTATTTGCGACTGTATAATTTAAAATTCATGATATTACGGTTTTAAATGGTGTTCATGAGGATCTTCGTCTAACCTGAGCTCTTTTCTTAGGTTGAACTTAACCTTAGTCCTGATGCCTTGAAGCTAATCGCCCAACAAGCATTGGAGAAAAAGACAGGCGCACGTGGATTAAGAGCGATACTGGTACGTACGTAAAGTGGCTGTATTGATTTAGGTACCCTGAGTTACCCGCCATGTACACCTAGCAAATGATACCCCTTCCTTCGATACCTTAAGGATTTTTTCCCAACTTTTCGAGAAGCATCGCCGCCTGGACCTATAGAGTTCTGACCAGTTGTGGTGATGGTACTATGAGACTTGTTTAATAGATGACCTTGCAACTGTTTCTTGTAATTCTCATCAACAGTGAGTATTACAGGGTGGAGATGAGGCAAGCTCTTGGAAGAGGCCATTAAGCAGCATTGTAACAACTTGCTTCAATCTGGCCGCAAAGTACGAATGATATTTTATTCCGTTGTGTAATTTTCTGTGTTCACCTTGCAGGAGAATTTGCTGTTAGAGCCCATGTTCGATGCACCAGGCTCTGACATCCGGGCAGTTTACATAGACGAACACGTAGTCGAAGGGAGCAAAAAGGCTGAATACGTGATGGCCCCTGAAGAAGAGGCTCCTAGTGCCGATGCAAATGAAGAAGAGGAAGAAATCTATGCCGGAGACGCTAGTTCGCGAGTATAGTGATAACGAATTGAATTTTACTGCTTATAAATACTGACTGTTACCCATGCTTTCAACAGTGAACGCTCAAAATAATAAATATTACACTGTTGATTGTTGTCAATTCAATTGCAAATTGTTTTAACATACAAGAATTTTTAACTCCAAACAAATATTTCAGAGAAGAGATTTCAGAGAAATGCCCATTGTTTCTTGTGCTTGCTTCAGTGAAGCATCAAAACATTTCTTTTGTTCAACCAAAGCTACTTCTGGAAGAAATTTGTCATCGCTGTATATCTCTTTTGCTCGTATGGTATTTTTTAAGTTCTTAGCTTTTGGTAGCCGATGGGAATTTCCTGGAAACATGATAAGTATTGATACTGTAAAAGTGTTGGAGTTTTGTATTTTTATGGGATTTTTCGTATGAAAGGTGAAAGGATTGCTTCATTGCACATGCAGCTTATGTACAGAAACATTGATTGCTGAATGTAAAAATATAATTTGGCGTGGAATAAATGTTATTTGACTGACATGTTACCTTGTGTGTTCATGCTGTAGTGATCTTAGCAAAACATACTTGTTTTTACATACAGAGTCGAACCTACCCTAACGGACAACTTCCGATGTCCCGACAAAATTCTGACATATTCTCTTTAAAAGAACCCTCTATAATACAGACCCTCTCTAATACGGAAAACAGACACTTAAATCTCGGCCCCATATAAACTTAACCTCTTTATTACGGACAGTCCGGTGATCAGGTGATGATTGTTTATCAAGTGAAATATATCAAACACGACTGACGAGAGACAGTGTTTCATCGTAATATTCAAACACCGAAGAGAGTTGAAAATACGACGCGTAGCCGAGTATTTTTGGCGAAATTCGAGGTGTTTGGAAATTAAGATGAAACACTGTCTCGATAGGTCTCAATAGTTCGACTGCTTCTGAGAAGTGAACAGCACATACATTTTGTTTATTAGGTATTATTAGTGAATTTATGGTAGAGATGTCCGATTTTAGGTGAGTTCTAGGGCTTTCCACAAGTTGCTCGGCAACTTTTTGGCAACTTTTTCTCCTTCGAGCAACTTGTTGTATTTTGAGCAATTTCCAGACCGAAGATCTCCGAAGATTATTCGAGTGTTGTCCAAAGGCCATTCGAACGTTTCCGTTTTCTGCATCAAAACATCACAAAACTCCTCAGCAAACATGACGTCGTCAATATCTTCGCGATTTTACACAATTAAAAAAATACTTCTTTTGCTGTAAAATTACAGAAAACTGCTTTATTCGCTTTTTTTTCTTTCCTTTTTTTTTTTTTTTTTTCTCCCTATTTTTTTTTTATTTTTTTTTTTTTTTTGTTCTATAATAATAACAATAATTATAAAAAATTTTAAAAATTTGTAAAAATAGGGGAATAGAAAACTAACCAAAGGAAATTAGAATCTATTTAGAGAAATTCCCTTGAGAATTTCTCAACTTTCGAGCGACTTTCGAGCAACTTTCGAGCAATTTTTATTATCAGAAGCAACTTTTTTGGATTTTTGCAGCACCTTTTGAGCAACTTTTTGAGAAATTACGGGCAACTTTTTGGGAAATCTCGAGCAACTTGTGGAAAGCCCTAGCGTTTCGAACAACTGGGCCCGGCCTGGGTTGGAAGACTATATGGTTCCCTTACATGAAGTAGTAATCCTAACTGTTGCACCACAAACTACAGCATTGCACCATGGGAAGGTCTCTCAGGCATGGCTGAAAAAGTAAAAGAACGTGTGTAATAAAACAACACCAGAAAAGGTCGGAATTTTACGTAGTTATTTACCAGCGAAGGACTATTACGATTAAGAAAACCACCTACAGCCATGGTAAGTACTATAGTATTACGCACTCGCTTTTCAGTACATTATTTCACGATATTCTTGTGTTATAGAATTGTTCTGTGAAGATCAGACTTGATGTGGAGTTTATGCGTTAACACGTTTTATTAGTACCGTGTTTCAGTCGAAAGTTAATGTTTGACATTTTTTACAGCCGCAAAACGAATATGTAGAACAGTCACGGAAACGTCGTGGATACAGACTCGACCATTTTGAAAAGAAGTAAGGGGACAACTCATTTTATATTTTTTATTTGCAGTGTTTTAATAGTGCCATTGCATACTATAAATATGCTTGGCTATGCATCCTTGGGATTACCCAACTCAGGGTCTAAGAGGGTTGTTTCCCCACTTTTTTTTCGACTTTATTTGCTTGTTTACAAGTGAAAAGTGGATAAGTTGTTCTATCTCGAACCACATTCTTGTCTACTCTCAAGGGACTGTTTTAATTTCTCAAGGGATTACTTCCCGCTGTGGGTGATCAAAGTGTCACTCAATAGAGAAGTTTTCAATTGAGTGTCGTAAAACCAAAACCAAAGTAATTACACTGGCCAATTACAAAGGACACAGATAATCCAGTAAACCAATCAAAACTCGAAGCAAATACATGTAGCCGGCACGAAGCGCGGGAAAACGTGCGGGAGCGAGTCACAATTGGTTTTTGTTTTAGTTCTGATTGGCTGAGAAAGTGGCGTGAGATTTTTAAGCCAATCACTAAGCGTAGCAATGCAAAACCAAAGCAAACGCAATTAACCTTCGACACTCAAGTGAAAACCGCTCTAGTAGTGCGTCAACACTTACGAAAAACATGACTAGCCCAAATCATAAATGGCATGTCAGCTTTCTTATCTCAACGCACCTGTTTCTGAAAGGCGATCTATAAAAAGCGTTGCCGCCGATGTGCACATGACTTCAGGCAGTGCTGTAGTCTTGATAAACGTTACAAAATTACCCTATACTTTACCAACTGTTTGACTCGAGCCGTAGCGAAAAGGTCAAATGGATTTAATTGTTACGATTACAGTGATCCAGTTTTTTGATAACGTCAAACTAAAACATATTAAAATACACAAACGCAAGAGAAACTGAGAACATTGAACAATCGAATTAAAAACGAAACAAAATTACTAAAAATAATGGAACCAGTACTGCGATCGGTAGAAGACATTTAAAGAAGGTTTTTTAAGCCGATCTGTTTTTTCTTTCTTGTCTAAATTTTCGGTGACATCTGTTCACCTTCATCAGAGTCAGAGAACGTTTGTTGGTGCTCGCACTACCAATCCGTGTGTTAATGCGACATTTTAATTTTGAATAAACGGCACATAAGCGCGAGGAAAAGCTTTGCGTTCGTTCATAGCATGGCTGTCCAAAGTGGAGTGCCACGACTCCAAGAAAAGCCTCTTGCTGTAATTGCTTATACCACGCTCGAGGATCTGGGCATCCTTCGGAAAATAGGCAATAGACAAATTTACTATATAATTTTCAACCAATCCACAGTGTAAACAACACGTGACTGACAAATATAACAATTCCTCCACAAAGATAGGAAATTGTTAAACTAAACTACAAAGCAACTGTAATGATAAGTTCGAAAGAACAATGCACAGGATAAACCTTCGACTCATACTTCATGCAAAAAAGTCGATATCTCGAAGAGATCTTTGATTTTAAACTGTGATCTCTGATGTATATGAGAAAAGCATTGTATATTACATTCAATTTAAAACCTGTGTTAGTTTATGGCATACCCGTACAGCTCTGTTTAAAATGAAGTGAAACGTACAGTCAACTCTTTCGTAATGGACACCTCTATAACAGAGACAGAGTTGAGGTGTAGATGCGAGTTCCCAATTTGTGATCACTAGTGCCTTTGTGTTGGCCAGTACTTTGGCTTTCCTGCAATGACTTGCATTCGCTTTGATATAGATCAAAATTATGCACAGGCTGTTGCAAGTTTTTCACTAATTGCCCACTAAACAGAGGTTGATGCAAGTCTTGTTGTGCGTCGTTTCAATGCAACTCTGAATGCAGGTTGATATGTCAAAACTCGCACTACTACATCTGTATTTGGCCAGGGCTTAATGTTCAACGAGCATGTTGCACTGTATATGATATTTTAATATCACTTTTTTCCTTGTTTACCTCAGGCGTAAAAAAGAATGTCGTGAACCACATACACATGCCAAGTATGCCCACAAACTCCATGGCCTCAAGTAAGTTAAACAATCAAACCACTTGACACTTGTTGAACAGATCATGTGTCGAGGTTATTTTGATTTTGTATAATAAAGTCACTTTGTTTAATATTGATTTATTCATTTGAATTATGAAAATTTTCTTTTTTCAGGGCCAAAATGTACAATAAAAAGCGCCGGCTTGAAAAAATACAGATGAAGAAGACGTAAGTAGAAAGAACACATTTTATAAATGCAGGTTGTAAACAACAGTGACTATTGTGTGTGTTGTGGCAATACTTTAATCTTGTAAATGCTATTCAGGCTAAGAATGCATGAAGAACGCCAGACAAAAACAAGAGACAGCCAAGATGTTCCTGAAGGTGCAGTACCTGCATATCTGTTGGACAGAGAAGGGCAGTCCCGTGCTAAGGTGCTCAGTAATATGGTCAAACAAAAAAGAAAAGAGAAAGCAGTAAGTATGAAAACCTTAATAGATAACTTTGACATTAGGAGGTGTTTTATTTGAGCGTCGAAAGTGCATGTAATAAGTGTTTGCTTTGGCTTTGCTTTGCTTTGCCCAGTGATTGGTTTAAATCATCATCGTTCGTCCTTGTCACGCCATGGGACACATATTTAAAAGGTTTAAATATTAAACTGGGGAAAATGCATCTTGCTGTTCATGTAGCACTTGCTCTATGCTGTAAGTAATGCTCACCAGTTCCGGGCACGCTGCATGAAAGGAGAAAAAACTCCAAATATTTTCTTATTTGAGAACGTATCATATAAAAAAGCATATCGGAACTTCGCAGAGCGGCGGACACTACCCCCTATGAAATTTTGGAAGTAAAAGACATTTATAGAACCTTTACAAATCAAGCATAACTGCTGTCCACAACGAATCATATTCAGGAAGACCGCCAATACCGACCTCTCCAAGAACTCAGACAATGTGAGAGTAGTGGAAGAGCATGATCTCCCAAATAAGGTTCCAGGAATGGAACCAGTAGAATTTTACAAAACGTTTTGGCCTAGTGGGAACCTAGTGGAATGTTTCAGAGGGGAGTTCACCGCAGGCGTCGGAAAAAAAGGATCAGGATCGCGCGAGACTGAGGCCACCGGACTAGCCAGATGCAAATGCAAAAGGAATCAGGTGGCCCCGAAAGCACGAGAGATGAATTTCTACCTAGAGACACATTTCCCAGCGTGCGGGACCCAGGGGGAAGCGTCAGGCACGTGGGAGAGACAGAAAAGCCCAGGCCGCCCCCATGTCCCGGCCCATCCTGGACGGGGTGGTGAGTGGGAGGGAAGGCGGAAGAGGATGTTGAGAGGAGGGCCAAGAAGCGAGGAGTCTTTGGGGAGGGAGGGGGGGGGTTAGAACGGAAAAAAACCTTAGTGTGATATCAATAAAAAAAAAAAAAAAAAAAAATGCTCACCAGTTGGAAGAAGGACCAAGCCCAAAGCATTTGGTTTCATCTTTCTAAAACATTTTGGCCCAGCGTCACACTTGCTACCTTCCTTAAGTCATTTACAACACTCCATGTCCTTTGAATTTGATGGAACCCTTAGCAATTTGTAATATTAACTTATTTTTATCTCAGGGAAAATGGGATGTACCACTTCCTAAAGTGAAAGCTGTAGGAGAAGATGAAGTTTTCAAAGTTATAAAAACTGGACGGTCTAAAAGTAAGTTTTCCATGTTTTCAATTTTGCTATTACTGCGACTACTAAAGTCACTTCCTTTTGGTAGAACAAAAGTACCAACAAACAAAATACAATTACAAGTGTTTTCATTTGTATGGTGTATAATCCCAGATGTTTCTTGAAATAGCTTTTCTAAGGCCATTTCTTGCACCACAATATTTGTAGCTGCAACTTGTATCAACTGTTGATGTCAGCACAGGTCAAATTTCCTCCCAGGTAAAGTTTTCTTTGAGAGAAAATTTTGTTTGTGCTGGACGACAACAGTTGTTACAAGTCTCATTCGGTTTGAGCAAATAATGTATTCAACTCTAGTGACCATGCAAGCAACAAGAAAAGGATTAAATGACGAGTATTATGATTAGTAGGTTTGAAGTAAACCAATGTTACATGAAACAACCTAAAAAAGACACTTCAACAGACATCTGGGTTAAAAAGTACATCATGCCCTTGTACTCTGTAAATCAGTTTATCACTAGACACCAACACTTGCAAACTGTTTTTATTACATTCATTTTGTTAAATAAATTTATGATTGAGAAGTTTATTGTCATCTGTATCAACAAAGACAGGACATATTTCACATTCTTGTGCTTGAAAGATATAAAGAACATCTTCCTTTATGGGTGCCTCAATGTTCACATACATTTGTCTATGTGTCTATTTCCTTTATCTAGAGAAAGCTTGGAAACGAATGGTGACCAAAGTCTGTTATGTTGGCGAGGGCTTTACAAGAAAACCCCCAAAATATGAGAGATTTATCAGACCAATGGTAAGGAACAATGTGCCAGTCATGCTAAGCTGTCCACTTCTCTCAAAGAAAGTAAACCCTGACATAGTTAACTGCCAATGCACTGGGACAATGTGTTTGTTATAACATGAGGTTTCTGTTAGATTTGGGTTTGGTTAACAATTATTTAGTGTTAAAATTAAACAGTGTTATGAGGCACCACTCAAGAAACCACTGTAGTTCTTCTGGCAACAATAATTATAATTATAAGTAATGAACTATCAATAGAAAACGTGCAGTCCCCTACAATGGAATATAATAGGATTTATGATCTGTTTGAACTTCAGTTGCCTGATGGCAGTTATTTGTTATACTGGGGATGAATTTAATTTTGCACTTCTGGATTGTTGTTTTTTTATAGCAGGGATTTTGTTACAACAGATTTCTGTGCCATCCATTTTACTGTAACTTTGGCTGGGCTGAAGCATGTGGCTCAATATAACAGGGACTTTTTGTTGTAAAAGGAGTTAGTTTCGTCAGGGTTCCATTGTGGATATGCTAGAATGTGCTAGAATATGCCCCCCACTCCCTCCCTCCCTCCCCCGGAGAATGGGGGGTAAGAAGCTGTTCAAAGACAGTATTAGGCTCAGAAGATCCCTTCTGTAGAAGCCTTCTCTTGAATTCTGTTGCTCTGAAACTGAAATTTACTGGAAGCCCTCTGCTTATTTTTTCCATTAGAAAGTTAAAGTCCAGTGAGTTGGTTTTTTTTTTGCTTCTATTTAGGGGTTGCGTTTCAAAAAGGCCCATGTCACACATCCTGAGGTGAGATACTACATAACAAAAAGTTTTAGTGTGTGGTGGGAAGTCATGCAAGTCATGGATTCAAGTCATGCTTTTTTGTTGTTGTTAAGGTGGCTCGACCCAGTTTTTTTCTAGCGATACCTAACAACTTTGAAACCCTCATACTTAAAGGGATTGATGTCAATGGCAAAACTACTACATCACATGCATTACACATAGACTGAACTTCAATATGATATAAATTTTTTGGCGATCAGAATGAATATCACGTGGCAATGACGTCACACAGGGTTTTGCTCTGAATCTATTTTTAGGTGGTAACCGCATTTTCTCTCGAGATCCTCCACGCTACGTATACCTTGAGTGTTTGCCTTCATCTCAGTGGAGTTTCATCGAAATCTACAAGAGGAATTTTGAAATATCTTGGAATTTCTTTTTAGATGGTATAATTTATGCGTAAAATAAAGTCAAGACTTCATATAAAGAAATTTGCTTTTTTATGTTTAATGAGAGGATTTAGCCCCCATTTCTTTTAGAAATGTCCCATATACTACATCCAAACCTTTAGAAGAAAGTAGACTTGCGTGATTTCGAAAAATATGAAAATATCTTAATCGGAGTAGAGCTCAATGTTTAGCTCTATTTACCATTTTTACGGCTACTTTTGCAAAAAAGCGATTATTTCAAAAACCCGTCGATGAAATTTTTCCAAAATTTTTCAGGATAAAAAATAATCAGTACACCACACAATCCCTAAATTTCATGCTCATTGAAAATTTCTAAGGTTGTCTAAACTAAACGCAAAATTGAGTAAACATTGAAGCGATGTCGAAGTTTGAGATAATTTTGTGCTCTGGGATTTCCTTTTGTTTCGAGGTAAGCACAACATCGAATTCCTGTGCACCACGCGTGAAATGACTACGCTTGGCTACCTTCCGAAAGCTTTCCGAAATCTTTCCGAAATATGGAACAATGAAAAAGAAATTGTCACGCATTAGCTTTTCTTGTTGGGTCGACGTCTTGGCTGAGATAAAAGTTAACCGGCTTTGAGTTTGGTGTTGAGTAACTGCTTTCTTCAGTTGGAAATGTATTCATTCATCCATTATTGTTTACTTGAACTCGATGCGAGATTACCATGTTCCGAACTATTTCGGAAAGCTTTCGGAGGGTAACCAAGCGTGGTCATTACACGCGTGGTGCACAGGAATTCGATGTTGTGTTTAAATTGAAACAATAGGAAATCCCAGAGCACAAAATTATTTAAAACTTCGACATCGCTTCAATGTTTACTCAATTTTGCTTTTAGTTTAGACAACCTTAGATATTTTCAATGAGCATGAAATTTAGGGATTGTGTGGTGTACTGATTATTTGTCACCCTGAAAAAACTTGGAAAAAATTCATCGACGGGTTTTTGAAATAATCGCTTTTTTGCGAAAGTAGGCGGAAAATTTGTAAATAGAGGTAAACATTGAGCTTCACTATGATTCATATATTTCATATATTTCGAAATTGCGCAAGTCTACTTTCTTCTAAAGGTTTGGATGTAGTATATGGGACATTTCTAAAAGAAATGGGGGCTACATCCTCTCATTAAACATAAAAAAGAAGCAAATTTCTTTATATGAAGTCTTGACTTTATTTTACGCATAAATTATACCATCTAAAAAGAAATTCCAAGATATTTCAAAATTCCTCTTGTAGATTTCGATGAAACTCCACTGAGATGAAGGCAAACACCCAAGGTATACGTAGCGTGGAGGATCTCGAGAGAAAATGCGGTTACCGCCTAAAATTCCATTCAGAGTAAAACCCTGTGTGACGTCATTGCCACGTGATATTCATTCTGATCGCCAAAAAATTTATATCATATTGAAGTTCAGTCTATGTGTAATGCATGTGATATAGTAGTTTTGTCATTGACATTAATCCCTTTAAGTATGAGGGTTTCAAAGTTGTTAGGTATCGCTAGAAAAAAACTGGGTCGAGCCACCTTAAACTTGTTTTACTAATAAAAAACATTGCACAGTATCTCTGGATGTTTTGTGAAAGGAGTCCCTAGAAAATGATAACTGTTTTGCTTTAAAGAGCAGTTGGGTCTAAATATTTTGATATTAAAATATCATCTGCTGTATACACATTGTTTGAGTCCCATCTGTAATGCGGTGTACTTGCTGGTACTTTTTAGCTGAAAGCAACTTTCTGTCTACCTTTGATTGGCGTGAAAAAGAATCCCCAGTCACCAATGTACACGCAACTAGGAGTTATAACAAAAGGAACTGTCATTGAGGTAAGCCGTGTAAATTTTTTTTGAACAGGAATTGTGCACCTTTGGGTAGTGGATGACTTAATATTGTCAAATAATTTTGCTATGACAGTGAAAATTTCACGACTATGACTATAGTAACAGAGGCAGTGAAATTTAGTTATGGTTAGGATTACCAAGGAATTAAAACTCAGGGCCCATTTGTTCAAAGGTTGGAAAACACTATCCACCAGATAAATCCTTATCCAGCAGATGGGGCAGTTAGTATGTTGGTTTATCTACTGGATAGCAATTTTCCTGGTGGATAGTGCCATCCACTATCCTCCATCCATCCAGATTGTACTCTGATAAAGTTCATAGCATGTTCCTCTGATGATGATCCAGACAGATATGTGGTTGGAATGTAATCAATCAAGAGTGCAAATAATAAATTAGTTTTATTCCTTTGGAAATGATAAAGGACAAAAGTTAAAACAGAATCGGTTTTAAAACATAATGTTGTCATAAATGTTTCAACATTCATGTCAAAAGTTAACAGGGAGCCCAGCTAATTTTGTTTAGGAATAGTAACCTTACTTCCATAACCAGCCATTGTAGAAAAGGTAATGATCTAATTAATGGATATTATTATTTTTAGGTAAATGTAAGTGAACTTGGCTTAGTAACACAAGGCGGCAAAGTTGTATGGGGTAAGTATGTAATAAAGCAATTAAATTATATATTAATTATTATGCCCTTTGGGTTGTCAAGTGAACCTGCACAGGCAATTTAGTCTGGTTTCAAGTTACTTGGCAAGACTGCTAAATAAAAAGACTAAAGATACATCTGAACAGTCTCAATTTGAAATAAAATATTCACTATGATAATTAAACAAATTCAAGAAAGTCCTTGTTCTCTGTTGTCCATGATCTGTCCTGCAATAGATATCCAGTGTTATTATTCAACAGATGCGCGCGCTGCCCATATATGGTCAAAATGTTAACGATATCTGTCATCCGTACATAACAGATATCCTGTGATATTCGTAGGTTGCGAAGATTGGTCTGAAATCTTGTAAAGCGCTGCATAGTTTCAGTTTTTCTATGTGCAAAATGTGTTTCGTTGACAATTCGTTGAATAATAAAACAATTATCCTGCTCAATCTTGCGGAATATCGTCTGATTTTAGCCCACTCGGCCTATGGCCTCGTCGGCTAAGTATCAGGCGATATTCCGCGCGATTTCGCAGGATAATTGTTAAATATACGTAGGTTGGCAAGATTTGTCCGAATTCTTCCAAATTGCTACATAACCACAGTTTTCTAGCTGAAATTCATTTCTATGACAATTTTTTGAATAATAAATCTTTTATTTTGCGCAATCATGTTTTAAGCACACTCATCTGTTTTAAGCACACTCGGCCTACAGCCTTGTCAGCTGTATCACGCAACATTCTGCAGGATTTCACAGGATGATCGTTAAATACCACTGGGACCATAAACTATCTCCAATTCAGTCTGTGCAGTGTTTCATTTTATGCTTCAGCACTTTCTTGTTGGTATTTGTGAACATAAGCTCATCTACAGATGGGTCTTTAATCTTTTAAATCAATTAGCAGTCGTTAACTGGACTGGCTGTTTCCTGTTAGACAGGTATTACTAACCACCAGACGAGGAACATCTTTTTTTATGATTTGGAGTTTCTGAGCACTATTGGTGTTTTATTTTATTTTCAGGTAAATATGCTCAAGTTACAAACAATCCAGAAAATGATGGTTGTATAAATGCTGTATTACTGGTATAACAACTGGAGAATAGAGAATAAAGTTGTAAATAAATGAATTTGACATTATCCACATTGTGTCATTCTTATGTTCCTGAATTGTAATTAAATTGTGAACACCAGTTCTACCAAATTTTGCTCAAAATATGTTTTTGTGGTTCAGCTGTACCCTTGGTACAGTTTGGTATTTTCCTTTGTTTTAGTGAATGGTAATATTTTATGACAATGAGTATATAACAATCAGGTAAAAACCAAATCGTACCAAGGGTGAAATTGTACCACAACATAATGATATCATATTATATTCTGTGGTGATAAGACTAACTAAGACTTTTGCTCAAAACTTATAGGTAAAAAGAAAGAAACTGTTTGACACAATGGTTTTTTTATTGAACCACTTCACAAAAACAGTAGCTTGGCCACTTAAAATACATACCATCAACATTTGATCATAGAAAAATAAATAACGTGAATTCACCACTAACCCATCATAAAACATTCATAATAATTATATTAACAGTTATTTTTTTTTAAATTAATAAAACTGTACACTTTTAAAGGCAATTAATTGAAAATCACAATAAATTATTTAAGTAAGAAGAGTTGAATATACTGGTAGACTTACAGGGTACCAATCAAGGCTTGAACCAGCTTGTATTGAAACTTAAATTACAGAATGAAAACTACCAATGACAAAACACGGTATCTTGGGCAACAACATTCAAAAGTGAAGAAATATCTTTGTCAAGTGTTAGACTTTATAACACTACACTTCACAACACACACAGTATCGATTCTTTAGAAGAAATAAAATTATCACCTACACCACTGGCATGTCTTTTGTGTACATGCACATGAATGTGAACATACCATCGGCTTGGGAGTTAGATTGATGGAACAAGGTTGCATGCATGTGAACACTTGAACAGGCACTTCTGACTGTATTAGGTTGAGTTTTTGTGATTTTACTAAGGAAAAAACTGAATGTTCAGTGCATTTCGAAGTGGTACTTAGAAAGCAGTGAGCGCATTAAAAGGCTTTAAGAAGCTTAGAAGTTAGCCTGAAAGCAGGCTCTCTATTCAGGGGAACATGAATTGAACTCCTAGAATCCCTAATCTATTCGGGGGACGTGAATTGAACTCCTCGAGCGCCGAAGGCGCAATCCTGCATGGGCTCGCTTCGCTTGCCAACTCACCCCTTAGCTTCAGCACTCGTGGGATCGCGCCTTCGGCGCTCAAAGAGTTCAATTGACATTTCCCCCAAATAGAGAGACTGCTCGCAGGTTACTTAGGAGTTAATACATTTTGATGTAAAACTCTGAAGTAAGAAAAAAACCTGTAATAAAAGCATGATATAGTGATATAAACCACCGACTATAAGCAAGTAAAACTTCTGAAAATAATAACTGAGTAAATATCCCGTTCCTTAAAGCTAACCTTAAACCCCTTATTAAATCTAACAAATAAGGAAAAGGCCTAAAACTAATAACACAATAAAATACCTAGCAGCTGTTCCTTATTTTGACTAATGTCATCAATAACAATAAATAATTATTATCGTCTATTGTAAAAAGATGTACTCTGTGAGTGTGTAAATTACCGGGTATCTTTTCTTTCACTGTATTAAATAACCCCGCAATGTCAAAATTTGCTATCTCCTTTTAAACTCTCTTCTAAGATGCTGAACTGCAAACTCTACACCATTTTCCTTTAGCAACATTTTCCCATAAGAAGCAGCCATGTTTCGGACCTCTGGGTTTCCGACATTAACAAGGGCCGTAACAAATGCTTCTGCTTTGAGTGACCTTGGGTGACCAACAGACTCGCCCACACCCATCCAGGAGACTTTATCACCCCAGTATGACTGGTCAAACATGAATGGGCATACAATCTGTGGAATGCTGCACCTCAGTGCCATACCAACTGTTCCACTACCACCATGATGAACTATAGTTTGGCATAAAGGAAAGAGCTTGGAATGTGGCACATATTCCATAAGACAGTGGATGTTACAGTTTTGGAAGTTCTTGCATAACATTTCCCATGTCTTGAGGAGGTTAGAATTAGGAGCAAGTTGCAATAGGGCTTTCTTGCCACATTGAACAAGACCTAGAAATTGAAAAGATTTAAATCACATTTCATTGTATACGTTCAGATTATTAATTTGCTAAATAACTTTGGTAAATTTTGTATTCATCTTGCTCATCGGTCATTTATAGTCATAATTTGTAATAAAAACAAAAAATTTTGTCAAGTAGCAGTTTTAAAGTGTTTTTTTTTTTAAATCAAGTTACCGGTATACATTATACTGTTACAAAAAACTTCTCAGATTAAAAAATAATTATATGGCCCAAAACATCACTTCTGGTAAAGAAAGCGACACATGAAGGCAGCTTGTTTCTCTTTTCCTGCCAGAGGTGAACAGTACTTTGCTAATCGCCCTTCGAGCTAACCATTCAGCAGGTGTGAAAGCCACTACTCATTTGTATGATATAAATTAAAATTAGAAATTTATTCCTCATACCTTCATTAAGTGCACCAAGAAGCTCAACACAATCAATACTAGAAAAGAATCCCAGCTCTTCCATGGAACCAAACCCAATATAAACTGGGCGTTCACCACTTCCTTTAAAACTGGAGAAGAAGTCTGGCAGGGTGCTGTAACCTGATGTAGGATGATACACCTTGATGTCGTTAATAGGCTCATCTGGAATTTCCAAGAACCAATAGCCACACAGGTCAACACTGCAAATAGAAATAGTTCATTTCAGTTTGTTTCTTTGTCTCTGCATTGGTTGAGGGACTGTAGTTCCCACATATTTGAAGCTTTTTTTGCTTTACCCCTTATTTGTTAAGATAGCTTTTTCTTATTTCTTCTAAGTCATTGATGCCAAGTCAATTTCTTCCCCTTAATTAGTCTTTGGGCAGAATGATTATTGAGTGCACACATTGCCCATTACTTTAGGCCTGCAATGCATGCAAAGACCTGCAGCTACATAGACCTTTATGCACACATTGCATGCTTACAATCTTCAGTGTTAAGTGTTAAGACTTAAATGAACTGCATGAACTCGCCTTTCTGGCCAGTACTGAGGTTTCTCAATCACTCGTGGGCTGATTCCATACAGTAAGGTGGTAGGTGGAGGGAGCGGATCATCAGGCCTTAGCTCAGCATAAGGACACACAGGTAAACCAATACTGTCACAGAATTCACCAAAATCATCCAAGTACAGTCGCCACATCCAGTGGTCAATGTCACCATAACTCACTTTACCTAGAAATGGTCAAAACTCTCAGCTGTCACCTTAAACTTGTGTTATACATGTGTGAATAGGGGCATTCACACAAACAAGGTCAATGTGTTGCCATAATTTTTAACTAAATTTCCATAATTGAGAAAATTAAGTTTCATACAATTTAGAGGTCAAAAGGATCTTCAGTAATTTTTAAATCATGAAAAAAGGAAAACTATCCACAGGTATCTATACTGTTCAATTGGTTCATGTTGAGCATCAGGCAAGTAAAATACTTAAAAGTCAAAGAAATACCTTGTGCTGAATTCCGCAGTCTCTGGTACAAATCTGGGTAAGCATCAACAAATTTGCTTTCAAATGTAACTGGTGGGGTTCTGAGACAAATTGAAAATGGATGTTGTGTTAGTCTAGTATTACATAGTTAATATGGTTTTGAATGTCTTTTCTATATTTTTTCACAAAAAATATTGTCTTGATTACATGTTGACTTGTAAGTATTAATTAATTATTAACTAATTAATTAATTAAGTAATTAAGAGGCCAATCATATACCTGCCAACTTTTCCCAAGTCAAAAGCATGAGATTGCCATCACCTCGTTTCCGAAGATGTTCCGACTATTTCTGGAGATTTCCGAAGATGTTCCGACAACTTCCAAGCATTGCCAATGAGTACCGAAGATGTTTTGACGACTTTCAAACGTTGCCGAAGTGTGTGAAATTGACTCAAACACGAATAACAATGCTGATTTTCTGGGTTATATTTTGCCGAAATTGAATTGAATTGACATTCAAATTATGGGTTTTAAGAGTAAGAAATCGGGATTTGTCAGTCAGGCGTGAGAAAATGGTCTGTAAGCGTGAGATCAATATCTTGGATCCACAGGCGTGAGACTCACGCATAATGTGTGAGAGTTGGCAGGTCTACAATCATGTAAAAAATTATTGTTAAATAAAAAATTCTTTTATCTTGGAATATTAAAGAAAGCTCTCTGAAAAAGGCCTGTCATGAATAATTTGTAATTAATATGGGATAATCAAGGCAATATTCATGATCTAGATACCTTAAACGCACTTAATTCACGTTACTTTTTTCAAACCACTTTTTTACCTGGTGACAGCAAATGGAGATGCTGCAACACATGGCACATCAAAGTATTTAGCAATGAACCATCCCTCACAAGCAAAGAGGTTAAAAACAATGGCATCTGCTCCTCGGCAAGCTCGCAGGCTACCATGCATTTCTATAATTCGATCTTGTTGCTGACTCTTGGAGAAACCTCTTCCACTGCATACTTGAAGCTTAAAAGAAAAACAAATTAATGTATATGCCTTTATAAGACAAGCCAAGACAAGCCATGCCTGATATAAAGATAGATACCGGTAACACAATAATAATAACAATAACAACAACAATCTCCATACCTCCCCATGGAAGGTTTTTTTTTGGTTTGAATCCCCCTGCACCCCACTTGAAATTCCATTTTTTCTTTATTCATACTTTTGTTTAAAAATTTGGTTTTTTGAGACCTACAACCCCTTGGAATTTCAAATGACTTTTCATGGGGTGGGTATATGGATATGTTTTTTTTTTCAAACTGCACAGCTTTTTAATTCATTACTTTGGACTGGGGTGGTACTCCCATATATGGGCTATACATGTATGTGCCGCTCGGCGGGGTATGTTTTTTTGCCTCCCTGACTATGGAACAGGGTATAGAATTCAGCCTTTCTCTCAGGGTCGATTTCTCCCCAGAATCCTGATTTAGCATGATCAAATATAGCTTCGAAACTCCGCACCCCTCGTCGCTTAATTTATCTTCACGACACAGACGAAGTTAAGTAAACACTTTGTGATATTCTCCAGTGTTTTTTATATTATATATTTTTTTAAAATCGTGCATATTGTCTGGAACAGGGTACCTATATTTCCAATGCTTGTCCGCCCCAAGCTCTTACCCCTTACCCTTAAATTATATACCATTTTGCCAGAAATTGTACCCCTTTCGTATACCTTTTAATGAAAAAAGGTACCCCTGAAAGTCATGGGATAGACTTGAAACATGACGTTTTCTTGTCACTTTCAAGTAGCGCTTAATAAATTAAAAAAAACAGCCATAAATTCGAAATATTTTAATTAAAGGCCCTTTCAAAAACCTAAATGACAGATTTCCATACTCTTTCGTATACCTAAACTTGTGAAATCCCTACCCTTTTATATACCTAAAGCCTGAAAAAGGTACCCCTTTCGGGCAGAGCCTCCCTGCATAGGCCATTATAGGGAGTACCCCCTTCCCCCAGGGTTGCAAATTCACTTTATTTTCTCTAGAACAGGTCCAGGGTCTCAGAGACTCAGCAGCACACCCCTGTACAAAGTTTTGGAAAGTACCCCCCGGGCTTTGGACAAACATACGTGTACACAACCATTTGCATATTACTAGTAATAACGATACGTTAAGTAGTGCGACCATGTGTATTTTGTATAGAATTATCTTTTAAAAATGTTGTGAAATAAAAGAAACTACAGGAATGTGAATTCTAGAAATGACTTATGTTTTATGTGAACTATTGTTTTTCAATCCGGTCAGTGTAAAGTGCAGATTGCAGACCAGGGGTAAAATACAGACCGAGGGTAAAGTAACGAAATATGAGTCACAAAGCCTCATTTAACTGGACAGTTTAAGGATAATTTAGAAAAAATAATTCTCTTTTATACCATGCCGACACAGCAAGGTCACGTTCAGCGATCAAATTACTCCACCGCAACAGCTCTTTCATGTGTTTTTAACTGGCGCAGATTAAATGTTTCCGCAGTAAAGTTATAAATAATGGCTTTGCTTCGCTAACCGTCGTAATAAAACACTATATAAAAAAATAAAAGGTACAACACTTTTATGTTTATAGCGAGCAGTTAACTTGCTTGCTTGCGTTGCGAATTGCAGACGATCGAGGATTTCGTGACACGTCCAGCTGCAACACAAGCAGCGATAAACAAATGACTTGAGTTTCAATGATTTCGTGTGAATAAAAAAATAATTTCCGAAAGGGCACAGCCTGAAACAGCTGAAAGGGCTGTTAACCGTTCAATTTAATCCAGTTTACTGGTGACAAAGACTTGAACTCTCACAAGGTCAAGTCCGTATTAAAAGTAAAAAATTGAACTCATTTTGTGTCGGCATATAAACATTTTAATACCGCCAGTATATTTACGTGTTCGCTCATGCGAAACGTAATCTGACATACATTTCTTCGAACTTTGGAGTCGGCGGAAGGCTTTTTATACTTTACCCTCTGTCTGCATATTTCTCACGGTCTGCAGTCTTCATTTTACCCTCAATCTGCATTTTAGTCTTAGTTTTACACTAACCGCTCAGAAAACTCATGAGCGATGTCAAAACATGTTGACATCGTGAAAACACCGGCAAGTTCGAACACGCCAAATAAGGAATATGGAATTATTGAACGCATGTTTCGCTGCACCAAATATGGATTAATTTAATTAAAATCATATGAGCAGGAACATTT
Source organism: Oculina patagonica (assembly GCF_052425735.1). Taxonomy (NCBI): domain Eukaryota; kingdom Metazoa; phylum Cnidaria; class Anthozoa; order Scleractinia; family Oculinidae; genus Oculina; species Oculina patagonica. The sequence goes on from NC_135758.1 coordinate 16,779,736, forward strand.
GTTCACGTGCTAAATGCCAAATATAGCTCGAGAACAATACAAGCGCCCGCGAATTTTAAAAGTATATAACGCAATTGCTAGTCAGCGTCAAAGAAATCTTTCCTCACCAACATTAGAGTTGCTCCAACGAACTGCGCTGGTGCTTGTTCGCTGTCGCAATAAGTTATGACACACGTGAAACTGTATGCCCAAATTACTCAGACATAAGTTTGGCACATCCATCCAAGTTTCTGGTAACAAAAATATGTTAACAAGCTAAGCTAAGCTATTACCTCCAGTTTCTCAAGGTTGCGAGGTCCACTATCTGTTCGAAGTTCATCCACAGCCATAAAATCAATATCATACTTTTTAAGAATGCTATCAAATTTTAGTCTGTGGCTTGCATGGGTGGCAAGGGTACAGTTATCCGTTGAGCTGTTTTGTCTAAACAGAAATACAGGATAGTGAAATTTAAAAATTTTATTACAATTATTTTTTATTTTCATAATTCTGTTCAGGGAAGCTGAAACTGAATATTTATCCCTTGTGCTCTCTCTGGATTTGTTTATCCAATAGGCATTTTCATGGAAAATCTGCCATTTTGAAAATGGGAATAAAAAAGAATCTGATATCAAATAACTTCTGTAGCATTTTATAAATTCCTAAAATATTTGCAATCTGGACCCAAGTCGTCAATAATTGATCAGCAAATATTTCAGTAATAAAATTTTACAGATATTCTGACTTTACCAATGCAATGACTATCAATGCATTTCGCAACATGTTTGCTCATTTTCAAAATGGCGGATTTTACCGTAAAAAGGGGATTGTTGTTCCTGGATTGTTTTAACGAGTTCCCATTATTGATATTATTCAAAAGCATGAAACTGCTATGCCTAAAGTTCTGATGGAAAATCTAGCTTGAATAAATAAACAATCTGCACTCGATCGAAACAGTGCACTGTGACTTGTGTAAACAATTCCATTGTTTTTATAGTCGGTCGCTGGTTAAAACAATGCTCAATTCTGAAGATGTTAATCAAAAGAAAAACAGCCCAATACGTGAAAATGAAAATTCAACAAGAGGCATCTGTAAAATACGAGAAACTTTGGAAACTCAAACCGCGTTCGGGAACAACTTCGTTTTGATTCGATTAGTGCCTTTTTGTACACAATAAAAAAAAACCTGTTCATTCACGATCGATTGAAACAGTTCTTCTTCTGTCTTACTCAATATTAAGTACTTGTGATAAATTTCTCTCAGCATGAGATTGGCAACAAGCCACAATACAACAAACGAAAACAAGTTGTGCAAATATCCGCACCAGCAGACTGTTTATAATACTTGAAACTACATTAACATGCATGATAATCTTGTTAACAGCCACTCGAAAACTTACTTCAAGCTCACAGCAAGGGCTAAAATAGGAGCAACATCTCCCCTAGTTCCTTTGCAAAGGAAAACCACTCTCATGTTTCTAAATGGTCAAAGAAACCTCATCAGTGAATCGAATGGCTGAATGCCCAAAGCTTCTCCAGGCGACGAGAGCGTCATGTAAACCTCTTTGTATTTATTTATTCCACGCGCTCAGTAACCAAGCTTGCGAAATAACACGCGCGGACCTCGCGCAGGCACGCGAGCAAGACTTGAGAACGGACCGTTCAGAAGGCTGAAAAGAAAAATCCCTTGAGGTTGTATTGTTTCAACCATTTTTCTCAATTCGCTTTTTTCACGATCCCATAATACATCTTGTTTTATTTAAATAACCCCCCAAAATTTTTGCATAAGCATTGTTTTCAATTTCTCTGGGGACGATTGCACGTCACTGTAAATCCCAAGAGAAATTGAAAACAATGCTTATGCAAAAATTTTGGGGGGTAAACAAGATTTATCATGGGAACGGTGAAAACAGCGAATGACTCTTTTTTTCTTTTAAGTGGTTTACTGCTAAGAGTTGACATAATAACTCAATATCATGTAATTATTTTATATCCAGGAAATGTCTAGTTCTGCGAGTTAGGGACAACTACCAAAAGCTTTTCGTCGGAGCAAGAAGGGATGCTTACACCTGAGACATCTCTGAGATGGTTTCAAAGATGTTAACGTTGATAATTTAAATCTAACACTGAGCACTGACTGATTGATACTGCAAGTGCGTTTATAAGAAGCAGGGACGCTTACTCGAGTAGGGGCGTTTTTTAATAAAACACCTTCAAATACTACTTATTAACCGAGAGTGAGGTCATTACAGGGGAATCTCAGACCGAGGCCAGGTCGAGGTCTGAGATTGCCCTGTAATGACCGAACGGACGAGGTTAATAAGTTATTTATTATATGGCCTTTAAGCACTATCCAAAAAAAGAGTATAATCAAGGGAAAAAACAATGGAGGTAAAACTCGCTCTCGCTCTCTGTGGCTCCGGCTGCGTCGCTCATACTAAAGAAGTATCGGTATGCTTATATTTTTCTTTCAGTTATTGAAAAGATAGTTATATTTTGTCGGCATTTTTTGTTGTTTTCGCTCCCTCGCTAGTAGCTTTTACTCACAACTCAAAAAACCGTCGAGCCGAGAAAAAATTTCATAATGCCCGGTCATAACAAGAAAATAATGCCCGCTCAGCAGCCAATCAGAGGGCGCGTACTATTGTAGCCATATAATAAATCGGGATATGCAAATCGGAGGGTTTAATTGAAGGGAGCATCAGAGAGAAATCAGGAAATTTGAATTCACTTGCAAGCCGACACAGCATAACGAAACTGATAGCTTTTTTTATCAAATTTTAAGGGAGAAGAAAAACGATCGAGAGAATGTAGAGAAGAAAAAAAATCCACAAAGATACACTTTCGTATAGTTTATAGAGAACCTAACAGCCGAGCCTTCTATACTTAACAAGGTTGTTATACCATTTATATGTTCTTGATAGGTAAAAGGTTTTTATAATAAGCTCATGCGCCGAGGGAACTGGGTTGCCAGCAGTAAATAATAATTTGAGCAAGCGCGAGCACGAAACAGAGTGTGCTTGTTGTCTAGTTTGAACTGCATGCACCTGTTAGGAAAGAAAGCACTTTGCAGCAGGTGTTCATTTTTTTTTATTGATATACTTATAAGATGTTACACTTAGAGTACTTAATGTTCAGTATGGCACCAGCCAACTTCTACCTCTAAAAACTGTATTTACTTATAAATTACTATATACGTATTCAACTGATTTAATCAATAAAACTTTCGTCAATCCGTCTAACACGTGAATGCATAAAGAATATATTACCCAAAATATAATGTTGAACTTTTGTCTCAAATAAATAATATTAAGCCTCGGCTAAACGATCAAACATTTTCGTCCAACATCGTGTTTGTCACACACAACATGGAGTGGCTAAACGAGCAAACAATGTTTGATCAAACATCTACCAAAGTGAACCCACATAACGCTTTGTGCGTATTACCGCGATTATGCAGGGACGTCACATAGATTCGGTTTCTGATTGGTTGCTTTTCCCCGCTTTGGTTTGCTTTGTTTGCAGAGGTGGCTAAACGATCGAACATTTGCGAGTGAAGCAAAATGTTGGATGAAAATGTTTGATCTAGATCAAACATGGGAAACCATTTAAATGCAATGTTGAGAGAGGCGGCTAAACGGTCAAACATGCTCTTCCAACATGATGTTGGACGAAAATGTTTGATCGTTTAGCCGGGGCTTATTATAATATTTTCCGCTCTATCTTACCATGATCCCAGAGATTCCCTTCCTTTTCTTTCTTTATTCTCCTGAACTCAATCGAATCAGCACAATTTCGATTAAGACTTAAAGAAAGAATGAAGAAAACATCTGGCATCTAGGTTTTGAAAGACTACAAAAAAATCACTGTATGTACGTGCCCCTCATAATGGAGGGAAAATGAACATGTATCCGGCCATCTGATTGGCTACAGTTTACATGAAAGTCACAAAGTTCATATGGCCTGTAACACTAGTTGTTTGGGGGCTTCTTTGCACAATAACAACATAATCCTCCTTGTAAGGAAACTATGTTCAAAAAGGCAAGAGACAAACCCAAACTTTTACTGTGTCTATGTAAGGTATAAATATACTGTTGATATGATAAAATTATCTGAAATATTTATGGATGTCCCAAACCATATCATACATCCTGAAAATCTTCTAAATTAGTGGAAATTATTTTAAAAAATACTCTGAATTCAAGACGTTATATCACGTCTTTTTCTCAATATACATTTTAAATGAGTCTTGATTTGCTCTACATTTTGACTAACTATTTCAAAAGAAGAACTTTTGTTAATTTTCATAAAATACAAAATTTCAAAGAAATTTCTCAATTATCTTCTAATGCTAGCTAGAGCCTGCACTTCAGTAATATTATATACCAGTAATCAGAAACTCTGTTTGTACCTATTTTCTTTTATAACTATCATTAGTACCTTTTGAAGGCATTTAAGGTTAAAATAGCACAGTTTACAGGCAACTGTTTTCCTAACAAGAAGCCATGTTTTAGGCTTCAAGTCAGGCGAAGAAGTTCCGGTTGCTTTCTCAGACCTTATATGTTAGCAACAAGAAAGCAGTGTCTCTTAAGAATTAGGAAATATTCGCTGGTCAGGGACCCCAGATGATCTGAAATCCAGCACCGCCTCGTGAGGGAGCGCTGTCCTGCGAGGATAGAACGTGTAGTTGCTTGGGTAGTTGAGCAAATTTTCAACTGACGACATATAAAGATCAGCAAACCGCACCAAACGCCGCGTGAAGTACGTAGAATTGTTATACGTCCTAAAAACACTGCCAAACCTTGGGTTAAACATCTCTTTCAACTTCCACCTGCCAGAAGCAGAACAAAGGATAATTGGTCGCAAGTTTTGGCTTATGGCTCGACATCTACAAATCGCGATATTTGTTTCTAGTGAGTTTAATATAACTACACAATTTTTATGTTATCTCGGTATTGATTGGCTAAAAACAATCTGTTAGCTAGGCATATACGAGTCATTCCACAGTATAGAAGCACGAATCAACGCATGTAAGACAATAACCACACATTAGAATCGCACACTGGAAGGCACAATGAATGAAAAAGAGATCAATGACCGGTGGCCATTCCTTGTCTAAGGGAATGCCACTTACGCGGAGTCTACTTAGGCAGTCAAGTGACTCTCACCTTAGTTCTCTTCTCTCTTGTTTCCACTCTTCTGTCAGCTGAGCTCGTCTGGCGCTTGGAGGAAAAGCCTGTCATAAAATAAAAACTTTCTGTAACAACAAAGCAAAAGGCATTGCTTCTATTAAAAGCAGCTCAGTCTGGAATAGTAAAAAGAAAAAAACAATAGGATCACTCTCGAAGTTTACAGATATTGCCAGCATGGGCTCCTTTGATGTTTGTTTTTTGCTTGTTTTGTTTTATGGGCGTAAGCACACAGGCACAAGAACAAGCATAACACGCGCATGAGAAGAACGAAGAAAATCATTTTTCTTCTGCTGTCATCACTAGGAATATTATAAGCACATAAGCAAGAGAGGAACGAACATTATTTGTTTTCTTGTGCTTATACTTATTTCTAGTGAGGACAGCATTAAGAAGAATGAGCGTATTGGTTCTTCTTACAGGCCTCTGCTAATACTTGTGTTTGTTCCTTTCCTTATGCCCAGTGAACCAAACTATATTACCGTGTGAATAGTATTAGAAAATTCGAAAAATTCTTATTATTAGAAAATTAGTATTAGAAAATTCGAAGAATTCGAAAATTCTTCCCTCTCTAGGGGTAAACAGAAGGTACTGGGCAATAAACGGCTTTGCAGTAGCCAGGCCATCATGATGCATATCAATAAAAGTGAGAACATGACTCTAGCACAAACGTTATGCTAAGCTAGTTCCCACTAAACTCATTGATGCACTGACATAGTTCAACATTTTTTGCGGGTATAAATTTGCGCCTTAAATCACAATATACGTTTATTAAAATCATGTCCCATTTTCACCCAAAACTGTGATTAAAAAACACTGACCTTAAGTTGGATGATGAGATCCTGAAGGTTAGTTAACCACACAACAGAACGCTTGAAATCCAGCGAGTTGCTTTGCTTGATTTCCCACTTTGGAACAAGGAATAAGGAAATATAGTAGTAAAGTTTATGGGATAATAAAGCATTTTAATAAGGGGAGTAGTAAAGGAGGTGTAACCTTTACATAAATGTTGTGAAGGTGTAAACAATCCAGTATAGCTACCGTATTCTAACATTTTTCTTAAGAGTATCTTTTTGCAATGCATGTGTCATAACAGAAGTCTATATAGGCTTAATACTTCCCTGGTTGATCTAACTCTTTCCACTATCTATTTCTTTCACAATCTGCGTTTTATTACCTTAGAAAATGTAATTAACAAAATGTGATGCTGACTTTGCAATTTTTTAAAATATTAATGTGAAAAAAATTAGAGACACACAACAAGAGAGACAAGAAATGATCAGTGACCGCTGTGCTACTAGATGTAGTACCTCTAATTCAGGAATTATGGCTCCAGTTCTCCAGCCGTGATGAAGAACAGGATCCTGAAATATAACAAGACTTTTTTAACCAACTGACAATTTCAATACGATTAAAGAAATGCATAATTTTAACAGTTTTTTTCTTGTTTCTTCTCTTATTTTAATATGAAAAGGTACATGTCGAAAAAGAAAAGAACAGGAATTGATTTTTGGACATTATTGCTTATCAGCAGCTAAAATATCAACAAGGGGAGACTATCTTACTCGCAAGTCACTGTAGACATGGTCTCCAAGGTAAAGCACATTTGGACCATACCAGCCAGTAAATTTTATAAACTGCTCAATATTTCCCTGAAAATAAAAAATAATAATGAACAATTCGTAGCAACTACTGTAGCATAAAAGAGCGGTCATTGGAAAACATCTGGGTGATACACACAACCTGGAAGCCAAGACCCTTGATCTGAAACAGTAGGACCATAAAGAAGTGCCACAATGTTTTTGTTTGAAACCTTTAACAAAATGAATCTATTCATGCCAAACTTTTCAGATTGTAATTGTTTAGATTGTATTTAAATTACATCAAAATCAACCCTCTTACAGCAATTTGACATTAATATTAAAACTTGCCAATTGTTTCAAGCAGAAAGTTTATCAGTATTAATATTTTGATGATTTATTTTTCTATTTAAATGCCTGTCTTAAACTTATAAAATACCGGTAGTTAGAAATTCAAAATTGTACATAACATCAAACAGTTGAAGGCATCATCACTCCCAGGTTTGTTCACATCTAAAACACAGCAAGTTCCTGTTAACTTTACATAACCGAGACTGAGATCAAAAAGAGTTGGGAAAGAGTATGAATGATGTACATTCGTTTTTTGACTGGTAATATGTTCAACTGAGCCCTTACTTCCATATAAACTTGTCCTTTACACAAAGCTGAAACCTTTTGCCACTGTGGACGATACAGTCTTGTGTCGAGGCATCGAAATGGTCTAAAAAATCAATTTTGTCATCAGCTTTAAAAAAATAAAAATAAACTATTAATAGTATAACTAGCAATACTATGTTCAAAACACTGTCTAACAAACATTTACTGCTTACTGTAGCTATTAAAATTAAGTGAAGGAAACAAAAAATGCATTAGCATTAGCTTAGCATAACTTGAAGGCAATGTGCAATTTCTGTTCAGTACAGCTAGAGCACAAACCTTGATGCCTGTTGATGGTAGAAGGAAGGCTTACGAGCCTGTGTTATGATGACATCAAATAGATCACGCCATCCCTTTCCAATCATGTGGTCCATGCCTTTTCTCCTAAAACCATTTTGAAGCAAAACAATTTAATAAACTTCTACCTGAGTCATAAGTTTGAAGCAAATTTTAAGGGAACTTTTGTTTACGAGCAGAAATGGATACTTGCAAGTATTTTGTTATCAGTGCACTTTTGGGCGATAGTCAGCAACTGAGTTATTTTAATTGTATGTTGCCATAAAGTTGCTATTAACAGTGCTTAAAATTATTAATAATTACCGGTACAATAATAGAGAGTTGAAACTTTATATCCTTTCATGTCCAGTGGTGTTGGGTATTCAACTATTTTCCAGCCAACCCATTAAAAGTGTATATATTAATCTGTTAATGATGGAATACTTACACAAACTCAAAACCACTGTTGGTGATTAAGAACAGCATTTTCCCAGATGAAACAAGTCTATTCAGCAGTTCTCCAAGTTGGGGGCTCTTCTTAAGGTATTTGTCTATTAAAAACAACAAAATTAGTACAAGAGGAATACACTGCACTATTGGTGTCATAACACCATGTTGTTTTGATGATGATGATGATGAAGCTTTTTACACCATGCTGACAAAACATCAGGCAGTGTCTGGACACCTGATTTCATGACTGAGAAGTGGAAACTTTTTGAGTGTGGCAAAGACGTCCCCGATGAATGAAAATCTGTCCGACCATAATTTTGTTTTGTCTGACCAAGATGGTGTCTCAGTAGGACATATGTCCTTTCAAGTGAAAAACGTATTTGCAGCCCTGCATAACTGATCTTCATGTACCATGTTGCGATGACAGAAGAATTTCAAGTGTTTATGCTACTGACTGCATGCAAAAAAGTGTATGTCCGTTAGCCTGGGACCAGTAGATGTTGCAGTTGAGCTAGTGGATTTTATCCTTGACTTGTCCAACGGGCAAGTGAAGGTTTTTAAGGAAAACTTTTAAGGAAATTGGTCATACTTACTGGAATAAGGATTTACTAGGGCTAGTGAAAATGACTTTTGGGCTAGTATATCCTGAATTTTACAGCTTGCCCAAGCAAGCTGTAAAATTCAATTTATTTGCACCCTGTACTTATGAATATTAATTTTTTAAATGAGAGTATTTTTTATAACTGAATGATTAATTCTGCTGATTTGCTATTTTAATTACCTATATCATTGATGACAGCCTGATACATCTTCCCAGATTTGTGTACGTTTTGCACAGCTTGCTAAAAAAAGTAATGTAGCAGTTAATGATTGTTAAATGCCATCATTAGTAAATCATAAAAAATGAAGGTCATCTTAGACCTTCTTGGCACCTCAGAAAGTCTTGATGTTACTATTTGACATCATCTCTATTGGTCCAACAAATTAAATTAGGGGTACCAGTGGTAAAAGTCACTGTGGCATCTCAAACATTTCCTCGACTTTTGAAATGTTTCGGTCAACTAGTAGGACCCTGCTTTCCCGAAATCCCAAGGCAACCTGCGATTGACTAAAGAACAGTGGAATCCTGGTTTCTCAAAGCTTTGAATTCTCAAACCTCCTACACACATGAGAGTTACCGGTTGTGGCACAACTTGCAAAAAAACCGCTCGGGCTCGCCTGGCTCGCTGGCTCGCCTCGCTATTTTTTGCAAGTTGTGTCCACAACCGGTAACTCTCATGTGTGTGGGGGTCGCAATGCCAAAACTCTCATGTGTGTGGGGCCCGCAAGGCCAGCCCTTTTGTGTGAAAGGAGGAAAATGTGAGTGGCTTTCACATTCCTAACTTCCTGAAGCAGATTCGCCGGACCCGACAGTGTACCAATCGTTGTATGGCGCCATTGTATTAAATTACAACCAACCTTTAATTGCTGTGCCAGAAATAATTCCTATTGAACAAATGCTCTTATTGAGTAAACGAAGATGGGAAGAGGGAGAACTGGAGAAATTAACTTGAATGTAAAGAAAAACTTGAAAAGATCTCGTGGAAAAGCGTTTACAACATACAAAAAAACTAAAGAAAATGAAAAACAAATAACAATCTTTTTAACAGACGAGCTGATTGAAAAATTAAAAAAATTAGACAGCAGTGTTGTCGCAAACGTTTTAACAAGCTAAACAAAACTTGCACGCTCCGGTGAGTGCATAAATTATTGAGTAACACAGGAAGTCATTGTTTACCCTGTGTCAATTACGTGGGAAACCCCCTTGACGTAATCTAATTGTTTTTTTTTTTCATCTTGAATATTTTTAGCCGGAAAACAACTCAAACTCTTTGTATGTGTGTTTTGAGAGCTATGATTTATTCAACAACAATATTTAATTTGACTAACATGTAAATATACCGTGAAATATTGAGCTAAGAACTTTCTAGAACATAAAAGAACAATATAAGATCACGGTAAGTTTATTCACCAGGCGTCATTACTATTTTTAGTTAATAGGTTATTTCCCGATGTAATGACGTCTTTTGTGACCAATCACAGTTAAAATTATAGCTTTATATTATTCACATAAGCTTTTTTGTATTACACAAGCAAGCATGGCCGATGTATGAAGACGTTTATCAAACCTTCATTGAAAAAGAAGCAAAGACACAGCTTACGGACATGAATCATTTGGAAACGACAAACGAGGGTCCGATTATAATATTTAACATCAGCTATTCGTACCTTTGCTTCACGAAACCGAAGCAATTACGGACAACAATCAGATGCCTGGTCGCGTGAAGTTTTATTGCAAGGTTAAGTATATCGGAAGCTTGAAGACGTTTATCAAACCTTTTTCGATCAAAATTAAGAAAATTTAACTCAGTTTATCGAAATGATTCATTTGTAGATGTCTAACGATAGCCTGATACAACTAAAGCGTTTTGCCAAACTTGACAAAAATCGGCCAAGTTACAAGCCTAATTGGAATGCAAATGGGTTACGCGTAACCCGAATTGACCAAAACTTGTCAAGTCATCAAAGGACAGACGCCGCGCTGCCATAAGATGTCCGCCGTTGTCAAGAAACAATTTACCTTGGATACCGTGGCCATAGATGTCCGCCGTTGTCAAGAAACAATTTACCTTGGATACCGTGGTCATGAATGTCCGCCGTTGTCAAGGAACAATTTACCTTGGATACCGTGGCCATGAATGTCCGCCGTTGTCAACGAACAATTTACCTTGGATACCGCGGCCATGAATGTCCGCCGTTGTCAACGAACATTTAACTTAGCAACTGAATAAAATTATTTTACTTAACACACTTGTAATGTTTATTGATTGCTTATTATATCATTAAAAAGCTGTTGATTTGCATAAGTCTGACGCTGTGGGACATTCACCCACACACACAAAAAAAATTTGCATGCATTGTTCAGACAAGCCCTTGACTGTGGGGATTAAATCAAGTGTTTATTTTTTTTCTGATTTCGACTCGGCTGAAAGTCACTTTAAGCACGCTTTAACCTTTTATTTTGCCTCGTTCAGGCAAACAACAACCTCTCTTGTGATGTCTCGAACATTTTTTTGCAACTCGAACGACAATGCTTCCATCACAAAGTAAACGACAAGATGAGCGCAGACAATCATTCTTTTATAAAATGAAAAAATGTTTTATTGGACTGAAATTTTATTTCGAAATGTCGGTGGCACTTTCGAGAAGTTTTTTTTCCAATCTTTTGCGTTCTTCTCTCTTGATTTCTTCCCGAATTTTTCCGATGTCTGGCTGGAGTGAATTTGTTTGTTTTTTTGCAAAGTTTGAGCGTAAAGTATCTTTAAGTTGGCGATATTTTTGCATTTCTCGTGTGATCAGTTGAAACTCTTTGTCAGAAACAAGATTATCATTCAGAGCTTGTGAGACAGAGCTGTTTATCGAGTCATGTTTTGCAACAGCCAGAGCGAGGATTCTTGAGTGCTTATTAACTTTACGTTCAAGCTTTTTGTTGATAACTGACAGGCCAGTGGAAGCTGCGCCAGATATACCTGCTACTGCTGCAACAGGAACGCCGATAACAATTCCAACACCAGTAAGTGAAGTGGCAACAGCTCCAGAAGACAGAGCTGCCGTCACGGCGCCAAGACAGACCACGGAATAGTGAATAACTTTCCGGACTTTTTTATATTTTTTTAACACAAGCCTGTAATGCTCAGCTTCAGCGGATATTTCTTTTTCAATTTTACTTATTTCAGTCAGCCGAAAATTCTCGGCATTTGTTGGGAGGCTTGGATAAAGTTGTGTTTCTTCGCGATCACCATAAGCAGGGGCACTCGGGAGAACATTAGCAGATGACATGGTCTCGTATACATAAAAGTTATTTTTGTATTTAATTTAATTCAATTCCAACTCATATGTAAGATTTGTGCCGTTAAAATCGAATGGCTTTCCATTCTCATCTCTAATCGAAAGAGTCAGAGATGATACATTTTCTTCAGCAGAAACGCCGCGCAAGACGTTAAAATGTGTATTTTGGTAATAAACTTTTTCATACGGTTTTCCACGTATGTCAAAAAATGCTAAAAGGCTTGATGGCTTACCATTTAGCAAGCTTTGTTGCTTGTCGATAAGGTCACAGTTGATGAAGTAATTTTTAGGATTTGAAACATTATTTACCTCAATTGTTTCAAAAAATTCCTTTTCAATACTTGCGTAATTCTCAAACCCAGGCAAATTAAAGAACTTAATAAGACTTTCATTCAGTCCAAAAGCTTTTAAATTGGGCTCTTTTGCTTTTATTATCAATGAACGACCTGCAATGCCTTTTGTTACAGAAAACATGTTTTTCTCTGGAAATCCTTTTTCAAAAATACTCCCAATGTCATCGAGTGAGAAGTTTCCTTGCCGTATATAACGCGCCTTCTCTTCCTTGTTCACTTGTTTATAAAAAACTATTCCATCCTTTTCCAAACTATTCCAGCTGTTGTAAAGAGAACAACTTAAAAGCCGGATATAGCTTGGTTTTGGAATAGGCTGGTCAAAATAAACAGTGTTCGGATTTTCTTTTGTGGTAACAGTCAGCACAACCATTTTTATATTAAATAAAAATAAAAAATGTTTAATATAAAAGAGGACCATGGATGCAAAAACAAGAGGTTTTATGAAGTGGATGAAAACCCCAGAAGCAACTACAATTTCTAAAGCGGCAAAAGACAATGCATGGAAACCTTTTCTTGCAAAATATCCAAACGCTGACCGAACAAAATTTGTTGCACAGGTTGAGTTCGCGTACAACCACACAGCAACGGCAGACATTTATTACAAGGCAGGGCAAGGCCATTTGATAAATGTTTTTGGCTCTGACAGCAAATATTGGAGCCCAGAGATGAAAAAAGCACTGGGGGTGAATCAAATTTCAGGCGGTTTTCCACAACAGCTGTCACCAAGCGGCGCAAAAGGCTCATCTTTGCCAATTCCCGCGGTTGGATTTCACGAAGCCGCACCGAGTTTGAAAAAAATATTTAACAGCCAAATCAACATCTACGTCACACCAGATCAATATTTCACAACGAAATTAAGAGAGATTTTTCAAAAAACAAAACTGAAGCATACATCAGGAAAAGAGTCAAAAAGGTGGCTTGCTAGCCAAAATATGGGCTATTGGCCACAGCAACTTAACTTTGCGGTATGGTGCGCGACAACAGGCTGCGGTATAAGTCGAGATATTTTCGATGAAGAGCACTCAGCTCTTAGCTTGCCACCGATTGTGCGTAATTTTTATCTTTTTCACGTTTATTTCACGATAAGGCGAATATTGTTTCAGATGGGGGGAATTCAGAGCGTAAGCGCCTTGCCAGGCGACCCCACTTTTAGCCAGTTCGACAACAAGTACGACGTGGCTTCTTACAAAAGAATATGCGCTGAGTTCGGTGTCGACCCGTCAAGCGATTTCCGTTTCACAACAGGCGCAAACCACGGACTTGGTAACGTTTATATCTGGATTACTAACATTGGACCAAACAAAACTGGAGCAAAATACCCCGATTACGATAAATTTTCGGACGAAGGGGGAGCTGCAAGCAAAGGTAACTTGATTCAATACATCGAGCCAGACGACGCTGCATATGCACAGGCAGACTGGTTTTGTCCTAACGGCACTGAAGGGCTTACTCAGGCAGGTTTGTCGAGAGTAAACCAGTCGATAGAGGCTTTTGTCTACTGTATTCTCGGTTCGCAGGTCAACGTTCGAAGTAGCATACTTGGAACAGGCGGCCGTGCAAAGGAAGCGCAAAGTGAGTTCCTCGTGTTGGTTGAAGACGCTATAAGGCAACCTGATCTGGCAAAGTCGGTCCAAAGATACCAATTAGCCATCGACGAAGCTAAGGTTCGGCTTAACCTTGCAGTCTGCCCAGGTGCCTGGCTGATGCCCGCTCGTATGGTGATAAACACAGAAAGCGTTGTTGGTTACAATAACCAGCTTAAGCAGGCTGTTGTTGGGATGAAATTAGGAGTGAATGATGAGGTTAATAAAGCTACAAAAAAAGCAGCTCTTAAACTGATGGCGGGAGGAAAATCAAAAATCAACCCACCAAACAGCCACCCTTCAAATCCTATACACAAGAGCGCCACAGCAAAAAAAAATCAGGCACCTGCAGCAAGCGCTGCTGAAACACAAGCTAGGGACCTTTACGGTCCCCGTCCAAAGGACGGCAACGCGCAAAGCGCTAAACCTACGAAGGCCGTAGCCAATGATTCACACGAAATAAACAAAGCAACTGTCGCTGTTGGCGCGGTTGGAGCAGCAGCTTTGCTCTACACCCTTATGCGCTAACGTCTCTTTTTGATGTATTTTTCAACAAGAAAAGCAACCACAGCAAGGATAAGCAGCCAGGTGTGCTCTGCAAGAAATCCAATTACTTGACCAGCGGTTTTGAAAAGAAATTTCGCAATCGAGCCAATGAGACCAGGCAGAGCTGATGCTACCTTTGAGCCAATATCACTTAGGCCTTTCCCCAACGCTTTGCCGGTTGCCTTCAACGCGTTTGTAATGGCTCCAATAACAGAACCAATCGTGACACCAGCAGCCAGAAGTATTGCTGTTAATGTCACGCCATGTTTTTTGAAGATCTCTTTGATCCTCTCACGAAGTGGAAGCGCCCTTTCTCTTTCTGCAATCTGCGTTTGTAAACGCCCGAGCTCCTCGGTTCTTTCCGCAACTCTTTCTTCCGCGGCTTGTTTGTCAGTGGGGGAGGCATTCTCATCCTCTATAACAGCTTGATCTTCCTCGTTTTGTTGCTTCAGCTCGGCTTCTTTCTCTTTTAGATCATCCAACGCTCTTGTGTCGTTGAGCCTTTCTTGCAAAGTGTTTCTTCTGCTCTCTATGGCAGCGAGGCTTGCCCTTAGTTGGTCGACTCGTGTTTGTTCTTCTGCCTTCTGCTTAGCTTGTTTTTCAAGAGCAGCAACTTCTTTTTTTTTGTTTTCAAAATCCTTTTCAAGATTTTTTTTCAGTTGCTTAAGTCTGCGCAATTCTGATTCATTTTCAACATTTGACCCAAGTTGTTCCATCTTGGCATCTATTCGCTCGATTCTTATTCTGAAATCTTCTACTTCTTGGGTGGCTTTTTCTTTCTGCATGTCAATTGTTTCTGCCTGTTGTATTTGACTTTCAGCTTCTCTTAATCTTGGTCTCATTTCTCTTATTTCTTCATTGTCTTGAGCAATCAGAGATTCCGCTTCTGGCCCAAGGGGGGCTTTAAACTTGTTTGTGAATTTTTTGAGAAGGCCAGTTCCGTCTTTTTTGAAAATTTCGGTCTCGCCACCTTTTGATCCAAAGGATACAATTGTAGTTTCATTGCCACTCTTTTTGCTAAAACCTATTGGGCCTAATTTTGCGAAGTTCACTTTGGGGAATTTTCTTTTGATAAAATCTTTAGCTCTGTCAATCATTGCCGGTTTGTCATCTTGATGAATAAAGCTTCCCAAAAAAGGTGTTTCTTCGTAGGATGTGTCTGGCAGCCCGCTCTGTTCGTGCTGCATCGTTTGCATTTCATGTTGTTCACCCCCATGGTAGGGTGTGGATGCCTCCCCGGGCTGAAATGGTCGGGTTGTGTCGACCTCTTGTTCCTCTTCATCATCGTTATCACTGTTGTGGTCAAGATCTTGGTCCAAATCAGGGTCCTCGAATCCAAAATCACCACCACCTGTTGCCATCGCTTAATTTATATATATATATATTTTTAAATTAAACTTTTCAATTTAACAATAAAACCAATCGAGAGATGGCTGCTGTTCAAGAAAACCTTCGACCGGGACGCACAGAGAAAATACTCGGCGCACTGAAAGCCGAGCGCGCGGTAAAACGAATCACTTTTGACCGCACAGAAGCCAATCCAGAGGAAACGTTGTATGTTTCAGTGCCCAAGCTGAACGAAAACGAAGTCATTGTGCCCGGCTCGCTGGCGCTGCGCTTCAACATCGACTTGAGCGGAGGCCATGCCAACAACTTTCTGGTTGACAACGTCAGCCGAGCTCTGGTCGACGATTTTGTTGTAAAGTACGAAGGCACCGTCGTGCAGGACACGGTTGGCTATGACATCTACAAAATATTTGAGGATTTTTTCCTTTCGCAGGAGGAGCGCGACGACAGGGTGCCAGAGGGCATTCAGAGCGAGGACCTTAACAAAATTCGCTCAAATGCTGGCGATAAGAAAACTTCAGGTGTGGACGCAGAAAAAAAGCTGAATGAGATATATGGAAATAAATACCGCATCCGCCTGGATCACCAGATTTTAACTGACCATGGGGCATTTTATCCTCAGGCACTATACAACGATCTTGTGTTCGAACTGAAGCTCGCGGCAGCCGAACATGTGGTCAGAGGCTCAGATACAACAAAACTAAAATACAAGTTGACAAACATCCAGCTGGAGTACGAGATGATAAGAAGCGAGGAAATTGCAGATGAAGCGTTCAGCGCTTATTCGGGCGGCAAAGAGTTCGCTTACGACCACATCCAGCGTGTTAAAGTGGTGACTTTTGCAAAAGGCTCCGACACACGTCTGAATCTAAGGGTCAACCCGCAGAGGAGGTCCATGAAAGGTATCTTGCTCCTATTTATTGAGCAATATAACAAAGGTGCAAGGAGCTCGGAAAAGTACATTAACCCGGACCTTACAAAAGTAAGCATCACTGTCAACGGCTCGCCAAACATGCTGTACAACAACGGCATCGAAGGAATGGACATTTGGGGAGAAGTTAAAAGATTCTACATGAAAGAAAAAAATAAAACGCAGCACATGACTCTGCAAAAGTTTTACACAGAAGACAAGTTTGGCCTTCTTATTGATCTGCGTTCCATGGCTGACCACTCGATGCACGGAAGCGGCACGCGCCTTGTGAACACAAAGGACGGTGTCCAGCTTGAGCTAGAGAGGAAAGCAAGCGGCTCAGGTAATTTGAACTGCCACATTTACGTAATCAGCGACGCCCAAATGAATATACTTGGCAGGCAGTTAGAATCTGTGCTTTTATAATTTTTTCTTTGAAAAAGTGTACCTTAGGTACATATACGAACGAAGATGGATCCTGCCAATATACCCTTCAACGCCCTCATTGTGGGACCAACTAACTCAGGAAAAACAAGATACGTGGTCAATCAGCTTTGTGGCCCTTTCCGAGGCAAGTTTGACTACATCGTGCTCATCTGCCCGACTTTCGAGCACAACAAGACTTATTATCGCTTTGCTGAGGAAGATATTCGATTTTTTGTTTTCATTTGCGAGCAGCACGAGGTGGAATCTTGGTTAAGGCTTTCAAGATTTCTTTTTGAGGGTACGAACACGCTTATCATCCTCGACGACTGTGCTGCTTCGAAAGATGTAAAAGGAAGAACAGGGGAGTTGGTGAATCTTGCTTTCTCTGCTCGCCACGCAGGCTTGAGCATATGGGTGTTAACTCAAAAATTGACAAGCATAACATCCTCATTCCGCGAAAATGTTGCGGCAATCGTTTTCTTTTACACCCCCTCTGCCAAGACCACGAAGGCAATCTTTGAGGATTACGCTGGCGAACTTGCCAATGAGGATTACAAAGAAATCATTTTAAAGCTAAAAAAAAATAAGTTTTCGCATCTTGTCATTTCTCATCGCCACCCTTACGGCACAAAATTTTCTTATTGAACATATTTTTTAGAGTAATAAATGGCTGACCCGTTCGCAACTTCTCCTCCCGAGAGCGTCAAGGGCGCTGCAAGTGAACAAGAATTAGCTTCCGTAATGGAACTGCTAGGAGCTGAACCAGAAAGTACAGAAAGCGCTATGGCACTCATTCAAGGCCCTGACATTCCTGCTTTGCGTGAACAGCTTGCAATCCTTGTTTCAACAGGAAAAGCCAAAGAAGCAATCGGTGTGCAACTGACACACGAGCAGGTGAAGCGCTTGACAGATAAAGAAGTTGAAAAGTACTTAAAGAGATATGAGGCATACGTTGGATCCAAAACAACCGACAGCTTGATTGACAGCTTTATTTTTCTTGTTACTAAAGTCGTTGGTATGGCCGTAAATATCAAGGACGTCAATGATTATCAGAAGGAACTCAAAAACGACTACATCATCAGCAAAGAGCTGTCCACTTTGGCAGGCGGTCTGGCTTTGAAATGCGGCCGCTTTCTTGCCGTTGCAAATGCTGCGCTCATCACAACAAAGCACATTGACTTAAACGAAGCTACAAAGTCGCACACTTCGCTGTGCGAAACCAAAGGTGCTTCCAAAGATGCGGACACAAACACTACTGAAGATTTTTCTGAGCAATGCTAAGAAAATGCTAAGTAATTACTGAACAATGCTTAGCAATTGCTTAGCAAAAAATCTTGCTGAGCAATTTTCTATTTAAATATTATTTTTTTTTATTATAAATGGCCGAGCTCGAACAAACTCCGATCGCTCAAGAAGAACAGAAACAAGTTACTTCAACAACTCCAGCAACAAAGCCTGCCAAAAATCCAAAGCGAGTTGCTGCTGGCAAGCTTGCAGCTGAAAAAACAAAACAGGCTCGTGAAGCACAGAAAAAAGCTGCTGTCGAGGCTGCTGCAATAATTGCAAAAGAAAAGGAAAAGAAATCTGCTGCTGCAAAGCGAAATGCAACACCACCGGACGTAACGGAACCAGCTCCGCCCGAGGCTCAGCCGCAATCAAGCGGTCTCACCACAAATCAATGGATATCTTTGCTTGGTATCGGCGGTGCAATCGTTACAACTTATGTGAAACGCGAAGACATAAAAGGCTTTATAAACGAAAAAAGAAGTCCAACATTTAAAGCTCCGCCAACTCTTATAACTGATGACACACCAGTTACAGCAGAAAGTATTGGAAGGGTTGCAACGCGTTCTTCAGACACGCCTTCGACAATCCAAAATGCCATTAGACCTCGCAAACAAAGAGGAATCCGTCCGATGGATTAAAAAATTTCTTTTGAACATTTATTTTTCATTTATTATACCGACAATGTCCCTTGGTTTTATTCTTGACAACCTTGTTAAAGGTGCAGCTATGGCTGGTATTGCATTACTTTGGTTTGAATTTTCCAAAACTTGCGTTAAAACCGCTATTCGGGTGCAAAAGGATGAGGATACAATTTTTAAAAGAGGTATAAAAAAAACAAAAGAAGTTGAATCTGGTGAAGAAGTTGCAAACTTTGCTTCGCAAAACGGTGAAGAATAAACAAAAAAATTTTTCAATTGAATATTTTTTATTATTTTATACTGAACCGCCATGTCCGACAACAAGCTCGTGAAAACGCTCATGGATGCCGCCACCATTACAGGTCTCGCCGCCGGAATCGGCTGGGCTGCCAAAAAAGTTGTAAAAGAAAACTTCACATCCGACCCAAGCAGCAGTTTTATGAACTATGTAAAGTTCACAGCCGTCATGGCTGGCAGCGTTGCACTTAAACAGTATCTCGAGGACCAGAAAATTCTCCCCACCAATTAAAAAAAAAATATCATAATATAAGAACAAAAACACACAATGGCAAGCGTAGCGATTATGGCTGGCGGAGCTATCTTGAACGCTGCTGCTTTCATTGGCGGCAACTATCTTGCTCGAGCTTTGGGTGGCGGAGATGACGCCGCTTTGAAAGAAAAAGAAAGACACGACAAAGCTCTCGAGGCTTACCAGGCAGCTTACGCGAAGTACTCTCGCGACCGCACGAAGCTTCTCGACTGGATCGAAACCAACAATGAGATCAAACAGCAAGCGAAACAAAACTTTACGAACACAGACTACGCTTTCAAACTCTACAACCAGGCACATCCTGACAAACAAATGATTCCTCCGAAAGAACCCAAGTTCTCTGATTTTTATCAGCCAAGCGAGCAGCAGAAACAAGGTGAACTGATGTTTGTTGGCGCAGGCGCTCTTGCTCTTGGGTACGCTGCCTTTCGGTTTCTTTAAACGTTTCTTTTTTTTCTTGTATACGCATGGATGCAAAGATCTCGAAAGTCTACTATAGCCCCCAGGGCTACTGGAAGGGAATTGCTGCGATAAAAAAATTAGCCGAGGCTGCCAAGGTTTCCGAAGATGCCGCAAAAAAGTGGCTAGTTAAGCAGGCCCTTTGGCAGATCTACCTTCCGGCACCACGATACGTTCCTCGCCCAAAATTCGATGTTTCTTCTCCAAACGCGGTCCACCAGGCGGACCTTCTTTTTCTGCCACACGACAAACTGCCGCGAGGGCGAAAAGTTTACAAATACGCGCTGACTGTTGTTGACGTTGCCAGCCGTTTCAAAGAGGCCGAGCCTTTGACCTCCAAAGATTCAACTGAGGTTGCAAAAGGTTTTCAGACAATTTACAGGCGAAGTGCACTAAAATGGCCACAGATGCTGCAAGTTGACCCTGGTCGCGAATTCATGGGCGCTGTTACCAAAGAAATGGAAAATCACAAAACCTATATTAGACGCGGGCGTGTTAATATCCACAGAGATCAAGCTATTGTTGAACGTTTTAATCAAACACTGGCAGGGCGCCTGTTTGGTTATCAGTACGGTGTCGAGATGAACCTGCCATCTGGCCAGCGGTCGACAGCGTGGGTAAAAAGGCTTCCCGAAGTTGTTGCCGCTCTTAACAACGAAGTTACCAGTCTTACTGGAAAAAAACCTGCTGCTGCAATCAAAGAAAAGGCTGTTTCTTCCAAACCGTCCTCAAAATATACAAGGCCTGTTGGCAAGAAAGAAAAAAAAAATACCCTCTCTCGTTAATGTGCGCTATCTCTACCAACCTGGCGAGCTAGAAGGCGGCGTAAAAAGGGCAACAGATCCGATTTGGTCATTAAAAGTCTACAGCCTCGAAAGGTCTGTTACTAAACCTAATCAGCCAGTTCTTTATTACTTGCACGATGGTCCAAAGCGCGGCTTCGTGCGTGAAGAATTGCTTGTTATTCCTCCAAATACACAGTTACCACCAAGCACTTAGTGTGCTTGAGCCCCTTGGGCTCAGAAAAGCTATAAACGTTCTGTCGGGGCCCCAGCCCCCTGCAACAAAAATACGAACCTTTTTTATGGGAATTTCTGGCGTTGCAGCCGGCGTTGCTACTTCTTTTATTGTTCAGCGAGTCATTTAAACACTTGCCCCTTCTCGGTACAGCAAAAAAAATGTTCTGTCTCCTCGTGTTTTGCGTCGTCGCTGTCACTGGTTTCTTTTCTCACAGGCCTGAGTGGCTGTATATCTATTAATTTTTAAGTTTGTCTTCTTTTAATTTTACCCCACTTGGCGGTGGGCTTCCCTTTTTTTTACTCCTCGTCTGGCGCCTCTTTCTTTATTTTGTAGTGACCGTACGCAAGCGTGTTTATTCCGTCTTCACATATCCATCGCTTTGAGTCAAAGGAGGACAGCGATTTTTTGTTTACCACTATCGAATACATCTCATGGTCATAGCTTCTTAGCATGTGCATTTCGTGAAAGCTTTCCTTAATTTTAAAAAGTGTATCTTTGAAGTTTTCATGATTTATCTTTTTCTTTGTCACACACTCTTTTACCCCCTTTGCCTTTTTTATATTTATTTCGCCTTCCGTCATTATTGAATACATTTTTGGCCTTAAACAAACACACTCTAAAATCAGTTTGCCTGCGCATTCGTCTTTCATTTTTCCCAACACCTTTTTGTTTTCGGTTGAATAAAGCGGATTCTCTTTGGGGTAGTCGCTTGTGTCGTACTTGTCAATGTTTTTGGCCATGTCCGCGTAAACGTCTTCTGTTTCTATCTCAAGCAAAAGGCTGTCTGTGTCTGTATACAAAAGCTCGCAACGCTCTCCGTACTCCTTTTTCAGATGGTTGTAAAAGAAGTCATACATGCATAGCTTGCTTACGTCAAGGATAGTCATGCCTGTGTAGACCGGTTTATTAAGAAACAGCTTACTTTTTCGCATGTCTATTCCAACTAGATCGTTTGAAAACATTACATGCCTTGAATACAATGGGTTTGCAACTAATTTTCTTATTTTCTTTGTTTCGTCGCTGCGCACTATTCTTATGTCTACACGGTTTCTCAAGTTTTCCATTGTTTTTCCAAAAACTGAGTTATTCATTAGCTTGTAAAAGTTCTTTTCAAAGACGCTTTTCGCTTCTTTTCGGAATTCTGTGTTCATCCGGATGTACGGCTCCATCCACGCCTCTTGTTCAAACTCTAAAACTTTGTGCACTTTTTTGAGTTTCATTCCCTGTTTTAAATAAAACTGCAAGTTTCGGTAATGCACGACGTAATTGGTTTTGTCTTCAAGCGTTAAAACAAGCTTTTCAGTGTTTGGGGGGTTTAAGTTAAGATTTTTTGTTAATTTATTTTGGTAAGGTGAAAACATTTCTTTGTTTATTTTCTTTTTCTCTGGCGCTAATGGATAGCTGTTTTGAGCCTCATGCAGCTCTTTCGGGTATTCCAAGTCCACCTCTAAAATCCATCCAGCTTTTGCATACTCTTTTTTTGTCGTTATTTCTTTTTCTGTTGGCATAACCTTTTTCCATCTAAATCCACTTTTTGGAAGCGGCTTGCTCATTGCCCACCCGTAAAGGTTATTCGCATCGAGGTACGTTATGTATTTTTTTGGCTGGCTCGGGTCAAATCCCTCAACATAAGGGTTGTTCGCCTTTGCATACCTCTTGCTTACCATCGAAATCCCGCCTCTTATTCCCCTTTCGACAAAAAGATGCATTTCATAGTCTGTAAGTAACTCAAGCTTCACGCCTGTCTTTTTCAAGAGTGCGTCCCAAGCAAGGCCTGGCGTCGTGTAATAATTCGCGGGGTCCAACCCGTACTTCTCAAGACAGAGTTTTCGGAAGCTTTCAAAGACGTCGGCTAACAGGGTCACGTCAGTCTTAACGTACAAATCGTGGTAGTCGCCCAGGGTCTGGCAGCCAAAGGTTTCCCACACGTTTTGCGCGTGTTCGTACTCTTTATCCGTTATGTTCTCATCATTAAGTTTGCTGTAAAACTTTTCTTTTTCAGGCAAACTTGTTTCGCTAAATCTTTCCCATGAGTCCATGTATTCGTAAGGATAGATTCCCTTTTTGCAAAGAAGTTCAAAACTTTCATCAGACGACTGTGTTGAATTAGATTTTGTTATATTTAATTCCTCCTTCGGCATCGCTTTTACAAGTGAATCAAGACTTCCTTTAAGAAAGTTTAAGCTGTCTATAAAACGCAGTTTGCCAAGTGAAAATGTGATGTATTTTTCCATGTTGTTTGCAACACATTTTACTTCTTTCTGTGCCTCTTTTGAAATCTTTGAAATTGACTGCATTAAATGGTGCGCATCATAACCCCTCAGGTTGTGAAATGCAACTGGTATTTGGACCTTTTTCGGATCTAATCGCATCATAAAATTACAAATGTTGTGTGCGGCTCCTCGAAACTTGCCTGTTATGTGGCAATGGTCTTTTACCACATCCTTGTAGTTCGGCTGGATAAGCGGCTTGTGGCACGCTAAGCAGTTTTTTTGGTTTTTCGCTGCTAATTTGTGTGTTTCTTTTTCAAGCTTTTTTAGCTTATAGTGGGTTTCGGTATCCAGGTTTTTTACCTCTTTTTCCTTTCTGTAATAACATTTTTTGTGCATCTGCCCAAAGTAATTAAGCTCCTTTTTGTTTCCAATCCAAACTGGCAAAGAGTCCAAAAAGTTTTGTTTCATTAGCGTTTCTTCGCAAATGTGGCAATTGGTTGCATTTTTGAAGTTTACCCAGTCTTTTGCCGTCATCACAAGAGGTTTTGGCTTTGACAATTCATATCTTATTTTTCTTTCTTCACTTAAAAGACAGTTCAAAAATACTTCAACGGCGTTTTGTCCTCTGTACACAAATGTTTTTTCGTGTTCACCATCACTCCTTACAACTGTGTAAGCAAATCCGCATGCCTCGTGCTGTTCTGTTTTGTCTGTGTAACTCGGCTTCATGTCTTTCACTTCTTCACCAAGGTCTTTTCTTTTCTGGCGCTCCTCGGCCGTTTCGCGTTTACACCCTTCTATTGGCCTTAGCAGTGCCTCCAAGTCGGCGTAAATTTGGTAAGGCGCTTTCATTTGTTTGTGGTAGTTTTTAAAAGAAAGAGTGTTTTTCCCCTTCTCCGGCATTTCGATTCTTGTTGGTCTGCCTTTAGCGCCATTGCAATATTTTTTGTGCTTTTCGAGCAAGTCTTCTCTTGTAAAACCTGTCAAGCACATCATGCAAAAGTGTTTTTTATGCTGATCTCCGGTTTGGTCATGTAACAAAGCACTTACTCTTTTTATAAAACAGTAGTGCTGTGTTAATCCTGACTCAATCAACATAAGAAATATACGGGGAATGCTATTTTCTTTTTCGCTTAATCTTAAAGGTATCACACATTCGTCTTCTGAGTCCCACCCAAGCACATTTATTGCAAGGTTTTTATTTTGCGCCTCAAGCCTGTCAATCTGCTTTAGTGGAGTTGGAAAATTGATTCCATTGTAGTTAATGCCGTCGTCAACTGGGTATCTGCTTGTTCTTTGTGGATTTTTCCCATCTCTTGGAGGAAATAATGCAGCTCTCAAAGCCCATTTTAGGCATTGGTTATCTCTGTTTTGCACGTTAATAATTGCTTTCTTGTTTGCCAACTTTGGGGGCAAAGGCAAATAAGTTCCTCCTCTCAATGGCTGATAACGCGCAACGTTGATGTACGCATTTGTTATTCTTTCAATGGCCCACCCAGAGCCGCTCTCTGACCAACCCTCAATTTCTCCATTTGCTTTGTCAATAAATTTGTCAAACTCTTTTTTTATTTGGTCTTTGTCGTTTTTTAAAAAAAGGTGTGGTTCACTTTCTCTGAAATAGTGTTCCATGTGTTGCGTCTCACCGTCTATTTTTTTTGAAAATTTGACTTCAAGTCCAAAGCTTGCTTTTAAATTTTGTAAGTCATCAATTTCGCTTACCAAAAGCTCATAAAACTTTTTTTTGTTTTTTCTTGCAAAAGTGTAAAGATCTTTGTTGTTTTCGTTAGCTTCCGGTATGTTCATTTTCCATACACGGAGCCATTCGTTAAAATCGGTGTGGGCCAATAAAAAAGTTAAATTTCTTTGGGGGTTTTCTTGAAATTCACGGAGGTTTTCCTCAATCATAGCTTGCAAAACTTCTGACGAATATCTTGCGGCAGCCATTTTTCGGTGTATATACCTTAAAAATATTTGTTCAATTGATATTTATTCCTAGCACAGGGTTGGCCTTGCGAGCCCCGCACACAAAAGGGCTGGCCTTGCGGGCCCCACACACATGAGAGTTTTGGCATTGCGACCCCCGCACACATGAGAGTTACCGGTTGTGGACACAACTTGCAAAAAATAGCGAGGCGAGACTGGCGAGCCAGCGAGACTGGCGAGCCAGCGAGCCAGGCGAGCCCGAGCGGTTTTTTTGCAAGTTGTGCCACAACCGGTAACTCTCATGTGTGTCTCCTGATAATTTGAACCTTAAGAAGTTTCCCTTCACTCAACCAAGCACTGTAATTTTACCCCTGATTTCTCAAACTATCTGATTTTTTTAACCAATTTTCATTTCCCTTTGAGTTTCAAAAAATCAGGATTTTACTGTGTATGATTTTACTTTTAGTCACTCCATGCTATGGAAACTGGAACAAAACAATCAACAAACCTTTTTTAAATTTTGTTTTACATATAAGAGCAAAGTTCTAAAAAACGACCCTTGTTACTTTTGGATTTAGTTACTTTTGGATCAGCCTTTTCCTTTTTTTTTTTTTTTTTTTTTTTTGGGGGGGGGGGTCGCGATTTTTTGGCTGTCTAAAATGTGTGCCAGAATGATGTACATGCTGGTGTAGGCTCATCCATCTCAATAAAATGATTTCTGAATCAAAATAAAGGGGATGAAAAGAATAAACATTGTTGAAAGTCATATATACCGGTATTTCATCATTGAAAACCGTAATATATTGCCTTTGAATAAGAGCCAACTAAAGCAAATATTTTATTGCTATTTTTGGAAGGTCTTTATCTTTAGGGGTTGTTACTTTTAAAAATTTACAGTATGTTTTGCATTACTATTTGATTACTTACCTCACAGTCACCAAACAAATACTCGGGGTCATAAGGAATACCTCTTTGCTGGAAGAACTGCACAAAATAAATTGAAGAGGTTCTCACTAAAGTGAAGCAGAGATAATCCAGCACAAATAAAGCTATCAAAATCTGTTCATTAAAATGTATATTGGGTTGGTAATATTAAATAGATTCTAACTAATATGCAACTATATGCCACCTACAGCTGCATGTTGCTGTATATTTGCAAACTAAATTAGGAGGAAATTGTGTAATCCCTACAGCAGACTGCATGAGCCAGCAATATAGTCTGTGTCATTCCTACAAGCTTAATAAGGAAGAATGGGACATAAATTTATCATATCATAGCATCACCAGTGCGCAGCAGTGAAACTACCGTATGGAGACACCTAAAAGGAAGTAATGAGCATGTGCACTTATCAGGATTAGATTATGTCGCTACATTTATTTAATTTTTAAGAAATTCAATTCTTGATTTTTACCTCAGTTACATTGGATATGAGGACCATCTCAGGATATGAAAACAAGTCAATCATATGATGCATGGTTCGTCTTGGGCCCTGGATAACAATAAAAAACAAGTCAACATAACTGTTAACACAATTTTTTTCAATTGTGATTTTGTATTATCTATTTTTTCATAATTATATTTTTTGTTTGTGTGGCAAAATAATTACACAAACAAGATACACAAAATGACTCGAAGTGTTACTTGCAACATAAAAAGTACCTTGCTTGCCAGAAGGTTGCGCTTTATGTAAATTGAGCTTTCTGTTGTTTTTATTTTAATTTTACTTTAATTTCCTTTTCCTCCTTTCTTATTTTTTTTTTGCTGCAGTTATTGGCCTTCTTCTAGGCTTGTTTTCAGTTCACGAATTTCAGAGAAAGTGTCAACAAGATGGTAGATTCTTACCATGGAGTACTCAGGGAGGGAAGAAAAAGAGGGCAGTTTTCTTCTCATTTTTCACTTAAACTAATTTTGTAAGTGTTTTGAGCACAATTACTTCAAGCACTCTACTTTGTGAAACAAAGGACAACACTTGTCATGGGGAGTTTTGGGCAGCACAGGCATTAGTGAGTTGATTCCAATTCCATCTGTGAATGCCATTTACAACACTCACTCACTACAAAATTAAAGACAGGCTGAATTTAAACCTACATTGAGAAAATTTGAAGGGTTGATCTTTGTTATGGCAAGATGCGTTCCTTCATAAATTTTAAACACTTCCTCATTAGGCACGGGTTGTAATCCCCTGAAAAATAAAGCAGCTTCCTGTGAACACATGAATGTAATAATAATTATTATGATTGGTTAGAGCAGACACAATGCACATCAATAATTACACAACTTATAAGCAAACAGTGCAACAAACAGGCATGTTAACATATTAACTAACCTATAAACAGAACCCAACATAATGTTGTGGTAAGCATCAACTTTAAGCAAGAGACCCTAAGAAACAAACCAAGCAGTCACACAATTTTACGTTTTAACATAGAAAAGGGCTTGATTCCCCTTGCATAACACAATTAATTTTTAGTTTTGCCAATGAAGGCTCTAACGCTTCTCTTCCTATGCTCTCTCTGCCACTGTAATGTTTAATGTTTACACAATACAATGTACTTCCCTACGGAAAGGGTTGTAATAAAAGAAAAAAACTTAAATAAAGTAGACTATTAGACAATAAGACTAGCACATTTCCCAATAACCAACTGAAAACAAATGGACTAATTATGATACTTTATTTATTAAAAAAATACCAAATAACACACAGAAAACAAAAAAACATTTTCTGATAGCTGGACAAACTCGCTAACACAACCAAACAGAGTGTGGATTATATGATGTATTTTATTTCTACCATATCATTTTATTTAAATACAGTAAATACTTACACTGCTTGTATCAAAGTGAAGTCCTCTTATTGCAAAGTCTGGGTCATATTTCATTCCCTCAATCCCTCTTGGATACTAAAGATATCAATAAATGAATTAATAGATGTATTTATAAATTTATAAATATTAATAAATTAATTAATTAATTTAAAATGATTAATATAATGAGGAATATCAATATGACAATATTATAATAAACAACATAATGATAATTATATAAAAAAATATAATTAAGATCAGGGATGTTGCTAAGGGACATCCTCGGAGACCCAGGGGCAGTTAGTGGGGGCGGGGAAAAGTCTATACGGGCGGAAAAAAAAAAATCGGCGAAGAAAACTCAAGAACAAAAAAAATAGCCCCTGGGGACAACCTCTTACCGGACCAGTTCCAAAAGGACGCCGTCGTTCTGGCTTCTGATTGGTGCCAGAAAACCTTTGTTATTTTCTGCCCAATCAGAGAGCAGAAAGACCAGGAGTCGTTTCGTGTGTTCTTACACGGATAGATACACGAAGCCCAGTTGGTCGCCATGTTTTCTGTTCCATGAAGCTACAGTTGTAGGAGAAAAGTTGCAGTCACAGATGTAGGGGAAATCGTTCGGCATATCTGCAAGAAACTTACGCGAAATACGCTGGATCTTCGTAGGTATCGTACACACACCGATTAACTGATGTCGATATATAAACTTGAACGTGTTTCGAAATTCGCTTTCTTTGGCTGGACGAACGTACAGTTTCTTTCTGCTGCTTCCTCGCATCACTTGCTGTGACTGAAACTGTGTCAATGCAGAGTATTTTTTTTTTATTATTGCACGGGCCAGGCAGGTATGTCAAGCAACGGACAGCTTCGTGTACGAGTGCACCAATGCTATCGAGCGCCATGTGAGTAAGCTTACTTGTTCACAATGAGTAATATGCATTTGGAAGAAAATTGCCATGACAGTCGAGTCTATTCTTTTGCTTTTGTTAATAAAAGAGAAAGAGAAACCTTGTGGTCGAGTTTCTGAAATTATTTAAATTTTTCAAATATTATTTTACCCCTTCAGGTTCCTCAGTATGTATGGTGCATATTTACATAGTGAAGTTTTGCCTGTAAGAGCCTAGAAGATTAACAACCCACAGCCTGAAATTTACCATTTAGACACCCATTTTTATAAGAACCAATTCCATCTAAAATTTGGAAAATATTCTTATTTGGTAGGCAAGTATTATTTTCATTATTCCCCAGTGTGAAATACGACCTCTTTGTGGTTCACTGCACCAAAGTGGCTCATTAAATATCTACCACTAGTCACCTAAACTTTGGGAATAACTCCTATTACTTATATTTGGCTATCAACCTGTGTTCACATGTAGAAAAAGTGAAATTGTACAAATAACTACTTTACTTCCTTACCTCAAATGCTGCATTCAAAGTGTAAATATGGCAGCCCTGTTTTATACTTTACAAAACTGCTTTGTTGCATGCCCCTGTAACTTGTATACCTTATCTTTCAAATATGAATATTGTCAATTACCCCAGTAAAAGCATCATACATGATGAATGAATTACCAGTAAATTTGTATGGCCTGATAGACGACAAGGATTTGAATCCAAAGGACTGTGTCAAGCACAGATCAGTCACTCTTGCTTGGAATTGGACAAGGAATGTACGAATTGTTTGGAAAAAGTATTTATTGAAATATGCATTTCCCTGGAAGATCTCAAAAAAATTAAATCGTCAAAGCAGATGAAAGAATGGGAATGCAATGCCATCACATTGCATTCTAAGAGGTAAATGTAGACTCTAGTACTGTTTAATACTTGTTCCACCTAGTACTATGTTCATCTGTTTGGCTTTGAGGTTGTGTGTTATTGTTTTGAAGTGACAATACTGTTTTAAAACAAAAAATGGCTGCAAAGGCAAATGGGTAGCCTTTTAGGGCAAGAAATTACACAAATGCCTGATGTTCTACACCTTGTTGGTCTTTCTCCTTTTCTTGTTTGAACACAAAAAGGTTTGTTTTAAGATCTTTATGTTTTGTTTACATGTTTCATGATTGCAGTTGCTAAAAACATCACATCAATCCTGGCAGTAAACAGGATATTTCTCATAGGGAACTACAGTGTAGGGTTAACTTCCACAAGCCTTGTAGGTCAAAAGCAGAGCATCTGGGATTTACTTACTGGGATGTCATAGGTTCATTGCATGTTGGGAGATTTGAAATTACAAGTTTGCCTGTGTCACTGACTGAAAAATCACCATGATCATTGAATTGCCAGGCATGTTTCTATTACTGTGCAGCACAGCTTGAGTTAAAAATATAACAGTGGCACCTGATCCTGGTATGAACAACATACCCGGTTTGTAAATACATCAGTGATCATTTTCACCTAAACTCTGAAGTTCAAAACCCAAAGATTGCTTTTTTGCTGCCATCAATCATAATAATGGCAATAACCCACAAGCCTTAAAAAACAAAAAAAAGCCAACAGATTTGACCTGGTTTAAATGTCTCCCGTGACTGGTCCGCTTAGATGATTGACAGTAGCAAAAACTGTAAACCGGTTTAGCGGTTGATTGAGCTGAGCTCATGTTACTGAAAAGCACAATAGATATACAGTATCTCAATCTGTATTATCAAAATGAAGAGGTCATTGTTTTTCAAAGGCATTTTGAAAAGCACTTGTCAATCAATCAATTTACTTCATCCCATTTATTATCACACATAGACTGAGCTAGACTGGGCAGAGGCACACAGGTTATAAGTTGTTTTTAGTTATACAGTTAAAAACACTACATCTCAAAAAACAGTCAGGTCCATTGATGAGGAGTCTATTAAAACGGCAGACATTGGTATATACAGTGGTTTGGAAGAATTCTGTGACTCAACATTAATTATAATAATATTGATTTTAATTGTGCAATTTTCATAAATAATAATCATTTGCACTTTACAAAATTAAAATGACATTTCACGAATAAAAATCAGTGAAAACATCAGATTAGAATTAAAAACTAAGATTTAATAAACAAGTTAAGCTTATAAATAAGTGCATTTACATTTAGCTTCATTTGCACGTTTATGCCAGGGAAAAAAACCCGAATTACATCATGAAATTCACTGTTCTCAAAGAAAGCTGAAGAAAGTTGTGCTCCTCTCGTACACGAAGCTGTCCGTTGCTTGAAATACCAGCCTGGCCCGTGCAATAAAAAAAAATACCGGTACTCTGCAATGACACAGTTTCAGTCACAGCAAGTGATGCGAGGAAGCAGGAGAAAGGAACTGTACGTTCGTCCAGCCAAAGAAAGCGAATTTCGAAACACGTTCAAGTTTATATATCGACATCAGTTAATCGGTGTGTGTACGATACCTACGAAGATCCAGCGTATTTCGCGTAAGTTTCTTGCAGATATGCCGAACGATTTCCCCTACATCTGTGACTGCAACTTTTCTCCTACAACTGTAGCTTCATCGAACAGAAAACATGGCGACCAACTGGGCTTCGTGTATCTATCCGTGTAAGAACACACGAAACCACTCCTGGTCTTTCTGCTCTCTGATTGGGCAGAAAATAACAAAGGTTTTCTGGCACCAATCAGAAGCCAGAACGACGGCGTCCTTTTGGAACTGGTCCGGTAAGAGGTTGTCTCCAGGGGCTATTTTTTTTGTTCTTGACTTTTCTTCGCCGATTTTTTTTTTCGCCCGTATAGACTTTTCCCCCGCCCCCACTAACTGCCCCTGGGTCTCCGAGGATGGCTAAGGGATGGCTGTCGGCTTACTTTTCCGACTGAAAGAGAACTTAAATCCGGTCAAAATTTTACGTGAAACAAAGACTTAGTAAACTTAAAGAGCTGTCAAGGCCAGAAAAGCCAGCTGGGTTTATTAATGAGCCGGCTTAGTGTTTTCTTAGCTACACCCCTGTAAGATAAGAAAGTTTGTTGATCCCTCCCCTTCAAGTGTTACTTGAGTTCATAAGAATAAAGTACAAGTTCATACCCCATAAGTAGAAATCAATTCCTTCACTGCAAGATCATAAATAAGATAATGCAGTGTGTTGGAGTAAGAGGCCAGTGTATAGTCATAATCAAACCCATAAACTTCAATGTGTCGCATTCCAAGCTCATTGTTGGCAAAAATTGCTTGTTCATCTACAAAGGTGTAATTTGTTGACTCTGCAAAAGAGAACAAAATATTAAACAATTATTACTCTGCGAAATTGCGTGAAATCACTGATATTTTTATAGCTTAAAATACTGCAGTTATGCAGTGATTTTCATTCAAAAACTTGGACAAACTTGGCAAGCTACGCAAAGAACTACAGAACTTCCACCTGGATAAAAGCCTGCATATCACAGGATATCTGTTTTGTACATATAACAGGGATTACCAATTATCTACAGATGGCGGTACTTGAGTCCTGTTTGCACTCTTCTTTTTGGGAAATACTTTGTTTTGTATATATTTTTCTTTTATACAATGTTTCTTTTCTTTATGTTATTTTTCCTAATAAAGCTGATGAATAAAAAATTAAAAAATAATAAAATTGAATGATGGATAACATTGACTTTCTGACCATAGATGGGCAACATGGCAAAAAATCACGCAGAATATCGCCTGATACTTAGCCGACAAGGCCATAGGCCGAGTTGGCAAAAATCAGACAAGCAAGATTGAGCAGGAATATTGTTTAGTTATTCAACAAATTGTCAACGAAACACATTCTTTCGATTGAAAAACTGTAATTATGCAGCGCTTTACAAGAATTCAGTCGAATCTTCGCAACCTACGTATATCGCAGATTATTATTAAACTAGTGCGCGCGCTGCCCATATATGGTCAAAATGTTAACGTTATCTGTCATCCATACATAACAGATATCCTGCGATATACGTAGGTTGCGAAGATTCGTCCGAAGTCTTGTAAAGCGCTGCATAATTAGTTGTTCTATCTGCAAAATGTGCTTCGTTGAGAATTTGTTGAATAATAAAACATTTATCCTGCTCAATCTTCCGGAATATCGTCGGCTAAGTACCAGGCGATATTCCGCGCGATTTCGCAGGATAATGTTTAATATCTGTTATGTACGGATGACAGATATCATTAACATTTTGACCATATATGGGCAGTGCGCACATCTGTTGAATAATAATGAAATGTATTATACTGTAGAATTGTAAATATGATTATAAGGCTCTCATGGTGTTCTATGCAAGTTGTCCAAAAAAAAACTTTGAAATTTGCTT
The DNA here is from genome assembly GCF_052425735.1 of Oculina patagonica. Lineage (NCBI taxonomy): Eukaryota > Metazoa > Cnidaria > Anthozoa > Scleractinia > Oculinidae > Oculina > Oculina patagonica. Next base: position 16,813,060 of record NC_135758.1, read on the forward strand.
TTCAGTCATCACGTTGAACAACATATGCAGTCAAAATAAAAAGCCCAATCCTCACTATGAATGGCATATATATTTAAACAAAACACAGCGAAAACCATGTAGCAGGGCCCGTTCAAAATAAAATTTCGTTTTAAGCCTGAATTTGTCGGCTTTTTTTGTCAAGGCTCATTTTTTCCCGGCTGTTAAAGAGCCATGCATTCTCAAGGGACACAACCATCTGCATACATGACGTACCCAGATGCATTCTGGGGCGATTTCAAACACATAATAGTTGAAAACTGCGTAGCGTCTTTTATGCTAGAAATAATTGTTAATGTTCCAAAATGACGCTAAATGGCGGTATAAAACTGCTCCGACGTTTCGGCAATACTGCCTTCTTCAGGGTGGCATTAGCGACCGGTGAGTCGCACTTTCTAGCCCTGTAGCTGCTTTATTTTCTGATATGAAATGTTTACTTCAACATTTATAATACCGCAACTTTGATTTCAGTTGGCCGATCAAGGCATGATATTGGGACTCGTTATTTCTTCGTGCCACCCTGAAGAAAGCAGTATTGCCGAAACGTCGGAGCAGTTTTATACCGCCATTTAGCGTCATTTTGGAACATTAACAATTATTTCTCGATTTCAAACACAGTCGGCCATTTGCAAGTTTTCCGAAGTGATACAATATTTTACGGCAAAGCAAAAGAATGGAGTGGAGCAATGTAACTTGTTTTTCTTATTTTGAATGTTTGAGAAGCAAATAAGATCTTCAATATAATTTTTTTGGAGGGACACAATACCTGAGAAGGTGGGGCGGCCCGTTATTCATCTTAACCCAAAAATGAAGTCGCCACGTTGGCTACAAAGTAAACCGTAAAACTGGCGTAAAACCAGAAGTTTTCGTCGACAAAGATGACATTTTGGTCGCATTAGCGACCGGTGAGTCGCACTTTCTAGCCCAGTAGCTGCTTTATTTTCTGATATGAAATGTTTACTTCAACATTACCGCAACTTTGATTTCAGTTGGCCGATCAAGGCATGATATTTTCTTTATCTTCGGTGAAAAGTAGCCGGCAAGTGTCGTCAAAGTGCCGGCTACCGCCGACAGCCGGCTGCTATTTTGAACCCTGTGTAGCAATAACACCTAAGTTAAAAAAACTGTGTAAAACATCTCTGGATTTGCTAAAGAAAGACCCTTCAATTCAAATTCGTCACTGGCAAACCACTGTATCAACTCTACTTCCTAGACTTTACATGTACTGTTGCTTTACTGGAACGTCCTCGCCTTAGTATGCATTGCATACCGGTTATTTTAAATATATGATACACTAACCCAAACCCCATTATTTAACTAGTTAAAAAAAAAATCGACGTGTTAAAAAAACTAACTAGTTAAAATAAAAAATTCACTGAGATCAAAAATTAACTGCAACATACACATATAGATTAGAGCAACCGTTATTGTTTTTCATGCTACTGTATGTAACCAAATGACTTTGAATAAATGAACACAACAATGTCACAAGAGACTCATCATATGTGGGCAAAAAAAAATGGGCCGGGAATTTAGTAGCCTGCAATGCTCAGTAAAAACCTACTGATAGACCCCTAACGAGGGGCCTTGGTACATGACACCATGCCAAGGGGGTGCCTCTCATACCTGTTTAGCAAGTTGGACATAATTTATTGTATGTCCTGAGACGTAGTTAACCCAGTAATAATCTGCCCCATCCTCATCAAAGCAGTACAAGGCTAAAGGGGCACTGCAGACAGAAGTGCCATGCTCAAAAACGTCAAGTTAAATCCCCAAAATGAAAATTGTTATCAATGCCTGGAAAAAGCATTCAGTCACGTCCTGTTTTCATTTCCAAATCTTCCATTTTCTGTTCTCCCTTAACAGTATTGACTTAACTATTGTTACTCTATGTGAGCCGAGAACTGTCTTTTTTATAGCATTGAGGCAGATCAGTAAGTGACAAATGGAGACTACAGACCTTCACTCCAGTAAACCTGGATGGTACCCCGGCAAGCCTGAATAACTCTCTGGTTAGCCTGTTTACGGCTAGCTCTCAATAATGGTACTGGTAACATGGTAATAAAAAATTCTACAAGTCTGCTGGTTTGCAGTCTGTATTTGTCACACACCACACACCAGGGTGCATTCAGAACACACATCACACCGAAGATTGCCAAGGTCCTACATCCACACTGAAGATCTTCATAGAATCCCCCCCCCCCCCCCACCCACCACCGGGAAGCATTATTTTTCTCAGCATTTCCCAGAGGTAAAGAAAAAACAATTAAACATGAATATTTGAAATTGAACACCCTGGAGTAGTTGTGTAATAGTTCAGCTGTTTTGCAACCGACATGAATCATACGAGTTAACTTTAATTTACTTTGACATAAACGAAATCTTCTTGAAAGATGAGAGGCGAAATGTGTTTTTACAAGTTTGAAAGTTTCTCACTGTGGTAGTTTTTAACCCACTCTAGCTTTCTTCCAGTCCGAGCAAGTCCAAGTCATCTGCAGCTGAGGAGCGACCTCTGTACATACAAATTACTTCGTTCTTTACAGAAATTGCGTAGTCTAAATTCGTCATTTACAGATTTTGCGCGAGCATTTAGACAGTTGTTTTCCCTATACATAGCGCGAGTCCCTTAAAAGTAAGGAAAGCCCATATCTTATTGCTTTATACAAAATATAAAGCTAAGCTACCTTACCATTAATGAAGCTCTTCCGTTCATTGTACACATTTTCCAATTCCTCAATAGTTTCTGCAGCTTTCGTGTGAACTTTACAACGAACAGTGTGAAAACAAGCTCGAAATTTAGGGCAAATACGAACACAGCTCCTGAGTAAACGATGAACCGCCATATTGAACCATGGTGTGTGAGAAAAGCCCGGGAACTAGTAGTCTGGAAAAAGGTTAATAGGAGTGGGGAGAGTGGGGAGGGAAGAGGTGCAAAAAGCCTCCCCTCCCAGTCCCCCATTTCAATTATGGAAAAATTCTGGGTGAGGCCGTGAGTAGCCTGTAGAACAGGCGATTTATTTTGCGGGTCGAAGCGCGAAGTGCGAGTTTTAAAAATAAACCGCCTGTTCTGCAGGCTAGGCCGTGACATACCTGTAGTCATACCTTTACATACCTGTGGTCAATGTAGATGTACTGCATCATGACAAAATGGCTGACGACAAAAGAAAAATACAGTACCTAACCGTTGAATCAGCCTTGCCATTTTTCTTCATTACTTATTTAGTTATAGCTGATTAGATCCTCCACAGTGAAAGGATCCGGTACTTATATTTTGTCACGGTGGTCCTTGCAACTAAACGTTAGTTTTTAATGATAGAAGACCCCTTTCTTTTGACTCTATTTCCTGAAAGCGAAATCCGGCGAAAAATTAATCCTTATAGTGGTAGAAACGTTAATTTTTGAGAGCAACTTTTCAGATTTTGATCGCAACTTCTCTAAGCAACTAACTTTTTGGTGTATTTTGAATCAACTTCCAACGATTTCGTAGCACAATTTGGATATACATTGAATTAAATTAATTTGGTAAAAGAAACATAAAAAAATGAGATATTATCCTGGATATTACAAAATTAAATTTTAAGGGAAGTGAACGGTATCTCCGAATGTGAAAAACAATGCCCTTTTTATCCCTACTTTTTACCTGTATTTCGCTAAATTTACAGAGAAAAACGTACTTGATTCATAAAGAACGTTCATATAATTATTGCCCAAGGGTATACTAGAATGTTCCGGGATGTTCAGGAATGTTCGGGAACATTTACGTACGATGCCGCGCATCGAATAATATGTATAAGAAGATATTGCCGGTGCAATAATAGAACATTTGAATTTTTCCTTTTTTGTTGCAGGCTCAAGGAAAAAAGAAACTTTATAAAGTTCTAGAAATAAATTTGTTGCTTACAAAACCATATGAATTTAATAGATTGCACAATCATGCTTTGTTGTCACTTTCTATTTCCAAAAATAGCAATGACATCTCTTTTTTTCGAGAAGGTTCCAGAAAGTTCCAGAACGAGGCCAAACCGTTATAAAAGTCGAGCACGTGTACAGCTTTGCGTAATTTTCACAGTGACAAGACAGGGAGTGTTTCGTACGTTTTACTTTGCCGGTTTTCTTTCTAAACTCGAATATGCCTGCCGTAGGAATCGATCTTGGAACGACCTACTCTTGTGTTGGTGTCTTCCAACACGGAAAAGTCGAAATTATAGCGAACGATCAAGGTAATCGTACAACACCAAGTTACGTTGCCTTCAATGAGGCCGAAAGACTCATCGGCGATGCGGCGAAGAATCAAGTCGCTCTCAATCCTTCAAATACAGTTTTCGGTGAGTTTTCCTGGTTTGTATAAATGTAATCAACTTTAAAAGAAACCGTAATGTAAAAGGGTGCATGACTCCCGTATTAATTTAAAATAGCCCAGCAAAAAATTTGTTTCGTGCGATTCAAGCGTATTTCCGCCATGTTGTTTTTCAAACGTGCTTACGAAATCACTTTGGTTCTTTCTTGCAGATGCAAAGCGTCTCATCGGGCGAAAATATGACGAGAGTACCGTCCAGTCGGACATGAAACACTGGCCATTTCATGTAAGTTTTCTGTCAGCGTTAAGCTAACCAAAGACGCTCAATTTTTGCTCTAGTTTTTTCTTGAAGCTAAAGCGCATGTTGAATTCGCTGATGTCGCGTGTTTCACTTTCATTTTTAGGTGAAGAACGATGGCGGAAGACCGAAGATTGAAGTCGAATATAAAGGAGAAATGAAGTCGTTCTTTGCAGAGGAGGTAATGACTTGTACATGGTTTTTTCTGTTTCTCGTAACTTTTTTTTTTCAGCATTGCATGTATAACTCAAGAACGAACATGTGTTTGTCCGTCACTTTGTCTACGACATTCACGGTCGAATTGTATTTTTACCATTCTAGATTTCTTCAATGGTTCTGACCAAAATGAAGGAAACTGCTGAAGCTTATCTTGGCGAGAAAGTGACAGACGCTGTTGTAACTGTGCCGGCATATTTCAATGATTCTCAAAGGCAAGCCACAAAAGACGCCGGTGAGTACATGTGATCTCATTCGCCACACAGCTGTGAAGTTCATAAACTCCAATCTTATGATAGTCTCGATCTATTTCGGGTGTTATTTAATTGTTTAAGTGGCTTTCGTTACTTTTAATGGACTCGCGCTATAGTGGAGTCGATTTGTTTGGCCGGGAGTAAAAATTATAACAAATTTAGACCGTTTGGACGCTCGCACCTTTTCTTTTCTGTATTGCGTAATAATGCGGGCTTTTGTGAGAAACATCTTGCGTAAAAATTTACACAATGCCATGCAACACTGTCAGACTGGAGAGCTAAACTTTGTGGCCTTAAAAGGAATCCTTTTACAAAAATGTGTGTATATTCCTTGTTCCAAATATGTTTTCACCTAATTTTACCCTATATTTTTTACCAATAAATTTACAGTGAAGATCCATAATCTTTTGCTAAGTTTCAATGACTGGGCTCTACTTTCGAAATGTTGAAATTGAACTCACTTTTAAAAATAATTGTCGAAATTAAAGCTTTAGAGGAAATTTTCATCAATCAAATGTAAATTCAAATAATGAACTACTTGGTGAATAGCTGTGAAATAATAAGTAAAAATTGCTAAAATTGGTGAATAGGTACGGTAACCAGTCGTTTCGCCTATGAGTGGATTCGCTAGCAACCAGTTCACTAACGTGTGATGTGTGCTTGCACTGTACAAATCAGGGCAACAAATCAGTATGCAGGGTTTCATTGAGAATTGTAATAGCAGGAGAATAGTGCAAAGTAACCAGAGAATGATTTTTAAAGGTTCCGCATTTTAATAAAAAAAAGTAGGTAGACGCCTTTGAAATTTAGCCGGAGAATTCTGCGATCTCTGATGCCTAATGAACACCCTGAGTATGTGAAAAGAAGTCGTAAATTCTCAAGTTGTAAATCAACAAGCAATTTGTGAATTATATTCATTTGCGCTAAATGAATGTGGATGGGTTTACCTACTAATAGGTTAACACTTAACTCCAAAAATGAAAGTTGAAGGAGCTATGTCATGGAACACACATCTTGAAAAAAATTGGCAAGTTTTTTCAAGTTTGTCACTCGTAGTCTGTCTTCGTCAGTAGAAACCATCCTTGGTTCTTTTCCGGTTTTTATCACTCCTTTGTTGTTGTTGTGTTAAAAAAAGTTTCGAGGTTTCCTTCAATTGGAAAGTAATCTGAAAGATGGTTTATAATATCATGACACTGCTCTTTAAGTTTAAAAAGCTTTACATTTTTTTTGGGGGGGGGGGGAGGGGAATCGCTTTATGTCATGGGCAGTTGACAGGTTCTGTTTTGCACAAGTAGGACTGGGAACTAACTGCAGAAATAAATGAGACGTGAACAGAAATCCAAGTTGAGCACAACAGAGAATTTTCTGCAAAAAAACACAAAGAAAAATACTTCTGGAAAGTTAGAAAAGACTAATACAAATGAGAGACAGGGGTGTAGGGGACTAAGGGAAAAAAAACTTTCCTGGGGGAGGTATGGATTATAGTGGAACTACACATTGCATGCTGTTTATTTCTTTTTGATTTTGTTTACTTAAATATTGTCTGTCATTTTGTAGGAATTATTTCTGGCCTCAATGTTCTTCGTATTATCAATGAACCAACTGCTGCAGCCATTGCTTATGGCCTGGATAAGAAGAGTGGTACTGAGCGCCATGTACTTATCTTTGACCTGGGTGGTGGTACTTTTGATGTTTCTGTTCTCACCATTGACGATGGCATCTTTGAAGTCAAGTCAACTCATGGGGATACCCATTTGGGAGGTGAAGACTTTGACAATCGCATGGTTGATTATCTCAAGAAAGAATTCCAGAAGAAATACAAGAAAGATATTTCCAACAACAAGAGGGCAATGCGTCGCTTGAGAACTGCATGTGAAAGAGCCAAGAGGACCCTGTCTTCAAGTACCCAAGCCAGCATTGAAATAGACTCTCTCTTTGAGGGCATTGACTTTTACACAAATATCAGCCGTGCAAAATTTGAGGAGGTAAATGGGGACTTGTTCCGTTCTACAATTGAGCCAGTAACAAAGGCCTTAAAGGATGCAAAGCTGACCAAAGGTCAAATCCATGAGATCGTCTTGGTTGGTGGTTCAACTCGTATCCCAAAAATCCAAGAGTTGCTGAGATCTCACTTTGATGGCAAAGAACCAAACAAGAGCATCAACCCTGATGAGGCTGTAGCTTATGGTGCTGCAGTACAGGCAGCCATTTTGCATGGAGACAAGAGTGAAGCAGTGTCTGACCTCCTGCTTCTGGATGTCGCTCCATTGTCACTTGGAATTGAGACGGCTGGTGGTGTAATGACGGCCCTGATCCAGAGAAACACAACAATCCCCACTAAGAAGAGCCAAGTCTTCACAACATATGCAGACAACCAACCTGCTGTGTTGATCCAGGTATACGAAGGTGAACGTAGTATGACCAAGGACAATCATCAACTGGGAAAGTTTGAGCTGACTGGTATTCCCCCTGCTCCTCGTGGTGTACCACAGATTGAGGTCACATTTGATGTTGATGCAAATGGAATCATGAATGTTTCTGCAGTTGACAAAAGCACTGGAAAAGAAAACAAGATTGTCATCACAAATGACAAGGGACGTTTGTCTAAGGATGACATAGATCGCATGGTGAAAGAAGCAGAGAAATACAAAGCAGATGATGACAAGCAGCGTGACAAAATCCAGGCCAAGAATTCTCTGGAAAGCTATGCGTACAACATGAAGAGTACAGTTGAAGACGACAAGGTGAAAGATAAGATCAGTGACGAAGACAAAACACTTATCACAGAGAAATGCAAGGAAATAATTGACTGGCTGGAGAAGAACGAGTCAGCTGAAAAGGAAGACTACGAGGCGAAGCAGAAGGAGATTGAAAAGGTGTGCAGTCCTATCATTACCAAGCTTTACCAGGCAGCTGGAGGAGGAGCTGGTGGAATGCCTGGCGGCGGAATGCCCGGTGGTGGAATGCCTGGAGGCTTCCCTGGTGGGCCAGATGCAGCACAGTCTGGCGGAGAATCTACCGGACCTACCATTGAGGAGGTTGATTAAAATTGTTCAAACAAGTCGTGAACTGCTTCATTTCAATCAGTTTCTGTTTTCAATACCTACTAGGAACATGTTGCATGCAAGATTGTTAAGTTGTTCATTCAGATGTGTTTCGCTTACCCATGTCAAATTTTGAGCACCTTATCTGTTGCTGCTGAAAACCAGTCCTTGTGAAAAAAAATAAAGAATTAAATAAACTGCTTTGTTAAACCAACATTTTTTGCGAATCTTGATCACACTGGGACACTCATTTAAAGGGGCTATATCACACAATTTTAAGGCAATTTTGGCACTGACCAACTGTTCGAAGAATTAACTGAAATATCACAATAACAGGTAAAACTATAGAAATCAAAAGAAAACAACAAATTGTTATAGAAACTCGGAGATCAGTTATCAAATTTTCATTGCATAGGCAGCATATAAACCTAAATAACTTTTCAAGGATGGCACAAACTTTTGGCTTTAAAATGAAAGTTTTCGGAAATAGGAGCAGTCTGGCGAAGTTTTGGTGGGAACTGCGCATGCACACGAAGTTAGAGCGCTGTGTGACCAAACTGTTGCATTTGCCAGAAGTCGACACAGTAGTTAAAATATGTGATGCAGAACTGCTGTTGTGGTCTTAACAATTGATTCTCAAACTCTTTAATAATTCATCAAGTTAAAACAAAGAAAATCGTAACTGTGAAGGAGGTTTTTAATAAGCATAAATATGTATAATTTTATTTCTCCAAAGTTTTTGTTTTGATTGAAAAGATATATCAAACACTCCAGACAGTGTTTCATTGGCTACCATGACACCCCAAATTTTGTCAAAGATACTCTGCTACTTCTCGTATTTTGAACTCTCTTCTTGGTGTTCAGATATCCCGATGGTATACTACCTCTTGTGTATGATAATTGCTTCTTGTGAAAGATCTGTTCGCCATGGGTTCATTGTACAAGACCCATACTAAAAAATATTGTGCAAATCAGACCACAGGCCTGTATCAGAAATTGAAACATGAAATCCCTTTATGTTTATTAGGACTCCCAAATTGGCACCCCACCCCTCTACCTTCATGAAGGTCTGCAGTTCAGGTAGATCTGAGCTCATCAAACTTAGCCTTCAAAACTGCCCGCAATGGCCACGAGCCTGAAATGTCCATTGTCCCTTGCCTAGTTCTTGTACTGCTTTTTTCCCATGCCTTCAAGGTCTTGTTGAAGTCATTACTCGTTCTTTATTCCCCACCTACTCTCCTTGGGGTGCCTTTCTACTTCAAAACTTAATGAAACCCCTGGGAAAGAAGTGTCTGTTTGCCCTGGATACGTCGAGGAGGCGGGAAAAAATAACATGATGTAGCAAATTTCTTTATGTTCCATGTGAAAGGACTCTTGTGTATCCTGATACTGGTACCGGGTCCTGCCTTTTGATGAGAACCCTGTGACCCAAAACTGGTTGGCCGCAACTAAAATATCCTGGTACTGGTATGCGGGTCCAGCCTTTTGATGAGAACCCTATAACCCAAACGGGCTGACCAAACAAAAACTGGCCATATTGTCCCCATATCCCCGGTCCCAAATCCCAGGCAAAAGAGATGCCCTCTCCAATAAGAGATTTATAATTTATTCAACCCTATTCTTTTTAAAAGAGAAGAAGAAAACATTTTTACAAGCACAACTAACAGTGGCCAACAATGCTGTATATTGGGACAAACAAAGGAAAAACAACTTAACAAATTCTTATCTTTTATTGTTACTCTACTTCTCTGTTAGTTGTACAACTTACAGTGGCTTACAATGTTGTATGCTAGGACAATAAAAACAACTTGCATTTTTTACACAACAAACCCTGCAAAACACAGTTTTAAATTTATAGCAAAAGCATGTTTACTAAACATAATTCCTTTTCAAAAATATTGCAAAATTCGATCAAACCAAGTAAAGGAAACAGAACTTCCTTTCTCAATTTATTTTTGACTGGGCCTGGTGAAAACTTTATTTATTGTTAATAACACATTATTTTTTACAGACTTTATATATCTTACCATTATAACTCCAGCTTTTCAAACCACAAGGCACCTAAATGCTGTATGACATAATCAGTGAATAAAAAGTTTTGATTTGTATTAAGCGATTTGAATCAAAGCAAATACGGTTTACCTTGCAAGATTTAAATTTAACTTGACTGCTGCTAATTATAAATACGACATGCCTATTATGTTTTAAGTTTTCATTATAGTTAACTATTAACTCTCTCAAACTGTTAATAAATTAATAACCGATGGTGAACTTTGAGAGGACAACAAGAGCTGCGTAACAAACATAGCAGCTTTGTGTAACAATCAAAGCAGCACATAAACTGTCTTCGCTCTGAGTCAAATTGCTTAAAATGAATAAAAAAAGACACAGAAACACAGTCAAAAAACACTTTTTTATTAAATGATCATGTTATAGCTAATGCAACATTTGGGTTCCCTGAGTTTAAACCTTAAACAAATGCTTTTAAAAGAAACTGTTAAACAACTTTGCCTTAGAAACGGGGGAAATTTTGGTTTTTTAACCTTCAAAGGCCAACAATGGCAAAAGAATAAGCCAGAAGTGAGGATTTTCATCTACAGTTACTTCTCCCATAACTCGATTTGAGATAAAATAATGACCCCAAAACCATGAACGAGAGCTGTTTCTCATATCAGTGCTTATCCCAAATATAAAGATAAAAATAGGGCCCCAATGGGTCCATGTGTTTTGCTGCTAGAGCAAAGTCTTAGGGAACATGTTGATGAAAGACAAGTGAGTCGAGATTGAAATCCAACGTCTTTTATTGTCTGTCACTTGTGTGCAGGTTAATAATTGCACTATATTGTAGTCACTTTGTGTTAATTCAATCCTGATAATTTTACTGATCAATGTTATGTTGAAATCAAAGACAGCAAACATAATTTAATTACTAGTAAGTTAACGTAATGTCTGACATGATTGTCTCTTTGATAAAAAACAGCAACTCTTAACATTATAAAAAAATCTCAATGAACTCAATGTGATTCTTTTAGTGGCGTTATCTCACTGGTTACCGTTAGTTGTATTTGGAATCATTGTCACAATGGTAGCGTTTTAACAACAACGAAAAAGACAGAATCTATTGACCTTATAAGAACTCAATGTGATATATTTATTAGTGACAAGACAGTGGTTCTTTAACCACTTTCACCCAAATTAAACACTGGAACAACTAACTCTTAACAAACTTGTTGTGTCACCCTGAGTTAAATATGCAAAATTCAGAAATTATAAATAATCGCACGCGCACCGGCGTACAACAACAGAAAGACGGCGTTGAACGTAACGCAAAGTTCATTTTGAAAGCGAAAGTTTACAAATAATTATTATCATTCGTCAGTCATCCCTTCACGCATGAACACTCGTCGAATTTCAGTGTCTTCACAACAAGATCGGAAGATCGATAAGGACCAATTTTTGATTCTGCGAAAGTTCGTTTTCTTAAAGTTTTAGAAATTTGTGAAGTTGGAGGATTCACTGAGGACTGCGTAGCCGAAGATGCAGTGGCTCGCTGGACATCAAATTCTATTTTTCACGGCGTTTAATTAATCTTCACAAAATAAACATGTGGCGCCAGCGCGTCTGGCAGTCAAAAATTCATTTTTCAAAAAACTTTCCCTTTCCAGCTATTTTAGCGGGGCTTATACTATAGTACCTACCTGTCAGTCGTAGAAAAGCTGAAATTTAAGGATGAACTGTTTATTAAATGAAGACCGTATTATTTTTTAATAACTAGTAAACAAACTGGTCGCCACGCATTTAAACACGAACTGACGAATGTTGCATCTGATGCAGTGAATCTGGTGAATGAGAACTTCCTTTAATATTTCTTTGTTTTCGACGGTGTGCACCACTGAATAAGTTTCTTTCCCATTGTGATGTTACTAGTATTAATTCGTTTCTAGCTGTCTTTTATATAGCTCGAATACAGCTACAATTAGCGGTGCAGCCTACCAGCTGTCTTTGCGTGACAAGTTACACGTTCATACATTTTATTTTAAAATATGAAGTTCAGAGTTAATACAGTACTAGTATGCTGTAGACAGTGTAGACAAGGTGAGGGTAAGTTTATTTTCAAAGCGAAAGTTTACAAACTGTGCACTAACCGGTCCTTTGGAGAAAATATTTATGACCTTCGGCGAGGTTCCAAGTCTTCGCTCTTTTCGTAAATGATGAAAACTGCAGAATAATTTCTCATAAAACTGGAGTGGTCGCGCCACAGTTTGTTTTCTTTCCCAATGCGATATACTTTTAAATCGGTTTTCTGTTTTCCAACGTGTCCAACGTGGTTTGCGTTCGAATACTTTGGCCCGTAACTTCGAATGCGATCAGCGCTACGGTTCATTGGTTTCGATTTTGTTTGTTCATGGATTTGATTGACATCGGTAGTTCAGATTTCTCCTCTGTTACGGCACTTACACCTTACGGTCCTTACGGCACAAACTTCAGCTCTCAATGTGTTTTGCTTGCAGCCATTGCGGCTGCAGCAAAACACAAAAACTTGTACTGAGACGGAGTTGTTAAAACTATTTGTCTTTAGACGCTCTTGGAGGGGTGGTGAATGGTCCTTGAAAATGCACATTTTTCGTCTTAAGTTTGCTTTTGCAAAGCTAAAGCCTGGTTTTCACTAGCGACGCAAGCACAAACACAAATGCAAGAATAAGCACTTTGTGCCAAGTGAAAACGAATGTTGACATAAGCACAAGCACATTAGCATAAGAATACGATGTTTACAAGTTAGAACGCTCCGTTCTCGACTTTGTTCTCTCGGCACATATATTGCGGCAGAATCTTTCAGGCATCAAGTGTTGTTGTCTCCTCAACTCTTGTGACAAAGAAAGCAAAAGCGACAAAAAAAAGAGGAAATGAAACATTTTAGTAGATATTTTTAAAAGAAAAAAGAAGTCATCTCCATTTCTTTCACTACTCAAGCCCACGCTTTTGCCTTTTTGTTTTGTCTTTAAATTCCCTACACTCTTCCGAACAACTTCAGAATTTTTTCATCAAAATCAACCGCGGCTTCCGTACTTTATTTAAATGCTCAGACAAGAGGGAATTTGGAACGAGTGTTTTGATTGGCTAGACACGGCCAGACGTAAACAATTTTCTTGTGCTTATGCGATGTTTCGTTTTCACACAAACGCAAGCACGAGCCCAAGCACAAGAAAAGGAAAAAAATTGATCCTTGTGCTTGTGCTTGCGCTTATGCTTGCGTCGAAGTCGTTTTCACGGTGAAATAAGGGCTGTTGTGCTTGTGCTTGCGTCGCTAGTGAAAAGCAGGCTTAAGAGAGTCTCAAGCTTGCAGAAAAGATAGCATTGTTGTCTCACAAAATCCTGAATTTTACCATTCAACACCTTTTTGGGGAAAGGGAATGTCCACTCTATACATGTTATTGCAATTTTGCCAAGAATCTTTAGTTTTCCAAGTAATTGATACTGTTACTTCCTGCTGGCTGTCTGCTCTGCTTTCTTCAATCTTTTCTTGAGCTCAAGAGGCATTTTCTCATAACACTTCTTACACAGTGGCTGCATGTCAAATTCATGAAACTTGCTCCTGCCAGGAAAGGAAAACAATCTCAACAGACGGCAAACACATCATATAATTGACACTAGCCTGTATGACTGGCAGAATTTTGCATGCAAGCACTTTGTTTCAGCAGGTGGAGCCTTACTGCGCACATAATTCATGTTGCAATATCATGCCACACCATGCATTGAGCAGATGTTTTAAAGGGACGCTGTGGCAGGGATTTGTCTGCTTTTCAGGAAAGAACTAATATTGGTGAGGCACTATAGCTCACATATAAAATGCACCTATAACAACAAGATGGAGATATAAAGAAAATTATTGAAGGAAGAGGGGAGCCATTGTAAGTTTTTAGCTGTTACATGTTTTTTCATGTTTTACACGTTATCATAATGCTTGCACTTTGTCACATTTGATCATTCGTGACTAGAATGGATATTCCCACAACAGAAAACCTCTGGGAGGCTGGAACCCATTTGTGCATATTGTGCTACCCTTACGAAGAAATGAAAGAAAAGCTAACTGCACTTAAACCTGAGTAGAACTAACCCCTAGCAAACATCTGAGAAACTAACTGTAAGAAAACTGCAGTGCTTGGGTTCTAGTTTCCCACTGATTATGTTTCATTGTTTCATATTTCTGATCATATGTGACCCTATTTGGGAAAACCGGGCTTAACGAAAATAGCGTTGTAACGTATTATCAATGCATTTACAATGCTTTGATAATGCATTTACAACGCGTTGATAATGCATTTACAACGCATTGGAAATAATTCTCAACGCATTCACAATGTTATTCAGACCGTTGTAAAAACGTTGGAAATGTTCGAAAACGTTTAGTAACGAATAAAAGATGTTTCTTGACGCGTTGGCTGCTTTTTCCAACGTTAAAATGGGAATGTTTCGCAAAAGGTTGAAATACTGGAAAATATTTCGCTCTGTTTCAATAAAGACGTCAAAATTCGGCATCAGAGAGAATTTGATTTTATTTAACTAAGAGAATATAAAAAGGTTTTTTTAAGAACTGCAAGCATAAAGAGCCAAGACCACGAAAATAATAACTATGTTTTGCTCCCGAAATGACATTCTGCGCCGTGCGTGACTTGTTGGATGACATGAACCGTCCCAACAATGAACTGGCGATTAAGTTTATCCCAGCACTAATTAATATTTGATCAAGTGTAACTTTTTTAATCGGCAAAGGCATTTAAGAGATTTTTATGACACATTAAGTCTTCTGTTTAAAGTTTTCTGCGTTTGTAAACTGGATGAACGGTTTACAAATCTTTTCAGAAAAATCTGAAAAAGAATTTATACGAGGCAGACACGGCAGACAATGTAGCGCCGCATGACTGTTTACCCGTCGCTAAAAAAATTAAAGTTTGCGCCTTTTTTTTTATGCTGTTTTATTGCAACGGCCAGCGAAGCGAAGCTTTTATTGATAACTTAACAGTAGACGGGTTTAATCGGCACCAGTAATGGAGAGTTGTGGTCGCGGAATAAAATATGTTTATCTTTAGAACTTGTTGCGTGCATGCGGTTATGGATGAGATCGAATGTCATTTGAAACTTCAGACATGCAGCATGATTTCATTCAACGCCGCTTCGAAGTTTATTATACATTTATAGCGTTTCGCAAAATTACAGGAATAGTCCGTGTATTTGATGAGTTTCTTCTCCAAATTCAAAGCGAAATTAATGATGCAAGTGGCTCAGAAAAAACTGAAAAATTATTTTATCCTCTCTTGTTTATACGAAGCAGACACGGCAGACAATGTAGCGCCGCATGACTGTTTACCCGTCGCTAAAAAAATAAGATTTGCGCCTTTTATTTTTATGCTGTTTTATTGCAACGGCTAGCGAAGCAAAGCTTTTATTGATAACTTAAAGTGCCTATGAAGTAAAACATTTTTTTGCTTTTTTTGGTAGCTTATTATGTCTACTTTCCGAAAAGCTAAAAAAATAATAATGTCAAAGAGAGAAAAATCGGACTTTTTGCCGCCTAAAGTGCCCTCAGCAAGACAAAACAGTGGGTCCGGAGACTGGACACGAATTTGGCTCGGATGACGTAGTTAGTGGTTCCACGGATCAGTTTACACTTAGATTGTGTTGATACACAGTGAAGTTTACTACTTCAGCTGAGATTGTTGCTTCTTTTTCGTTGATAAATCGAAATCTTGTTCGAAAAGAACGATATGTTGCCATCTACGGACTTGGCAGAGCGTGTTTCTAGCAGAAAAGAATCGCACAACGAAATATCGTGACACTAAATGGACTGAAGTAGTTAGTTGGACCTGTCCATCCGCCGCCAGCCGATCAAGCGCTCTTTCACACAAGCGCTGGTCGACGAGGACGATCGAAGTTCGGCGAAGCAGATGCAATTGAAAAATTCCCTATAAAAAATGAACAACTAGAATTGTTATTGTTTCCAAAAGCACGTACATCGACGGGCTTTGATTTTGTGGCTGGTTTCGCAGTGTCGCAATGTGCTTCGGAATTGACACGAGCGCTGCTTGCCGCGCCGGGGTTGCTTGCTTGTCGAATGTGTATTAAAATTCAGGTTGCGGTACGCCTATCCCGGTGGTTATTCGGTATTATATCACGATTTGGTGATTTTAATACAAGTAACGATCAGTTGCTCGCTTTCATTTTGATTGTGTTCTTGTGTGGGAAAGCACAGTGGATTGACATATTTCTCCGAAGCGTGAGAGCACTGAGAGTATACTGAACTGAGTGGCATAATTAAACTTGACAACACGGCAAGATAACACTTCTTCAAACTCAAGATTAGCACTTTTTGACTTAAACGAAACCAAAAATTTCCTCTTCAAGAATAAACAGAGCTGTAGTTGTTTCTCTTTATGGTACGTTAGCCCTACGGTATATTTTCAACCGTCTTTATCCGGATACGATAAATCCTGATTACAGTGCGTGTTTATCGGCAAATAATTCCGGCGAAGGTAGCCGTAAATTTTGTCCAAGATTTTGCAAGATCTCAGTGTATTATTTAAAAGTGTATTCGCCATTATTAGAATACTGCCGGAAATTTACAAAGATCCAGCAGGACGTGAATGACAACATTGGAAGCGCGCTACTTGAAAATAAACAAGCATTTCTAACTCACTCAAGTCAAATTTACATTCCATATTTTTGCTTCTTTCACAGATGTATTCGTTTGCGTCTGGCGATCGATCGTTTCAATTGTTTGGGAAAGGAAACGACTGCTACCTTATGAATGATAAAACGATCTACTAACCATACAAATTAAATTTTGAGGAACGAAGTCTCATAATAAAAGAATAACACGTATACTGTACCCAGCTGTGTAACATGTTGTAAACTCCTGGCGCGACTGCTAAATCTTTCTTTCGGCTAGTAAGGGCAGAATGATATAGAGACGACCATATCATTTACATCTTTTAATAAATTTCCTCTTCGCTTCATGACTTCACCGTTTCATTTGTGGTAAGGATGCGCTTGTGCTGAGAACAGCGATCCAGGAACTGCCGACGGAACAGATTCGTTTCTTCTTGCGTTTCATCAGAACGAATAGCTTTACGATACAGATGGAAATTTCGCTTCCATTTACTCTGCGAAGCTTCACCAAAGGAAATAAGTGTATTTGTTGCAGTTTCGTTTGTGCAATTGCCTTTGTTTGACTCAAAAGCCGAAATATAGCTTTCGCCAGCCCTCTTTGCTCTCTTTGCGCCATAATCCTGGTGTCTTTAGAACCACTAAGTACGTCATTTCCGGTGAAACCCGAGCGTTTGGCCGCGCGCGAAAAGGACCCACTTAAAATTGCGAAATCCAAACTTCGAGGCTCAAAAAATACTAGAAAAAAACGCTTTTGATCGCTTAAACACGTATATTCGTGCTTACTATGACATAAACTAGCAAATTGAGCAAAATTATTTTTTACTTCATAGGCACTTTAACATCAGACGGGTTTAATCGGCACCAGTAACAGAGAGTTGTGGTCGCCGAATAAAATATATTTATCTTCAGAACTTGTTGCGTGCATGCGATTATAGAAGAGATCGAATGTCATTTGAAACTCAGACATGCAGCATGATTTCATTCAACACCGCTTCGAAGTTTATTATACATTTATAGCGTTTCGCAAAATTACAGGAACAGTCCGTGTATTTGATGAGTTTCTTCTCCAAATTCAAAGCGAAATTAATGATGCAAGTGGCTTAGCTTTATAATATGCTGTAGAGAATTTCGAAAACTGGCACAACAGTCCCCCGGGAATAGTACCGTAAATGATTCTAAATGCTTGGTGATTTTGTTTTCGAATGTTTCAAAACACGTTAAAAATATTTTGAAACGCATTTCGTTTTCGCTTCAAAAAGATTTTCCTTAACGCATATTCAATGCATTGAAAGTGTCTTTCAACGCGTTTTCAATACATTGAAAATGTTCTTCAACGCATTTTCAACGCGTTGAAAATGCATTTGCAACGTGTTGAAAATGCATTGCCAACGGAAAAACGGCACAACCCTATTTTCGTTAAGCCTGCTTTTCCCAAATAGGGTCACATATTGTGTAAAGGCTTCAAATCCCAGCCACCCAAAACTGGATGTTATGTTTAACACATAATACGTGCACAGCAATGTAGCCATTACCTGAGATTTAAAGAAATGTTACATCCAATGCAAGTGAAATGCTGAACACACCAGCACTTGTGAAGGGCATTTACCACTGCAATAAATTTGTACAATTTAGTATCGTGAAAATTAATATAAAAAAAACTATTACATTAATCTTGCAAATAATTCAAGTTGATCTGT
Organism: Oculina patagonica; assembly: GCF_052425735.1. NCBI lineage: Eukaryota > Metazoa > Cnidaria > Anthozoa > Scleractinia > Oculinidae > Oculina > Oculina patagonica. The sequence goes on from NC_135758.1 coordinate 16,831,548, forward strand.
TTTCCACTCTCTTACTGTGTGGAAGGAGCAGTTGCCTTAACTCTCAGAGTGCATCTCCATGTGTGTAAATGGGTAAAGCAATCTAGATGCTGGGAGTAACCCTGTGATCGACTGGCAATCCATCCAGGGGGAGTAGAAATGACGTACTCCTAGTCACTTCATGCAACTAGGAGTAAGAGGTAAGTGCCAGCCTGGTGGGCCCTAGGCTTGACATACCTACCTACCTACCTACCTACCTACCTACCTACCTACCTACCTACCTACCTATCTACCTACCTACCTACCTACCAACCTAACTACCTTCCTACCTAATTAGCTAACTACCTATCTACCTACCTACCTACCTTCCTACCTAATTAGCTACCTACCTATCTACCTACCTACCTTCCTACCTAATTAGCTACCTACCTATCTACCTACCTACCTACCTTCCTACCTAATTAGCTACCTACCTACCTACCAACCTAACTACCTTCCTACCTAATTAGCTACCTACCTAACTACCTATCTACCAACCTAACTACCTTCCTACCTAATTAGCTACCTACCTAACTACCTACCTACCAACCTAACTACCTTCCTACCTAATTAGCTACCTACCTAACTACCTACCTTACCTACCTACCTACCTACCTACCAAACTAACTACCTTCTTACCTAATTAGCTACCTACCTATCTAGGGACCATTCATTATTTATGCCAGGGGGTGGGCCGGCAAGATCTATCTTCAAGCAAAACAAAAGTTGTTGACCCCCTTCTAAGGAAAAGAAAAAAGGTCACGACCCCTCTACATGCAATGTGAAAAATAGATAGCCCCCCCCCCCTCTTCCCATGCCTGCAAAAAAAAACCACATACACAGAAACACATTTAGCCTTTATTTAACAACTATTTATCGAAGTGGAGGTGGCTAGTAAGGGATATTTTCCTTGCCGTTTTAGTATTGAAATATTGAGATAAAATAATCCTAAAAGAATGATTTTTAACTCATTTATTCCTGTCGTCGATTACAATTTTCCTGTGCAAGTTGCTCGCAGGTAAATATAGCAAAGGATATCCCGAGTTTGAGTAGCCAGTCAGAAGGTGCCAACAACGCTATCCGCTGCTTTAATTCATACTAAAAATAGTTATTTAATAATCACTTGCAATCAGTGAGAACAAAAATATATTTATTGTTTTCTAAAAAATTCACCATGGAAAAAGAACTAGTGCAAGATAATATGCTTCATCTTACTACAGAAGACAAAGAATCTTCACAAAAAGGACAGATTGAAAAATGGCAGCAGAGACAACAGAAAAGTTTCGAAAAATATAACTGTGACACTCCTTGAGATTGTCACACTGGTGAATTCCAGAAGCTAAAAATCCAAGAGCTGTATATCTAACTCACTTTAATCTTCTGTTGAAAGGCAAGTGAGATGATAAAGTCTGAAGGGTCATTGCAAATGTCTAAACAAACAGAAAGAAGCGCTCTACACATAGTTCCTTGGCAAGACCCAGAAATGTTATCAGACAATGAATCTAGTAATTCTGGTGAAGATAGCGAATGAAAACGTTGTTGTGCATTACAGTAGTGCAGAGTACTCAAAGAGCGAGAACTATGTTGAGGAGACCAATGCAAAGGAAAATCTGGTACCAGCTTAACTGTTAATAACCTCGCTAAACTCGATCTGGACGTAATATTGAAACATCATTTTGTGATACCTTGACCATTTTCTGTATTAGCTTTAAACTGTAATGTATGATTATTACGTTTCAGAGACTCTCGACATTTTCCATTATCAGAAAGCAACAATGAAATTATCAAAAATAATAAAAGAAAAATACACATAAAAACAGATAGCCCCCCCCCCCTCTTTGTATGCAGATTTCCTGATGGCCCCCCTCTGAGTGTCCTGGATTTATCATGACCCACCCCCTATTCTTGCCGGCCCACCCCCTGGCGTAAATAATGAATGGTCCCCTACCTACCTACCAACCTAACAACCTTCCTACCTAATTAGCTACCTACCTAACTACCTACCTTACCTACCTACCTAATTAGCTACCTACCTACCTACCTTCCTACCTACCTACCAAAGGACTACGACTTTCTACTGTACAACATTGCTTTCTAGAAACAGCAACTTAGAAAACCAAGCATCACGGGATGCTGTCAACCGACAATTCCAAAATCACGCTTAAGATGGTTTCTGCCGAACATTCGAGCAATACAGGCAAAAAAAACGTTACCAAAGAGATCTCAAAGCATGGTATGAGTTTGAGCACAGCTAACAAAGTTACCAAAGAGATCTCAAAGCATGGTACGAGTTTAGGCACAGCTAACAAAAACCTACCAAAACTTGAGCTCTCAAGCTGACCCGCCAGAGAAAAATGGATTTGAAATTATTTAAATTTCAGTTAAAACGGGCATTTCGCACCAGTTTGAAGAACGCTTTAGAGTTTAATCACAGGATCACTAAGACAAATTAATTTCAGTGACATGTTTCAAATAGTATATAAAATGTTACTGAACTATAAGTAGATTTTTGGTACTTAATTTTTGCACTCATTGCTCGAACTTTCAGCAGAATCCATCTTAAGTAACGTTTCTAAATAAAGTAGCTGATGATGTCAAAAGCTAATACATTTTTGTCTTACATTAACCTGCTTAATATAGACACCAGATAATACAGACAATGGACACTTTTCTGTGGCCTAAGTGTCACACTCCCATACAAAGTTAACCTCGCTCAACTGAAACTTTTCGTTCACTGCTTATCTGTGCACAGTACAATTTCATTTATAACGATAATGAGAATTATACTAGGGCCGCCAAGCGGCCTGAAGTAATAATTCGGATTATATGAACAGACGAAGTGAGAAATATATGAGACAACAAATGGTAGGAATTTCCCAGTTAGTGCTTCAAACCACTTTTTAACGCATAGGAAAGGTAGATCCCCCATAAAAGTAAAAGGGGCCTGGGTATACCCACAGGGCCCTGGGACCTAGGTCTCGTGGTCCCAAGATGCATCAGTGGCTTTTTGACGCCATACAATAAACCGATAAAATTAGACCCATACAGGGGATGGGCAAAGGGCGGGAACCTCATATATTTCTCACTTCGTCTGTTCATATAATCCGAATTATTACTTCAGGCCGCTTGGCGGCTCTAGTATAATTCTCATTATATTTCACAGACTCCGTTCGAAATATATGAGACAACAAATGGTAGTTTTTAACGCCGCTATATGAACAGACATACGAAGTTCTATGTAACAAAAGCGTTTTAATGACATAGAAAAACTCAACTATGGTTCCATTGAACAACATTTTCAGAACAGAAAGTTCAACCGGAGAGTAACTGATGTTACAACTACTTTGAGGTTAAAACTCCGGTAGCAAAATCTGAGTTATACAATGGCTTATAATAGAAAGTTCTGAACGTTGAAGAGGAAGACCAGTCAGCCATAGACATGATAGTTGACAGTGGAACAAATGCATTGGCGGCTGCTGTCGTAGAGGCACCGCGTACTGAGTGAGCTTTGAAAATTTTACTGTCGATTCCTGCTGCACTCATAAAGGTACGTAGCCAACGCCCCAATGTCGTGATTTGCATATCGGGGGGAGGCAGGTGTACAGGGCTGCCGTTTGTACTGCGGGTGTTTTCCAACCACCAGTTAAGTTCTCCTCTGGCACTGGTTGACAGAGTGATTCGGGCGTCGTAAGACTCCCGGTTCATTTGCAGGCCCCATATGAGGTCACATTGCAGGTGGCGGAAATGGAGCGGTGCTCGCCAAATGGCTGGCCGGGAGGACTCGAGTAAAACGATTAAGCTTGCTAGGTTTCGTAGTGTGATCCTTTGAGGAGCTAGTAGACGGTGAGCAGAGTCTAGGATCTTGTTGATCTTTTCTGCTGGGAGTGACAGCATCATAGATGTTGAGTCTATTTTGAAACCCAGAAAGGTGATAACCTGAGAAGGAGTCAGGGATGGCTTTTTGAAGTTTACTATAAATCCTAGGAGAGTCACTATCAGATGAGTGTTTTTCACAGCTTCCTCCTTTGTAGCAGCTAAGAGAAGGAAGTCGTCCAGGTAAATAAGGACTCGTATTGACTTTCTCCTCAGGAATGCTGCGATTGGCTTCATTAGTTTTGTAAAAATTCTGGGGGCTGAACACAGGCCGAATGGGAGGGCTTTGAACTGGTAACAAGTGCCCTCCCAGATAAACCGAAGAAACTTTTGAGATGACTGGTGGACGGGAACTGAAAGGTAAGCGTCCTTTAAATCTATATTTGTCATAAAATTTCCTTTAAAAGTAACGTTTTCAAACAACTGAGATTTTGCATCTGGAAATGCTCGTTTAAAATGAACTTGTTCAGATAACTTAGATCTATCACCGGACGCATAGGTCCATCCTTTTTGGGTACAAGAAAAAGGTGACTGTAAAAGCCGTCTCTTGAAAAGGGGTTCCTCTCTATGGCCCCTTTCTGCAACAACTCGTTGATCTCCTGTGAAATTAGGAGTGCCTCCTGACCCGATGATTGGGTAAATCGAGGAAACTTTTGGAAAGGAGTTTTGAAAAAAGTTATCTTGTACCCTGACACAATTGAAAGGATCTGTGGGTCCGATGTTAGGGTTCTCCAAGTGGCTAGGCACTCTGGGAGTCTTGCTGACGTCCCTTCTGGGAATGGGGACGAAAGGGGCCATTTTTTTAATGGGTTCCCTGGTAATTTGACTGAAATCTAGAGGTGTTTGAATACCCAGAAGATTGATATTTGGAGAAGGTGTCTCCTCGCTTCTTGGTCTGAGACTGGGAACTAGTGCCACGCCTAGGAAAGGGCCTGGTTGCATTTTCTGCCAAATTTTTTGAGAGGCCTCTAGACAATTCAGCCTGCTTTGAGGCTAATGAGGGAAAATCATCTCCAAAAAGCCAAGACTTGGCATTTGGTAGAGGTAATTCTGCAAGGTTTATCCTCGACTTATTTATTGATGCGAGGACTCTCTGTCGTCGTAATATAGATAGTTGGGTATTTGCTGAGCCTAAGAGGCAAAGGGCTTGCTCCAAGGCTAATTTGATTTCCTCATAAGATGGTGATGAACCATTTTCGATGCAGTCATGAAGACCACAAAGTGGACCAGTGGTATTTAACAGTGCACGCTGGAGGGTGAACATTTCTTTGTCTCTCTCTTGGGCATACCTTTTCAGTTTACTGGGAACTTGATTCAATAACTGTTGATCCAGTTTTGGGGCAGATAAAGAATCCATCTCAGGAATGGCCCAGTCCTCCAGGATAACAAGCACTTGTTGATATGTTAATTTCCTCCGGAAATTAGACTCCAAAAAATTGGAGAATGAAGATGAAGGCTTCCAGGAGGTAGGCTGAGCAACAGGGTCAAACAGACCATGATCAAGGTTCACTGCTTCGTCGGCAGTCTTACTTGAATCTTTTGGTGCCTTATCAGGCTCTATTGGTGCCTTAATAGGCTCTATTGGTGTCTTTAAAGACTCTATTGGTGCCTCAATAGGCTCTATTGGCGCCCTAATGGACGATGAAGAAGTCTCAAGAGACTTATTGGACGTCAAAGGAACGTCTATCTCCATCAAGCTTGGCGTGTCATCAGCCATTAGCGACAAGGCATCAAGGTCCGTGCTCGTAGCAGATTCTAGCTGATTTGAGCGGGTTTCCAACGAGTCTATTCGGCCAGAAAGACTCTCAATGGAGTGCAAAATCCTCTGAAGAGTATCTTCTTCTAGGTCCCTACGCCGTTTTGGTGAAGAACTTTCACCTTGTGTGTCGTGTGACGCGACGGAGTTTTGGCGCGAAGATGGCGACCGGGAGCGAGTCCTTTTTCGGGACTTGTGCTTTTTGCTGGACATTTTCAGCGAATGAAAATACCTGGAGAGCGAGAAAATATCGCTAGAAAGAAACCTACTGTGCAAAAACACAGAGGAATAGCCTGCAAAAGGTAAAAAATTAGCAAAAAAGGCAGGACAAATCAAAATACTTACCGAAGGGTTTGAAGCACAAGGAAAAAAGCCACTGATGCATCTTGGGACCACGAGACCTAGGTCCCAGGGCCCTGTGGGTATACCCAGGCCCCTTTTACTTTTATGGGGGATCTACCTTTCCTATGCGTTAAAAAGTGGTTTGAAGCACTAACTGGGAAATTCCTACCATTTGTTGTCTCATATATTTCGAACGGAGTCTGTGAAATATAATCCCAGCCTCGTCCCCAGGCCATACCGCGCTATGCGAGTGAGCGGAGGAGGACTGGAACCGAGCGCGATAGCGCGAGGCGCACATGGCAAAAAGTCCCAGTTTGCGAGAAAAAGTCCCAGATATAGCCGACGAAAATATACGCTGCAGGAAAAGATATTTCTGTTTGAGGAAACTGCATCCCTGAACATTTGTGGACTATTTAGATGGTGGAGACGAACTGTTGCCGTTTCCTGCCGAGAATGTAGTCGAGAGAATTCTGTCATGTCTCCAAACATGGGAGGTTTTCGTTCGCCAGGACTAGTACTGTGTACGAGGCGTGACCGAGGGTGGGGACGTGCGAAAAAAGAACCAGCACTGGAGAGGGGATCCCCCGATGATGAAGCTCAACCTTTTAGAGAAAAAAAATTCCCCGTCCTTTGTAGCCTGCCTGGCCAGAGAGGAGATTCCAACCTGGCATGACGATGCCCCATGAGAATACAGCTATGACGAGACTTAGATACTTTGTAGCACCTGAAGGTGTGACCCCAGGAGAAGCCAGCTTTGCTGCCGGATTGACAAAACCTGCTAGATGTCAAAGAAACAGAAGTGCACTGCTTTCCCCGAGACAATCAAGTAGACAAGCCCATCGTCTCTCTACACACAACAATAATGTTTTGAATAAAAAACAAATTTGAACCGCTCCAGAAAAGCTGGTTACTGGGGGGATTTGAGCCCCAGATAGCCATGTTCCCAGGTACCTGCATTTTTCCCCCTACTACCACCCTCCAGAAGCCACACACACACACACACACAAAAGAAAAGCACAACTCAAAAGAATGAAGGGGAGGATGTAGGGGGGTATGGGGAGGAGGGGAGGAATCTCGAGAGGGCCACAGAGAAGACACCAACCCAAAAAAAAGCAAAAGAGAAAAATACGAGCCGACCAGTCACGGACAGTCCCACAAACGAAGAGGAGCAAAGAAAAACACCCCGCCACAGGTACGCCAGGAAAGCCTACACGGAGTCGCCCAAGAACAGAGGGGCGGAAAGAGGGGAAGGCGGGAAGGGCGCGAGCGGGCAGAAAGAAGAAAAGGGACGAGAAAAGCTCAAAAAAGTGGAAAAATCTACGGAAGAGACAAGACTAAGAGTTGAGCGCGTGGGTGGAGAGGGGGGGGGAAAGGGGAGGGACGGCGCGAGGCAGGACCGGCGGGCAGAAGGAGGAAGGAAAGGAGAACGAGGACGCCCCGCCAGTAGGGAAAGCGATAAAACCCACACGAGCGCAGAAGGAGAAGGATCAGCTACGGTCAAGAAGTTGAAAGAGGGACAGGCCGCGAGTCAGGCGAGGGCCCCAGGGCGGGGAAGCGGGGAGAGAAGAGAGAAGAAGCAGGAAAAGGGAGGGGAAGAGGAGGAGGACAAAAAAAGAAAGAAGTAGGTCAGGAAGGAGTAGAAAGGGCGCGAAAAAACGGAGGAAAGGGAAGGGAAAATAAAACAGAGAGGCAACGAACATAAGTAGAGCAGCCCAAAAAAGAAGAAAGAGGACAAAAAACCCCGAAAAAAATCAAGATGAAGAAGAGAGGGCCGCCCCCCCAGCACAAACAGAGAAACAAAAAAAGAACCGAAAGAGAAAAGCAGCCAATAAAACAAAAAGAGCAGAAAAAATCCAAAAGGAAGGGAAACCAAGGAGAAGGAAGGAGACAGAGAGAGAGAAAAACACCACAGAAGAAGAACCTAGAGGCCAGGGGCAGAGGAGACCCCAGGCCCCCAGAAGCCAGACCACGCACTACAAAACAAACCCCAAAGAAAGAAAAGAAAGGAAAAAAACACAAATAAAAAAAGAAAAAACGCTTGTCACTTCTAGCATAACGCCAAGAAAAAAAAGAGAAAGAGAAGACAGAAGAAAGCGAAGGAAACGGAGCGAGGGAAGTAAGCAAAAAGAGGAAGAGGCAAAACAGCGAAGAAAGCCCAGCCAGAGAAAACAGAAGATGGGAGCGAGAGGGGAAGCGGGGACGAAGGAGGAGAGGGAGGAGAAAGAAAAGGGAGAAGAAGAGAAACAAGACACCAAAGCCCCAGACCCTCGAAGCAGAACTCGAAAGAAGAAGAAAGGAAAAAATCAAGGCCCACCCCAGAAGGTCAGAGGAGAGCAAGCCAAACGAGAACCCAGCCAAGGTAAGTCACTACCTCACCCCACTACTCGGTGCCACCAGCGGACGGTAAAGAAAGTGATAGAGTAGTACCGCCGACCGTACCCAGATCGCGACGGAAGCAATTGGTACTGTACCCGGGTCCAGCAAGAAGGGGACAACAAAAACTAGCCAATCCAACCCAGGTAGAGATGCCCAAAACACCCACCAGAGGAGAAGAAAACAAGCACAACTAACAGTGGCCAGAAGAAGGAAAAAAAACACCCTCTACTCTCTAAACTACAGGGCAAAGGAAAAAAACCTATCAGGAAAAAAAAGCAACCCTCCCGAAGAAAAACCCAACAAAGCCCGAACGCGCTGGAAAAACGAGGGTTGCCGAAGGAAGGAAGTTTTGCGGCCACTCTATGTAAGCGACAGTATGTGTAAAAGGGTTGTCCGCTAACCGTCGGAAACACAGAAAAGGGGAGAGCTGCTCAGCAAGCCGGAACGTATCGGACATTCCGTCGCCACTGTCTCGATGTGATTGTATATAAAGTTTGCCCCAGGAGGGGGGCGGGTAACCCACGGGATTATAGGAAGATCTCCCAGGGTAGGGAGACATAAATGGTCTTAGGTAGAAATAGAGGAAGGGAAGACACACTAGGTGCCAGGGTGGGAATCGACGATCAAAAAAAATCCGGGGGGGCCCCCATCCTGGGGACATGATAGGATAGTTGGTAAGATCGAAAACATTTTTTTCGTTCCTAAACGCAAAAGGAGTGTACAACATCCCCACCCCTGTCACCACCGATACCGAAAGACCTCACAGGCTTGCTTACCATTTAAGCTTACACCCCTTGCTACAAATGGGGTGTTAACGCTCAGACAGGACAAGATCAAAAGGGCAAGAACAGAAAAAATGCAGACCCGAGAGAATACTCCACCGTGTGAGAGCAGAGAGGGAACGCCGACCCAACAGGGTCGAGACAGGAGTTGCCAGCACCAGATCCCGGATGGTGGCACAAAGGGTGCGAAGTACAATTACCAAGAATCCAAAGTTCAGATCCTCCCTGACAGGCTCGCGCGAGGATAAGTGTCGAATTCATTGACTGGTATGAAATTACAGACTACAATAGGGGAAGAGAAAAAAAAAATAGAAGAAGAACCAAAGAAAGAAAAAAAAGAAGTATATTTATATAACTCTCAATTAAAAAGAGGCGAAAGGAAAGAGCAAAATAGCAGGAAGCAGAAGGTAAAAAAGACGAAGAAAAAGAAAAAATAGTATAGTAGAATTGGTCCCCTGTAAACAAAAAATAAAATAAAAAGAGGATACCTCAAATGAAGAAACAAATAATTCTACAGTTCTTCTCAAATAAAAAAAGACACCAAAAAGAAGATTAAGTTTAAAGTCAGACACTCTGGAGGGTGGTGAATGGTCTTGAAAATGCACATTTTTTGTCTCAATTTTGTTGCAAGCTAAGCGAGCTCAAGTTGCAGAAAAGAAGATTGTGTGACAAAATCCAATTTACCATCAACACCCTTTTTGGGAAAGGGAATACATGTCAATAATATTATGAGTTTTGCAAAAATTAAGTTTTATAATGATATGTTACTTCCTGTGGCGGTCTCTTTCTTAATTTTTTGAGCTCAAGAGGATCTCATAACACTTCTTACACAGTGGTTGAGTAAATAGAAACTTGCTCCTGCCAGGAAAGGAAAATAGTCTCAACAGACGCCAAACACATCATACTGATTGACACTAGCCTGCATGGCTGGCAGAAATTTGCATGAAGCGCTTTGTTTCAGCAGGTGGAGCCTTAAATGAGAGTGATGAAGTCACAAAAAGAATGGAAAATACAGTCACCCATGACTTCAAGAATTCCCTTGTGGCTTAAGCAAGGCTGCTGCCTAAGGAAAAGGAGGAGCCCAAGCCATTATGTTAGGAGCCCAGCTTAAGTTGCCGAAGACAAATCTGGGGGGGGGGTGGTGGGGGTTACTTAGGCAAATATTGGTCGACTATGTGGCCTAGGAGAGGGGCCCAGGGATTGAACCTTCCCCCAACATTATTGCTATAATATACCTGATTGTCCCCTAGGGGTACTCCTATAGTGGACTACCGTTTTTTCGATTAAGTGCCCTGGGCGCTTATTAAATTTTTGGATCTTGAAGGGTGGGCGCTTATTCGAGGCTGTCCGCTTATTTTTTTCACCATTTTTTGCAAGTAGTAGTTTATTTGAAGAAAACAATGTATTAAAAAAAAACGTGAAGGTGTACTAAAGCTGAATTTTAAATTTCATTAAAACTTTCAGTAAAAAAATAAAAAAATTTCAGTCTTGGGATAGTCTCTTTTAGTACTTAGTAATTTAACTCAACTTCAAAAAATCAATCTTTTGTGCCTCATTTTAGGAGGGTGGGGGTGGGCGTAACGAAGCTGGGCGTAATGATTTTCCTACCTATAAGGTGGGCGCTTATTCGAGGTGGGCGCTTAATCGAATAAATACGGTTATGGGGAGGCTCCACCCTATAGGGATACTTTTCAGGCTCCAGGTATATAAAAAGGTGGGGATTTCATAGTTGGACTATACAAAAGGGGAGGGAAAACTGGTTTGAAAGTATTAAAAGAACCCTTCATAAGCTTGAACAGACCCACCAAAGATAATATAAGTTTTTTAAATGTTATTATAAGTGAAAAATAAGTAAAAAGAGTAGTATTCTTTTTTGGTATGTGAAAGGGTGTCATCATCATGAGGGGGGTATATGGTTTCTAAAAGGTTAAGGTCACTTTCACATCCCAAAGGCAACCTTGTTCATGAGATCCTGGGATGAGGTTGCAGAAAGGGTATAGGAAAGGGTAGGGTCCCTGGGGCAGAGCCTCCCCATAAAACTGTTTTTTACTCTGCAGCAACCAAAGAGACCCAGAGAAAAGAAGTTTGAAAAGTCATCAATATCAGCAATATATATTATCTCTCCCCTTTGTGGGTTAAATCACTAGCTGGGCTGGGAGAAATAAACCAACAATGAAAACTGACATGCATTTAGTTGAAAGCATGAAGGATTAATTATTTGTTAAGCCAGTGCCAGTCTGAGTGCATTTGATGTCTTTATTAGTTTTTTCACGTAGAAAATAATGAACATGAAGCAGGAAAATCCAGTTCAATTAATATTTAAGTAATCAAGGTTAAAAAGAAGCAATAATTAAGCAGGTCATTTTTCCTAGGTTTAGAAAAAGGTAATAAGAAGTCAAAAACACCTGTGTAAACACTTTAATTAAGTTATGATCTTATCTTGTTACAGATAACCAGTTGACAAAAATAGAACAGAAAAATTAAGTTGTGAAAACACTTCAAATTACTAAACTCATCAAATAAGTTGTTTATAAAATAATGTAGTAACAAAAGCAATCCATTTGATCCAAACTGAACATCTGAGCAAGCAAAAGCACTGAGGTTTCCAGCACAAAACTTTGCTAGTCACGGTTCAATGCCCGAGAATGCTCCTCATTTTAAACGCGAAAACATGAAACAGTTCGTTGAAAATAACAACCTTAGTCCACAAAAAAGCGGCAGCAGATATGAAATTTCCCATGAAAAGAAAGAGGCATACATTTAATGTTCCTACTAAAGTTAAGCGTTCAATGATTCATAGATTAAGCTGAATTATTACATGTAAAACACGCCACGTAAGTTCGTGTACACATCACGATATTTGCGCGTTGTTTTACGTAAATTTAAGCCTGTCAGAAAGGTTTTTGTATCAAGCTTTTGCAGATTAAAATTATTTCAGACCTGATTCATGACTGCAGTAGCAAACAGATTGATTTCACTTTTGTATCCGTAAATATTTCTTCAGATTCTCTTGGATTTACTTCGAAACTTATCCGAAACGTCAACGAACTGACCGAAGCAAACGAAACGTAAACCAGAACATAATTACATTATTCCATATTTGGAAGTTAGGCCCAGTCCTAAACACTTGAAAACAAATGGTTTTCGAAGTTGCTGAATTTTGCAAAGACACGTTACGTACTTGATACGCTAAATGCGAACAATTTTAGCGTTTTCGTTTTAAAATGAAGCAGTTTTTGTTTTAAATGGGATTTTTTATGCCAATGAAACAAGGTTACAAGGACATTGAAGTCAAAGGATGGGAGTGGAAGATCAATGTTTAGGCGCCCATGCGGGCTCCTTGAACAAAAATTCAGTCGCCCGCACTCGTAATTTTAGGCGCCCCTGGCGACCGGGCGCCCGTTAGGCAGCAGCCTTGGGCTTAAGGGTTTTTGCAGATTGTTTATGTGCATCCTTACTGCGCACATAATTCAGTTGCAATATCATGCCACACCAGCAGAGCAGATGTTTTAAAGGGACACTGACACAGGGATTTTCTGCTTTTCAGCAAAAATAACTAAATGGCGAGGCACTATAGCTCACATATAAAATGCGCCTATAACAACAAGATGGAGATATAAAGTAAATTATGGAAGGAAGAGGGGAGCCGTTGTAAGTTTTTAGCTGTTACATGTTTTTTCATGTTTTACATGTATCATAATGCTTGCACTTTGTCACATTTGATCACGTGACAGAAGGACCCAAAACAGACGGGAGGGGAACCAAGTGATAGTGCTACCCTTACGAAGAAATGAAAGAAAAGCTAACTGCACTTAAACCGAGTAGAACTAACCCCTAGCAAACATCAGAGAAACTAACTGTAAGAAAACTGGAGTGTTGGCTAGTTCCCAGCAGATTTCGAGAGTACCCATCTTTCACGACCCACTGATAGTTCACTGATAACGTGTAAAGGCTCAAATCCCAGCCACCCAAAATTAACTGGATGCTATGTTTAACACATAATACGTGCACAGCAAGTAGCCAACCTAATTAAAGAAGTACACCAACAGGAAAGCGACACACCAGCACGTGAAGGGCATTACCACGCAATAAAGTAAATTAGTATCGGAAAATAATAAAAAAAAATACATAATCTTGCAAATAATTCAAGTTGATCTTTTCCACTTTCTTACTGTGTGGAAGGAGCAGTTGCCTTAACTCTCACAGTGCCTCTTTTCATCCATTGTGTAAATGGGTAAAGCAACTAAATGCTGGGAGTAACCCTGTGATCGATCCACCAGGGAGGAGAGAAAGACGTACTCCTAGTCACCAGCAACTAGGAGTAAGAGGTAGTGCCAGCCTGGTGGGCCCTAGACTTGACATACCTACCTACCTACCTACCTACCTACCTACCTACCTACCTACCTACCTACCTACCTACCTAACTATCTTCCTACCAACCTACCAACCTAACTACCTTCCTACCTAATTAGCTTCCTTCCTACCTACCTACCTACCTACCTACCTACCTACCTACCTACCTACCTACCTACCTACCTATAGCTACCAACCTAACTACCTTCCTACCTAATTAGCTAGCTAGCTACCTACCTACCTACCAAAGGACGACCACTGAAAATGCTAGAAACAGCAACTAGAAAACAAGCAGGGAGCCACAACCGACAACAAAATGATGTTAAGAGGCGAGCAACAGGCAAAAAACGAAAAGAAAAGAGGTGAGAGCACAGCTAACAAAACCACCAGAGCGAGCGACCAGCCAGAGAAAAAGGAAAAGATAAACAGAAAAGGACGCACAGTTGAAACAAACCGGCGCGTAAAATCACGAGGGACTAAGAGAACGAGAGTAATCACAGGACAAAGACAAAAACAGTGACAGTTCAAATAGAAAAAATGTTACCGAATAAAGAATTTGGTATATGACCAGCAAGAGAACACAAGTAACGTAAATAAAGTAGGAGAGAAAAGACATTGTCTACATTAACCTGTAAAAGACACCAGATAAAAGAAAGGACGTGACCAAGTGTCACACCCCAACAAAGTTAACCCGCCAACTGAAACGCACGCACGGACAGACAACATGAACGATTGTGTACCTTGCTAGAAAATCAAAAAATTCTAAAAACAAAGCTCTTGAGAGCAGAAAGTGAATGATCTCTTTGTAAATTACTTACCATCTCCTATAATAGCTTTGTTGCATTCAAAGCATATATCGCCAAACAACTATGAAAAGAAAACAATCACGTTATAAACATCTTGAACATAACTTCAACACTCCTTTGCACATTTATCCCGTAGCAACTTCATAAAAGGAATAAAAAAAAAAACAATTTTTAACGCCTTTTGAATTTGATAAAGATCATAACATGTCATTTTACTCCCTAGAAGTGAGTACAATGACAAGGCTAGGAAATATATCAGAGTATAAAGAAAAAGAAACAGATGTTTTACTTAATTAGTTAATTAAAGGTCTTTAGAGCACTCAAAAGGGTTAAGACACAGCATTACATTCAAATGATTTTTTAAAGCTAAATAAGTGACATGACTATGACTGTTTTTTTACTTGTGATAAGTTTATTAAGAAAATTAACTCCCTCTTCCCGTTTTACGTACCTCTTTATAATGAGTCTCACAGTAAGCCAGGCCTTTCCTTTCATAATAACGATGACCATAAAATGGCTTTTCACACTTGGCACATACGAAGTGCTGTTAAAACAATCAAAACAGTTAGGCATTGAGCTTGCACTTCCATTCAACATTTACCTCCTAAAAGTACCCAAAGACCTACAGCTGAACCTCTCAATTTTGCTTCAAAGTACACAAACTTGAATTTTTGTTTAATTTATTTAAATTGTTTATTTGGTACTTATGTCCAGGATTTCAGGATTGAACGCTAGCATTGTTTAATAAGTACTTTATGTTTGACTGTGTTATTTGGCATTTCCACATTACTTCATGTTTGACAGAATTTGGTGAGTTTTGGTAACATTTTATTAATAAGGACACTTTGTGATGCCTGTCATGAAGAACATGCATCTCATTAGCATTCAGTCCTGGACATATCTGAACTGTGGGCCAACTGTCAGCCAACGATCTACAACTAGTCTGTTGTGGAAGCTACTGTTAAAACACCAATTGAAACATTCTTTTCAAGAAATTAGCTTTTCCTGAGAAGAACCTTCAGTTTGTGCTGGATGCCAACATTGCTGTATGATTTGTAGCTGTCTTCTCCACTAGTTCATTGTTGATAGCCATGCAGGCCAGAGAATGGTATCACATGATCTGTGTTTATTATTGCAGAGTAAAACCAACATTGTTCCGGCCCTATACCCACCTAGGGTTATGGCCATAAGTCAAGTAAGTCAAAACCAACATTGTGAGAAGATAACCCTTGTCAACTGTTGGCTCAGGGGTAGATAAATAGATTTATTACCTCAACATGCCAAGCCTTTCCAAGGGCGTGTACCACACGATCTTCAACAGGCCGCCTTACATAAAAAAAAACCATCAAATATAATAATTATTACAAAATACACACGGTGAGACAAATAAGTCTGATATGCTGCCAAAGCATACCAAAAAGGTTCTATTAGGAATTTAATGTATCCAAACTCAACCAAAAATCTGGTGAAATTTGTAGCTATGGTAATGAAATCTGTCACGCCTCTCCCCATTTAACCCAGGAGAAGAATTTTTGTGTCTGACACTTTTATCAAGTTCCTCTTTTGAAATTTTTTTTTGAATTGTTTGTTTGAAGTTTTATTCTCTACATTTTCATAATCAAAATTTAACGAAAACATTAGGAACTTTGACTTCAGTCTGAATGTTTCAGTACTCTTCAGTAAACGTCACACAAATGGCGAGCGCACACAAGTTTAGCTGGGTTTTGAGGGAAAGTTTTTATTCCTTTTATGACTGGTAAACAACAGCTTATCTTAAAAAAAGAGGTTCTGTTTTATAGGCAAAACCTTTTTTCTTTGCATCGCATGGTAACACTACTTAAAGTGAAAGTGGCCATGACATCGTGGCACATCAGGTCAGTGACTTTATATCGTAGGATATCAGGACAGTAGATCATGCTCCTGATTGGCTACTTGTGAATTTGGGTATGGTA
Source organism: Oculina patagonica (assembly GCF_052425735.1). Classification (NCBI taxonomy): domain Eukaryota; kingdom Metazoa; phylum Cnidaria; class Anthozoa; order Scleractinia; family Oculinidae; genus Oculina; species Oculina patagonica. The sequence goes on from NC_135758.1 coordinate 16,847,806, forward strand.
AGATACAAAAACTCATAAGATGTTTATTGTTTTTTGAAGGTAAATGTAATGTAATGTCCTCCTTTTAGAACTTGTAACAACTGGCAATCAAGCAATATGTAGCAAGAGCTCTCTGAAACAAGGAAAGCTTAGTTTTGGCTAAATCAAATTACATCTTTAACACTGTTGCTACTTTGTAATTGCTTGATTCCTTGTCCTGTGACAACTCACCTACAAGCACCACAAATTGGTGTTCCCATTTTATCATGGCATCTCAAGCAATACAACTCTGTGTCTCGCTTACGACACAGATGATCCAGCTCTTTACTGACATAGAAAAAGAAAACACACTTAAATAATACAAATCATTGCAACCCCATAAGTGTAATACACCTAAAGTTCAAAGCTATTTTTTGCACACAATTAAGAAATTATACACGGTTATTTCGCTATGTGCTAGGTACCCTGTTTTGGTATTTGCAAGGGGATAATCAAAAATGAATAACAAAGTCAGAGAGGAAAAAATAATTTTGTGGGTGACTATAGATTTATACACACACAGCTCTACCTTAATTGTGGCTATGTTAACTGGGAATAACCTAATATCTAATTCTCCACAAATTCTCATGTGAACAAAACCATAAAGTTCTGTATCTTATACACTTTGAAGTGAAGTAAAATAAACTGTGCTGATCACATACTTGCAAGAGAAGCAGTTGTAATGCCAGGGATGGACAGGCTCACCCATGTACATCAGATGCTCTCCTTCGGGAATGTAGGTACTATAGAAACACACAAAATAATGAATTGTACAATCATACATGTATATAATGACACAAAACATATCTTGATCTGTCTTACAGTCTGTACAGAAGGTAAAATCTTTCGCATGTAAAACAATCAGTGAAATACTTACTGGCACTTACGGCACACATATCGTCCAGTTTCTAGAGAAAATAAAATTCAGTTAGATGGAAAACTGTGCAAGCAAAAAAACTGACCAATTGAAATAATCATATGATAATTTTATAACCTCAAAAGGGGATACCAGAAAACATTTTTATTATTCACTGGTAAAAATGTGAGATGAGGGCTTAACACCATAAAAATATTGGAACCCAAAACTTGATGCTACTATGGTGTATAGGAATATTTAATAGAGTACTGAAGAGATCTGCTCACAGCATGTCATTTTCTGTCTTAAAATATTTACTCAATGATGCAGAGATTGTCAAACTCCGCTCATGCAAAGACATGCAGCTTTCTGAAAGCTTTTCTAAACCCCTCTATATGTCTCGCATGGAGTGTTCCACTCTTTTACAGATTATCCTTATGGCTTTGAAAGCCATAAGAGTTTGCTTGTTTGTGTATACATTTAGGCTTAGATAAAATTGCCATTTAAATAAATTTGTAATAAATTTGTCCTGTCCTGTAAACTGAAAACAATAAAAAAAACTTTACCAGTGAACTCTGCAATAATGATATTACTATTACTGTAAATCATGCCATAATAAACATACTTTTAGTCTTTTCATCTGCATTGCATTTCTTGCATAGTGCCCTAGCACAAGACAACAACACAAGATTCATTTTAAAAAGTCAAAGTCTGCACTGTGGGGGAGGGGACAAGTCATGTTTACTAATAAAACTGCATTCATGTTAAACTCAAGAACAAGGTCAAACACTGTCTTGTAATATTGTTGACACCACCCCTTTGTATAATATAAATCTAAAAAATATAATTTGTTGATTTCATTTATACTTTATATATAGTCCTTTCAAACTGCCCAGGAGAATGTTTCTTTGGGTTCTATGCAGTGATTTCTTGTTGAGCTTAACTTGATTTATGTTCACGTAACATTTATTCCTATAGCCTATAGTTCCCAGTCCTCTTCAGTCCTATTTAATCTGACAGATCCTACATGTACCTTCTCACCCAAAGGCATTACGTGATGCTGACATTATCGCTTAAAAATGAAAGCAAGCAGGCTCTCGAACAGGATCATGAATTTTTTTATGTTCTGTCCAGTATTATGGTTTACTGTGCATAGATAATGAAAGGTATCACATCTATCTTCTGAATTTTGCCATCAAGTAATGCTGTCAAACTTAACAAAACCATCTCTCCATCCTGTTAGAGGCCAGTCCCTGTCACATTTTATCTTGACTGTCTGTCTTCTTAGCGATTACAACAATAAGCCTAGTTGGGTAATAGAAACTTCACATATTTGTTTAAAAACAATCCTTTTTACCTGCCAGCATTCTTGACAAACCCAGAGTCTGCCAATCCATCAGTACAGATCTCACAGCGGAAGCAGTCAGGGTGCCAGTTAGCTTGCATTGCCTTGATAACACGACCAATAACAAACTTACCTACAAACAAACCATGTGTTACAAGGCTTGAGAATGTTTTAAAGCTTAATAGTTGCACAACATTTGAAGGAACTATTAAAAACAACATCCATGACATTCATACAGCTAGTCTGTCCAAATTGTATCTCAACTACAAATAAGTGCCTTGTAAGAGCGGGAGATTTACATAGGCCAGGATGGTTTGTATACTCCTGACAGTCTGGATAATTTTCTCTCATTCAATAATAGTGATGTGGTCTGTACAATCTATGTGACTACCAGCATAGTCATGTAATGTGCATTCCCGGGGAGGAGGGAGGAGGGGGGCACTCCCTATAATGGCCTATTCAGGGAGGCTCCGCCCAAAAGGGGTACCTTTTTCAGGCTTCAGGTATATAAAAGGGTAGGGATTTCACAAGTTTAGGTATATGAAAGGGTAGGAAATTCTGTCATTAAGATATTTAAAAGGGCCTTTAAATTAAATATTTCAAACAGACACATCTTATGGCTGTATCATCTTAATTTTTTAAGTGCTATATAAAAATGTCAAGAAAATATCCTGTTTTAAGGTATATGTGGTATCATGTAGGTACAGAGGTACCTTTTTTTAATAAAAGGTATACGAAAGGGGTGCCTTTTCTGCCAAAATGGTATGTATAAAAGGGTAAGGGGTTGGACCTTGGAGGCGAAGCCTCCCCGTATAAACCTTTTTTGAGTACCCCCCCCCCCGGGTGCATTCAGCATTTTTTCCTTGGACTTCTCTCATGCTCTTCCAGTTTCTCAGCACACATCTATTTAAATTTGATAATACAAGCTGCATGTACTGGTAAACGTTGACACATGATGTCATTCCTGTTTACTTTCTGTCTGCATTCTATTGGCAGTATTTTATCCAAGTCAGTGTAGTGGTCAAACAAAGAGAATGCATCACAGATTTAGTCTTCGGCTGTCAGATTAAATGAAAAAGCCTTTCTGAATTTTGAAGCAAATAAGCAAAGACCATTCAAAATTTCTTGTGTGTTGGTCTCTTCTAAAATCTGAGACAGCTGGCTTTTACATAAAATGAGTTTTAAAAAAAATTCAGAGTTTCCTCACCACACTGTTTGCAACAAGGAGCAAACAAAGTCTGAAAGTCTTCTTCACAATATCTCCGTTCATCATACTGCAAATATCAAACAATTCCATTAAAAAATTTAGCGGTGCTACATACATTTTATTCAATAACTGCATCTATTAAAATTATGTAAGATTTGCTTTGAATCTAAACTGCTTTATGGTAGCTACAATGTTAGCAGCTCTAGATTTTTCATTCCAATAAATCATTGTTTATACTAGTTTCTTCATAGTAATTCAAACATTTTGAACTGAGAGCAGACTGCACAGCAGATCAGTTTGAAAAGGTTAAAATTAACAAAAGTCAACTTGTCATAATTCAAAATCTTTATATTATGTGACATCCATCAGTTGACAAAGCTCATAGAGGTTCTAACTTTCCTTAAGATTTCTTCTACAGGTGTATGCAATTCTCTAAAGTATGCATTTAAAGACTTACCTCATAGAACAAGCCATCAGGAAATGGCTGGAAGCACTGCACACAACTACAAAAGAAAATAGCATAATAAGATTAGATATCATGCACAGCCAGACTACACTTTAACCTTGGACACATGTCCTGAATAACTTTCCTGCACTTAAGGTCCATGGTGCAATATTGCATGCAATGGTAAAATTGCATCACTTGTCTACCCCAGAATTTGTTGCATCCAAAACTACATGCATTGTTGCAGAAGTATAATCTTGTTCAACATGGTGTACAACGATTTCAACATGTCATTGTGCCCACTATCTGCAGCATTGTGTGCAATGGTGTAACACAAATATTAGCCATTTGGTTTGTAAAAATCTACCTTTTAGCCATCTAATCTCTAACCAAAACGCAACAATAATTTGTTTAGTTTCTTGACTTTTTTTTCTTCTTAACTACTTTTTTAGGTTGCTGTTGCCATTTTGGTTTACCTAATAATTATAATCTAATTATTGTTAACAAGAGAGCTTGCTTGCAGCATCATCAACAATATTGCATGAAATGTTGTGCAAACAGCATCTGGCCACGTCAAGTGAAAAAAGTTGTGTGCAACATTGCAAGCAAATATGTTAATGTTGTAGCGTGTGCCCAGACGTTGAAATGGACCGTTTCCTCACAAGAGAACACTAGCTTTTGATTGGATTATGACTGCATGAAAGAATGCGATTTAATTAAATGTGGTTACACATTTGGGCTTGTTGCTACAGATATACAAAGACTCAAAGTTTGGATACAGAATTCAATGTTGCAGCACAAACAAAGCTGTCTATGATCACTATGAACCCTTTGAAATGACATCATACTTGTAAACAAGGACACTTCTAATATGGACACTTTGGTCTGTTCCTTCAGCATCATATCAGAGGTTCAAGTGTTTTACTAAGCAGTATAACGCCAAGTGTTTAAGCCTTACAGCTTCATGTAGCTAGAGAACACAACACAACAGACGGATGTAGTGAAAAAGGTGGAGTACATTCTTCTAATTCTCTAAGCAAAAGCTTAGCAGCTCGAACTCCAGTGAAGCTACAAATTCAGAACAAATACTCCATCAAAAGAATGGAAGTTGGTTATTGAAATGTCGCCTTATAAATTAAAACCACAGTCACTGATCCTTTTCAAAGCTAGAAGCAACAAGTGTTAGATGAAAGATAAAGGTCTACTTATGTTTCTGTTGTCACTTGCATACATCAGATAGGTACAAATTCTAACAAATACTATAAATTCAGTGTAATAAAAGCAACAGATGAATTCAATTACTAATTCGCACTGTTACACCAACAGTTAAATCACACACTTACACAAAACAGCGTTCATGCAGGATTTGTCCATTGGAATTCACCATTCTTTCGTCTACGCCGAAACTCTCCTGACACACAGCACATATGGCATTGCCCAGTCCATAACTTGCCGGTGCAGCGATCTCGTTTTGAACTGGCATGATTATTTGATAGAGTTAAATGAATGAGATATGATTTTCAGAAAATAATCACCCGATCAAAGTTAACAAATTCCCAGCGAATTTTGGCGACCAACTACACAACAACAACATGCAGAATCTGCAGAATGAAGGGAAGCGGCCGCTCCTTCGAACCGAGGAAACTGGGTATAAGGTTTCACAATGCCTTTACTGTCGGGGGTGGCATTAGGCTGATCCTGTCCAGTCGATCGTCCAAATCTGATTTTATCAAACTAGTGGTAGCCCGAGCCACAGGTTAGAAAGTGCGGGCCTTGATGCACTTACGGGAAGGCACTGGTACGAGAGTGCGTAATTTTATATGAAAAAAATGCATTAATTTTGATTATGAAGTTTTTGAGAAGTTTGCAAAAAGTTGTCAATACTGTGGGAATGAAGATATATTTGTGTTTCTGGTGAATGAGGATTAAGTCTGATAATTGTTTGTGAGAACCAGGAGCCCATAGTGAGAACACAACAAGATTTATTGAAAATTAATACTAAGTTGTTTAAATGAACATAACAAAAAGATAACCTAACCAAAGAGTATGGTACACTTTTCAAGCATTTTACACTAACAGGTGAAAATGTTGCTGCAGTTGAGCACGCGGTGAGAATTGAGATGTGATTTTCCTCGGTCAGTAAACTCGCCGGCTATGTCAGTTTTTAGTGCTGTAGGGAATTTCCCGAGACTAAATGTTTTGTTATTCGCTTTGCCGTATCGTAATACAATCACAGCAAATCTTCTCAAAAGCAACTTTCAGACAGTGTCGATAAATAAATGTTAAATCACTGGACAAAAGACAATTATTCCTAGAAACGCATCACGCAAAGGAATGCATGATTTTATCCAGGGCGCTAGAGAGGATTTTATTGTTTCTATTTATTGCCGCGAACCAATCAGAGTTATTGATTAATTGACAGTTTTGCGAAGTGCAGTCGATCACGCAGTGTGAATTGAGATGTGATTTTCCTCGGTCTGTAAACTCGCTATGTTGTCAGTGTTGTAAGGAATTTCCCGAGACTAACCCTTGTTGGAATCATTCGCTTTGCCTTGGTTTATCTGTGATATAATCACAGCAAATCTTCTCAAAAGCAACGCCTAAACAACTTCTGCAAAACGTAATGTTTATTGCACAGTTTATCGTACGTGACGAACAGATTTTTAACTTCCGGTGTTGCGACAAAATGCTGTGATTGACACATTTTTCGCATTCTGATCGTTCTTGGTGGAAGAACAAAATTTTCAACTTCCGCTTTGTGCTCGCCTCTTATTAACGTGGCGCGCACGCGTTAAACGCAATCCGCTGGTCGCTATCAAGATTAGGATTGCGGGCCTCTCTTGGGCCCGCAACAACGATTGTTGTTTTACAATTGTTGTAAACTAAGCAGCTCAGTTTCAAAATAAAGTCCTAGATCTCCTAGATGTCAACCTTCGCACCTGGCTGCCCTTAGCCAATCATAAGCCAGAAATGGTGTTTTCCCGCCAACTTTACTACAACTACCAGAAGTCTTTGCGTGTTTACGTCATAATACAAATTATTTGGCCGATATTTCGACTAGTCAACTAGTCTTCTACAGGGCCAGACTGTAAAAGACTAGTTGACTAGCCGACTAGTCGAAATATCGGCCAAATAAATTGTCCAATACCAGTGTCGTCGTACTAGCCGTGCATTTAAAATTACTGTTTTATCACACCTCGAGTGAGTTCTAGTACATGCATCTCCAAGCTACGTGAGATCCGACAAAGAATTGTGCCATAGTCTTCCTAACGTTGTGTGGCCCTCTGCATTTAATCGTCCCACATAATACAAATGGTCTATTGTGTTGATCGTGACATGACAATTCCATAGGATCGTCTTCATTAAAATGAATCTTTTAAAATAAAAAAATGTCTAAGAATCTATTTATAAAGATCCACTAACAAACTAACACAATGGTGATGACCATCATCGTCATCGTCATCATCATCATTAATGATTAAAAAAATAATAATACAGCTCGTTAATCCACGAACAAAATAACGTAAAAAAACACCCTTTACTATAGACCCCCTCTCTAACCCCCACCCCTCCCCTACCCCCGAGAAAAAAAGAGTCCGACGAGATTATAACCTTGATCTTGACCCCCCCCCCCCCCCCCCCCCGAGTCATTCTAAATTCAGTTACAATCGATGAGCCAACACCCCCCCCCCCCGCGCCGGGCGATGAGCCAGAGATGCAAATTGTAGGAATTTGGAAAGACAGGAGAGCGATGGAATGAGCTCGTTGTTTTATGCTTTTTGCCCCCGGCCCCGATGACGGTAGATATTACCCTGGCTAAATACAAGGCAGGTTGGTTTGTGCAAATCCGAAGAATTGCTCTAAAATAAAACCGTTTTACATTTTCAGTGGTGTGATTTTTTAATCGCACAAAAAATATCGCCTTGAGATACATATGTAGTATCAAAGAGTAACGGACCAACTTTGCTTGCAATTGCAAAGAAAACCTGAGATCTGGGCTGTGACATCCACAGCCACAATTGCGCAGCAATCAGCCCCTGATAAGGATAAATAATGACAATTGTCAGTACTCAAATGGAGTATCAGGCTCGTTGATCAACTTCTTCCAGAACATAAGCGCGGCCAATCTTCCGCTCTGTGGAATGCATGTTGGAAACACGGTCATCATGGTACCGAGGTAGTTGTACCCAGGGCCCATGTTGTGATACTCGCTCAGGTAACCACAGGCATCGTGTGTTGCAGTGTGAAACAGAATGGCATCTATTTCCTCTTTCTCTTTACCAGTAATCCGAAAGTGTTTGTTGTTTGGATTTGCAAGCTCCGTCCTTCCTCCTGGAAGTATCGAGAGATCATTGTCGTGAGAATTAAAATTATACAAAGTACTCGCTAAAATGCAAAGCTGGCACCCAACGACAAAGGATGCTTTTAATAGGCCAATATTTCGACTAGAGCCAGTGCTATTATGGACTGAAATAACGATTCTAAAATTTAATTGGTTTTCCTACACGATAAAGTGACGTCTGGTGCAAGCATTTCTACAAAAAGAGTTCCAGCAACAAGAAGTACTAGGTTTGCTCTGCGTGGTGTAGCTGCCTGCATTTAAAAGTTTCATTTTCTCGGGGGCAGGGGGGGGGGGGGGGGGGGGGGGGTAGTTGCCCCCACGAGGAAAACTAAATTTCTAAACATAGTGTTTGGTTTTGCTGGGCTATTTCTTGTAGCTATATTGGAGCAGCGGAGTTTAGCGGAGTTTGCCCCCGCAAACAAAAAATCACAAGTACGGCCCTGCCAGGACTCTACAGTACGTGAGAAAGAGAACCCTGTAAAAGATAGGGGGCGTTGCGGAATTGGAGAATGAAGGAGGAAGGTTTTGTACAAACCTGCAGGGTGCAAAAGTACACCAAACACAGGATCAAGTCCACCGAGTGTGTCAGCAATTATTTCTGCACATCTTAGCTGCTGTTTTGTTCCCCAGTACCAATCGTCATCTCGTAGGACAGCTAAGGGTTTCTTCTTGTTGTGAATGCACTGAAAACACTGCTGCTCCTGAATGTTTCTCTCCATGTCTTCTCTTTGTCCACGAAAAAGCAAAAGCCTCTTGTAGTCTGTCATCATTTTAGCTTCGTAGAAACCCGGCCTGCCTTTGGTACGGAACTTGATAACTTCTTTGAGAGCGCTTTCTGCTTCTACAGAAAGCCCTTTTCCATTCTCCACCAGATTGTAAAGTTTCCTTAAATGTTTTCCAAGGTTTCGAACTTCTTCATTTCTTGTAGCTACGCTCGCTCTCCTGTCGCTGAACGAAGAGTAATACAACTCTCTAAGATAACTTTCCCTTTGTTCCTTAGATAAATAAGAATGCATTTAGGACACACTTTGAGTTTAGAACAGCACTTTGCTTCGTAAACGTTCTGCGACTCGCTCATAAAACTGAGGAGCTCCACACGACATGGTTATTAATTGTCTTCCAAATAAACGAAAGGCGAATTTTTCGATTAATTGGAGTGTTTTTCTCACATTTGTCGTTAAGTGAGGTAGCCAATATTTTGACATTTGTTTACGTCAACAAGAGCTCTGTCTTCCAATTTGGTGTTTTTGCGGGTGGTGCTGATGTTTGCGGTTTGTGAATGGCTGTTTTTGAAACTTTGCCATCTTTTCCCTGCCAAGAACGATTTAGTAACCAGTCAGAGGCTGTCTTGATAAAAATATGTTGTCAATAATATATGAACCTGTTTTCCGGGTGGTTTTCAGCAAAAGAGCCATCTGAGTCCCGACATATCAATACAGTAATTAGAAAAATAAACTGTGCGTTATATTAGAATAACTGTCCGTTCTGTATTTTCCTTTTTTCTCAAATCCTATCTGCAGCCTATTTTGAATTGCTTGGCGCTTTTGGAATAACAGATCAGCCCCATGTATCAATACTGTATTAATTTTCTAGAATAGTCTGCGTAGCTAATGGCTCCTCACGAAGCACGTTTTACCTGTTATCACCCCCTTTTAAAAGCACTTTTCTCCCTTCGCACAGAAACAATAATAAAGTAGCACAAAAGAGAGACTGAAGAAATCTTGCAGAAATGTTCATTTTTTGAGTTTACTTCTAAAAGTTTGACCAGCGAGATAACAGGACAACAAGAAAATGAGTAATGAAAATAGTTACAGATTGAGATTGTATTTTGTGTAGTAGAAGTTAGTAAATTTTCAAAGCTTGTAATCGTAGTGCGCTGAATGCCTTGTGGAAAGGGGGGGGGGATACTCTGACCCGGGGTCCAAACCTTTTTTATATATATACATATATATACCATAAAGCTATGTAACCTTTGCCTAGCCGAGAAATATTTCATCATAACTAAGCCCCATCTGGCAACGCTAAAAAGCGGAACGAACTGATTTCTACCTGTAGACACAAGAGAAAATTTATTCTTAAATTTAATTAGTTAAACGGCACGGCGCGAGCTACGCTGCGCGTGCAGTTTTAATGTATTATGCTCAGGCTATCTAGAGCGCGATGAATTTACGTTGTATTTGAGATTTTCAACGGTCACTTGTTACGCATTTGTAACAGTATATCGTAATGGCGAACCTTGTTGTAATGTTTAGATTTACAAGAGTCCATTTCCATTCTTGTACAATTAGCGTGAGAACTTAGTTTCATAATAAGTGTTGTAGACGATTAAGCGCGCGCGTACTGAACTTTGTAAAATTTTAAATCTTTCCATCACGCGATCATACCGTTGACATAATTCACGACGCTACAGTGTAACGGAGTTTAACTGAGGAGTGGGCCATCGTTTCGATGGCCTACGAAACAGTGCTGTATTAAATCCAATGCACTCAAAATTTGAGTAGTCCGTCTTCTGATATTCTAATGCACTCCTTCACTGCAAGTCGAGCACTCAGTCATGGCTTCGCCGGTGACCGTTTAATGGATTATTTATATATACCATATATATACCATTTTTGACTGAGAAAAAACCCTTTCATATACCTTCGATAGGGAATGGTACTCCTTTCATGTATATACAGAGTCCAGTTGTGCTTTTGGCTCCGAGAAAGCTGGTTCCTTCCAACCGAAATATTATAAATGTTGTATTCAACTTTTGCTTTTTTTTTGTCGTCCATCTGCTTCGAAAAGAGTCGATTTTTATCGAAACATTGAAAATCTGCGAACTCAAGTGGTTCCTTGATATTGTCTTATTGGACAAGATTGCGCGTGCGTTGCCCTTTGAAAGGGTAAATGGTACTTTATATGCGGGAACCGCCAGGCAAGGAAACGGACAGCTTATCTCCTTACCTCCTCTGACCCCTTTTCCCCGTCTTCATTTTCCTTTGTAAATTACTCATTAGCGCTCACTCGGTTCGCGAAACTGATTCATACAGGCAGGGGTGTAGGCTACACACTGAATTTGTTAGCACAATGCTGACTACTCGTTATGCATTCATCCTCTCTTGTGTTGCATTACTATATAGTCTAACTATAACCCTTACAAAACTCGTTTCTCTGTCAAAAAACATTTACGATCATACACTGATACACGGGATATTATAAAGTTAGTACATGTACTACAAATCTGTGGCTAAATTGGAAATTTTTAGTGAGAACTGAATTTTTTTTTTTTATAAAATTAGAAGGAGGAGAAGCATTACGGTTTCCCGCCCCCTCACTCATCGATCAAGTTACTTTGAGCCCGCATTATTACCATCATCGTTTTAGCCAATCACATGACAGGATTTCAAGATCAAAATGGCTGTTCATCTTGCTTGTCTGGCTTTGTTTGTCCAACCGAAAGAATAACCGGAAAACTATCTTGTGAGCAGCATACTGTTATCATCGTAAATCAAGATATGTTACAGCTCGCTATAGGCAGAAAAAAACTCGGCTGTACATCGAAATATCTTTAACTCTGTCGCTTTGAATGTAGCGATGGCGCAGAGGTGGACGCTCAACACTATGGCGTGACGATTTCATAATTTTGTTTATTGTGTAGCTGGTTACAAGAATACTGTGGCATTATTTGTAATCTGCTAGTAGTATTGTTAAAATCGGATGAAAGATATCCAGCTTAGAAAGTTCGGGGGCAAAACAACATGAGCAAGTCCAGCTCCAAAGGGTAAGTAAATAAATTTGTTGTCCATGTAAACGTGATCTTTTTAATAGGTAAACCAATGCTGATAATTTTCTGTCTAAAACCGGCGTTTGTGTTTGTGTTGTGGCATTTTTTTTACAGTGTTTTTGTATTTTCTTTCAGGAGTAGTGCAAGGATAGGCACCTTACTTGAACAATTGCAAAAGTTGTGCCTTGCTGGTTCGGAGGCAAAATATGAACAAGATAAAGTTGATGTTGAACAGTTACGCTACGTTACAAACAAAATCCAGCAACTTTTGTCTTCTCAAGGTAATTACGGTAACGATTGCTCATCCAAAAGCTTACATATAGCAGAATCAACTTTTCAAAATGTTCAAACAAAGACGTAAAGACGTAAACAAGTCCTTTTACTTCACAATAATTAACGTTACTTATTAATGAACTGTTCTTTGTGGAGTAATTGTCCCAGACTCGTTAAAAATTTGTTAAAATGCAAAATAGCAAAAGAAATTGATGTTTCGTTTAGTTTTTGTTAGTCTGAAGACCAAAAGTCTATCATTTCCTTAATTATAAACAGCCTGCTTGCAAAAAAACTTGTAATATGGGATTTTTGTCAAACTTTTCCTATTTATGTTGTTTACCTTATAGGAACTTACGCTATGTTTACACGGGACTGGTCCGGAATGGATCCGGTCCGATTTTCGGACTGGATAGGTCTTCTGTTTACACGGGACCAGTCCGGAACAGATCCAAAACTGGACCTGCTATTTTGCAGGTCCAGTTATGGATCTGTTCCAGACCTTAGAATGGTCCCATGTAAACACCTTGATTGGTTCCAAACGGTTCCGTGTAAACAGAGGCCAATCCAGTCCGGTCCAGTTCCATACTGTTCCTGCCCGGTCCCATTAAAACGTAGCCTTAAATAATTTTTAAAATAAAAAAAGGGGGGTCTCCATATTTGTTTATGACCAGCAGCACCTTGAAAATGTACAAATAATAAAGAAATAAAAAACGCACCTGAGTTACATTAGAACACAAGAGAAGTATGTAGAGAGGCACTAGGTGCAGCAGAGTGCTTCTCACACCTCTTTTGTGTTCATAAAAATTCCCAAGTGCTTATAACACAACAATACATGAGGAGAAAGTTTTTTAATTCTTTTTTAAAATGTTACAGAAATTATGTGCGGTCAAACTCGTGAGGTAAGCTGTGCACAATGTGCATTAAAAAAGGCATGCATGTGATGTCGGCACACACTAGGGGACTAGTTGCAGGGACTTGTCGCAGAGACTTGCTTCGGGGACCAGTCCCCTAGTGTGTACTTTTATTCTTCATCTAAATTCTAGTCGCAGGGACCACATTTTTGGTCCCTGCAACTAGTCCCGCGAATTAAGCTGGTTTGATTTCTGAGACTACCTTATTGTTACCTATTTTCGCAGGAACTTAATTTCGCTAAAAATGGAAAGGGTATATATTTTGTGAGACTTAAATTTCGCGATTTGGCCAAAAAAACATGTTTAAAGGAACTAAATGTCGCGAAAATTGTCAAAATACTGGTCTGCATTAACAAACAGTAAGTCTCAAAATTGGCACAACTGATTTAAATTTTCCAGAGGAATAGTTTCCAATGACACTGAACAAAACCATATAGCAAAACGAAACCAGCTTAAAACAGTTTGACATGTTTCTTTGTTCCTTTTGAAGACTGTACCAAGATAATTATGTAGTAAACTGACGGCAACGTTGATTAATCATAACAAATTATATAGAAGGGTATTAAAGTTCGCGTCGTTATTTTTCGCGAAAACCTTTTTTGTGGGTCTTTAAATCGCGATTTTCAAAAAATCGCGAAAATCACGAAAATTAAGGTAGTCACAGGGACCAATAGTCCCACAAATCGGTTAATTTTCTAGTGTGTACACACTAAGGGATAAGTCCCTGCGACTAGTCCCCTAGTGTGTGCCTAGCTTTATGGAGCTATAATGAAGTTGAACTGACCAACCATAGCATGAATGAGTAATTTCTGACCTTAAATATCAGGTTTCTTTGTAGAGGTTCAGACTTTTTTACTGTACTGTGCCTTCTGATAACTTGCAAACTCTGAAGTTCAAAACCTAATTAACGCGTGGGTTTTTAGCTGCTGTCAATCATAATTACGACAACAATCACCAAATCTTGTAAAAGAAAACAAATAAAATGGATCAAAATCTTCCAGTCACCACAAATTCAAGTCCTTTGATAATATCCCTACATCCATATCTTAATAGGCATTTTCCTAAGTGGTGTCCCTAATCCCTGTACATTTTTACCAGTCGTACTGCCTTTGTGTAAGCCACATACTTACATTATAACCAAAAAACCCACATGAATCTGTGTTTCCATTGTGTGCAGTCCATCTGGTTTACCAGAGTACAGAATGGCCTGGGTTATCTGAATTTGTACTCGTTTCCCACCCACATTATTTGTAAAGGAAATTCCACAACCTTGAGTACAAGATGTTGTGAAAGTTTAGAATAATAAGGTTGAACATCATTTTTTTTATTAATAGTACATTCAGCAAAATTACAGCTGTTGAGGTAATAAGAATTTGTGACAATCACAAACCTAGTTTATGTCTCTAAAATGATTCCATGCATCACCCTGACATGTTCATGCATTAGGACCATGTTCAAACTTGTAACCACAAGTTTGTAAGTTTAAAAATGAAAAAAAAAAAAAACATTTCCAAGTAAAACCCATTGTTAACAACTAATGTTTTAACAGCCATGTACTTAACATAATAGTTACTATAGAATCATTCAACAACTTTTTTATTTACTAAACCTTTTACAGAAAAATGTCGCAAGGATCTAACAACCAAGTTCACAAATGGCCTTTCAACATTACTTGTGGTGCTGGAGGTAAAGTCTTAAAAATCTAAACAATGACAGTCAAACAGTCTCTAAGGAAACACTTTAAGAACTACACTCACCCAGTGTACTGTATGGTCAATAACATTTCAGACCCTGCCCTTAACTGTGTTATTTCTTGTTACACAATGACAGCAAGCTTATAGGCCTGTCAGGGACTGGATGGTTTACATCCCTTTCTGAGAGTGTAGTTTTGAATAAAAACTATAAAACCATGCATCTTAAACTCGAACCATTGAACTAGAACAGAGCACATTGTTTATTTGGTTTACTAGTTTTTTTTATTTTTTTTTATTCAAGCAATGCAATACAAAATGAAAATGCTTACACACAAAAAGAGAAAACATAAAAAAATTAAACTTATAATAATAACACACTGTCAATAATAACTAGTGGGGATATATATGTATCAAAAGCCGTCTGTAGTGACCACTGGTAGAGATTGGCTGCACAAAATTGTTGAAATCTTTTTGTTTGTTTCAGATGTCAATGGACACTCAGCTAACATTAAATATATTGGGCTGTCTGTGTGAATTACTAACTACAGGTAAGAATGCAACTGAACATTTTTCTGTGCACATTCTTTTCACTGATGATCGCATAATACTATTTAAGTATTATACTGACCTGAACAGAACTGCACAGGTCAAAAAACTAGCAAAAAGAGATGTATCATGTTATCCGAATGAGAATTATATTTTATACTTCATGTATTTAAGATTGGGGATTAAAAGTAAGACTTTGGAGTAGAGTTTGTTCTGATACTGTGTATTAAGCAAAATATTACTATCGCTCCACGGGAACATATTGAAATATGTTGTTTGAATGAACATTATAAATTGGCATAACAAAATTTTTTTGTCTGGAGCTTGGCTGGTCAAAATGACCAGCAAACCGAATGTTCGTTTGGAGAAATTGTCATCTTAGCTGGAAATTGACCATCGACTGGCCGTTATTTTGAGCCCTAGCATAAGTGAAAATGTAAACATTCTATGTACATGTATCACTATGTACATGTTATAATCTTTGTTCCTGTTGAAGTGGTGGGGACATCCCAGCTGTAAAGTACGCCATTTAACTTGATAGCATTGATGTGTTTCCTCTAAACAGGTAAAAGGGCATCTGTCCTTGTAGGCAAGGGTACTGTGGATATTATTCTGAGAGTTATAGTGAGTGCCAGTAAAGAGGCATCTGTCTGTGAAGAGGTCCTGTTACTTAGTCATGTCATTTTAACAAAAGTGGGACCCAAAGGTATTTCTTGATTATATTATTACTTGTATGTTATTTCTTTACTTTCTTTATTAGCAAGGGTAAATGTTGTGTTTAGAATGTAGTTTTGTTTGAAATTTTACTAACAGGTTTAATTTTTGTTTTCGTAGTTCAAAATTTAAATTCAATAATTTGCAAACTGTGGGCAAGATAGTGATGGCTTTGATATATGTGTGACTCTCTCATTATGTAGTGTTACATACATGTAATTGTGGCTCATTTGTACTTTGGAAAAGATTATTTTTCAGTTTAAGGTAAAGAAAAAAATATTTGCACATGTCCTATTAATGCCTGTGCATGCCCCAGTCAGTTGATTTTAAAGATTTGTGCCACTTTTTTAACCAATAAGAAGTAAAACCATAACCAATCATGACATGCTTGGGCACATTTTCCCACACCTTGTGGCAGTTTCGTGTATTTGCTACAAGTTTTGATTGGTTCACTGGATTGTCTGTGTCCTTTGTGATTGGCCTGTCGTGATAATGTTGGTTTTGGTTTTATGACACTCAATTGAAAACTGCTTATAATTGTATCTGATTCTTAAACATGATTTCACTCTTAAGATGTTCATTTACGTAATATATTGTACATGATTGCTTGCAGACCGCAAGCTGTGTGTTAAAGCTCGCCTGACAGGAGCTCTTCAAGTTACAATGAACATGGTCAAGAATAACACAACATTCTTCAAGGTTCTACAACCTGCTCTACAAGTCCTTAAACTCTACTCTGCAAATTGTAAGTCAGTTAAATACAGTTGTTGTAAACAGTTAGTGTGTTAGCAAATAAATACCGGTAGTTAGTTTGTTATGATCACAGACTGGCAACCTTTTTAAAGAACACAGTTGTAGTTTGAAGCAAGGCTTGGGGAATGTCCATTTCAGTCATCCAAGGTAGTTAACTTTTTATGCTTACTTTCCTGATGGACAAGGGCCCAGACAATTCATCTGCTGAAAAAATTATTGAAAAGTAAACAAAGGCAAGGCATGTAACTACCCCAGGGCAAGCAAAATTTGAGTGATGCTTATTTGAAGGCAAGCTGGAATTTCATTTTTTTAGCCCTGATAAAACTGTTAGGTATTTATTTTATATCATGTATATCAGTGCAGAAGTGTTGGTTCAATCAGTTGCTCAGAAAATGTGTGTAAAGAATATTGAGCTCTTTGTTCCATAAAGGTTATAGTTTCAATTACTCTCAAACTGTTCCTATTTTGTTTTCTTTTAAGCTGTAAACTGCAACAACTTAGCCAAGTCAGGTGCTGTCAGTGTACTGTTCAGAGTTGTTACCAGCTGTGGTCACAAGAGGGTTATCTGTTTAAAGTAAGAATGAGTGATCTTGATCTCGTCTTCCCCATCCCTCCCATTGAAAACAAGCCCCCCCCCCAACCTCAGATGCAATTTGACTGCAATAATGAGCCCTCCAGAAAAGACTTGATCAAAAAAAGTGCAGGGAGCCCCTTCTGTTCAGAATTTTACTTTTGTTAATACTATGTTCCTTTGAAAGCTGTTAATAAAGGGTCTTAGTCCAAAGTGTAGCATTAAGGGCCCATTACAGTATCTCGTTGCCAAGCTACGCGGTTGCCACGCAAGTGCAATTTTATTTCCGGTTTTCTCAGCTTAGCGGCAAAATTTTACGCGAGTTTTAATAGTTCCCTTTTAGCTTTCGGTTAGAATCATATTCCAATCACGGAAATTTGTTCTACAGTAACAGAAACTGGGTAAATTGAACTAAAAAAAAGTTTGTCGTACTAAATGATTTCAAAACATATACGAAGCCTGAAGCAAGTATCCGAAACCGCCGTAATATTTTTCAAAGTAGTGCCGATGCGTTAGAAAACATGCGAATGTGCGGCGCTACCGTATTTTCATCAGTTTCCCCTTTAGCTCACTGAAGAAATCTGTGAAAGCTACTGGCAAAAATTAAAGCACTGTCACTAGAACTAAACGAAGCTCGAAAAAAAAACAGCGACTCATTTCGTTCGCGAAACGAAGGTAAGATAATTTTTACGCACGCAGAAATATAGGAATGAACTCGATTTATCTGCCGTAAATTGCTTGCAGAAACTACTGATTAAGATTCGTACAGCAGTCTAGCCACAGGACAAATTCAGTAAGGTACAAAACTGCAAAAACTGAACTATATAAAACACCTGTATAAAAACATTTTAGCTTACAAACGTTAACTATTTATTCAACCGAACTATGAATTGCAGCCTTCTTGCTCAAAACATGATAACGCCGTTTACGCTAATTTGCAAATTACAAGCCGAAAATAAAGAAACTCACACTAAACTCTTTTTAATACTTACGACCGCCTTTGTTTACATTTGTCTTAGCCTCTACATGTTAGTTGATCGACAGTAAACGTTGTTAAAGCTGTCCGAATACAAGCAAGAAGTAAAGTTTGCCGTGTCGAAAAATTATAGTTTTTGAAGCGTACGTGAGCGGGGGGGTAAGCCAACAAAGTGCAGCAATGTCAATTACGATGATTTCAACCAATCATTCACCGTATAATTTTACTTCCGGTACGAACAAAAATGCGAGTTTTTCTCGGAAGGAAAAAACCGTACCTTCTGTTTTTTGCAGTAAATCGAAAGAAAATACATTTTTCTTTAAACGTAAGCATGCGTTTTCGGAAAATCAAAACAACATTAAAGTTGTGTTCAAAAACGTGGTCAAAAGAACACATTTTCTTTACTTATTTTTCAAGTTTTTGTGCTAACGGAAAACGCATGCTTACATTTTTTAAGATAAACGTACTGATTGACATAATACTACAAACTATGAATGAGACCGTAAGTTTCTTGCGTAAAACTCAGTTTTTTGTTCTGGGTCACGTGACATTAGACGTGAACCGATGACGTCATCAACTGACTTGCAGTCATACTCTAAAACGCCTGTCTAAATTCGGTTAAATAAAAGCAAAGATATATTAAGTTACAGCCAATTGAAATCTCCCTAGCAACGGCCCCAAAAGATACTGTAATGGGCCCTTAAAGCAATGATCAGTCAAAATGCTTATTATACTTAGACCCCACTTATTCGAACTCCGTTATCTCAAATTCCCTGTTATTTTGAGCTAAAACGCATTTCCCTTGCATTTGCCCTTCAGTCATTTACTATTAGCTATTTTGAGCTCCCACTATTTCGTACTATTTTTTGTTTCCCCTGATGGTTTTTTTTTTTTTATTTTTATTTTTTTTTTAATTTTATTTTATTTTATTCATTTCAATAGAAACAAAATGCACAAATATCACGTATAAATATACAAAGAAAATATACAATATACATATGCAAGAAAAAAAAAACTTACGACTTACAACTTCCCCTGATGGTTTGAAATAGCGGGGTTCAACTGTAAAAGATTTGGTAAATAAAAGAAAATTCTGTAAGCTTTGTAACAAATATAAAAGTTTTGTAATTGCTATGGATTCATCATCACTTCTTCTCACGCCAGTAGGCGCATAAGGTGCATAATTGCTATGGATTATCTGTTTCTAAAATGCAAACCCTGTTCAAAGTTTTTGATAACTTTTTGTAATTTTTGGTTATTATATCATTTTTTGTGAATGCTAACTTATGTATGGTCAGAGCAAGAGTTTGTTTGGTATTGTGTACTGTTACCATATAAGTACATGATGTATTCAACAGCTGACATTTCTGTGTTTTTCTTCTCAACATAACAGGCTGGTCCTGGAGATCATCGCCACCCTTGTTAAGTCAAGTGAGTTCTCTCTGATTAAAATTATATTCAGCCAACTGTTAAAATGTTAGCTATTAAAATGGTAACATAACACATTTATTAAGAAAAGTGGTTTTAATGATTATTTTTGCATGTCAGATATGCTATTTAGCGTTAAGCTTCTTATAGAATTGCACCTAGCCATTCACTATGAATTAAATTATACATATAACATAACAAATGATATTATTACTGTGGAAACATTGCATCACATTACTCTGACATGAAAACCTACATTTTTGTCAAGCAAAAGAAATACTGTATTCTGTTTTTAATTTTGTGATAATTTTCAAAACACTACAGATCTTGCAAATTTTATTTTGATGTTTTGCTGTAGGAATACTTGTTACTTTTATCAATAAGACCATCTCATATAAAATGTTTTACACTTGTTCACATATATTTTCTCTTGATTTTCATTACAATCATTTTATTCTACTAACAGAAGCTATCACTGACAAAACAAATAATTCAGCCATGCTATTTTAACCACCTAATGTCACAGTTTTTGCAAATGAAATTTTATTTTCTGTTCATCACTGATGGCATAAAGGATAATCTTTTGATCTACTGTGAAGGTGATTTTGACTCCCAAGTGATCTATTTGTTCTCTGATACATTCTACCATTTAAATGGCAAAGTACTTTAGAATGCCTGTTAAGCAGATAAATTTCTTATAAACTGCTTAGCTGACCTGAAAACAAAACAAAGGTCAAGTTGTTGGAATAATGAATATAGACATGGACTCTATTATTTGAGAATGAGGATTCTGACCAAGATGTATATTCAACTGTAGAACGTCTTGCATGTATTCTTAACTTCATGATCAGAGGGCTCCTGGGAAAATTCTACATTGATTCATTTCCTTTTCATTTGTAATGGTTAGATATCGGGTTTCTTTAAAGTCTGTGTTTAAGTTAGTGGTCCATCGGGCCAGAACTTATCCCGGTTTCCACGTCACTAAGTGATTAGAAGCATTTCTACTCTTCCTGTTCAGATGGGAGGTTAACCCCCAGTGTTGAATTTGCAATGGTACCTATTTATACACATGTGTCTTGCCCAAGAAAACAATGTAGTAAGAACCCAAAAACACAATGCTGTACCTGGAAGTACTCAGGCCACTGGATCTGGAGTCCAGCGCACTAACCATGAGGTCACATGCCTCCCATATCAGCAACATAATACAGCGTACTCTACAGTATGCCAGATATGAATGCAAAAGTTTGTTTCTATAGACAGCCAAATTTGTTTACTCTACAACTGAACTTGTTAATAATTGATTCATTGACAGAGAGTTGTGCATCAAAAGCCGTCAGCTATGGAGCTGTTCCAGTGCTTCTGCAGATGTTTTGTGATTGGCAGAGAACAGATCATCACCACAGACAGGCTAATATCAGGAAAGCTATTTTGAATGTCATCAAGAATATCACCATGTCAAGTAAGTTACCTGGATGCTACAGTGTAAACTTCTAAATTACAAGGGTCTTAAAGAAATCACTGGAAAAAAAAAACAGCAGAAAAATGTCACACAATTTTTTTTTTCAGTTCTTCGGTGGGTGTTAAGTATGATAAGTACTTTAAACACAGAATGTAAACAAAAAAGATAACCCTAAATGTTTAACATACCATATTTTCAAATACACTTATGTCCAGAAATATTTAGCCTTTTAGTTACGGTCTTGCCAACAAACTTTAAAAATTTTACGATTTTCACCCCCGTGCTGTGCCAATTTTACAAATTTTTTCCCTATATTTTGTTATGTTAATAAGAATGCATTGGCAAAGCGGCACTGGGGATTTTACAAAATTTATGAAAATTGTGGATTTTACTTGTAAATTTAATGATTTTTTGTAACTGGGTGCATCTCTGGACATATCTTATAAAATAAATGCCAGGTGTACCAGGCCAAGTTTGAAATAAGGGCTAGGGGGGCATTAATTTAATCAAGAAAACATGGTAAAAATGCACCCTCTTTTTTCTTTGATTGTCATGTAGAAGCAAAAAGTATGAGGGAACAATGGTTGCCTCACTCCCAGTTTTTGCACTGCCATTTTTTTCTCTTGTTTTTTTTTTTGTCACTTGCTGTAAGAGTAACAAATTGGGGAAAGAGTCAGTGGTTGTAGTCTCCAAAATAATGTTCTCACAGACAAAGGTGTTAATAATTGGTTGAGTACTATCGTGTAAGCCCTTATCCTAGATTATGGTACCTGTAAAAAATGTGAATCATGCTTTTATGTGTGTACATGTTTTAATTGTTATTGCATTTCTGTTCCACTGGATCATTATAGGAGCTGGTAAGAAGGCATTTATTCAAGCTGATGGTATAAAGACCCTGTACACTTTGTCCCTGGAGACTCTTGACTGTAAGTTAGGAAGTTCAGATGATGGAGTTTGATGTTTCAGTTTTTCTGAATGAGATAATATATGTGTAAATGTGTTCTAAGATCTATGTGTATGTTGCAGGCCGTGAACTTGAGGGAGTAAACAATCTCAGCAGCCAGATTCTACGAAGATGTTTTCCAACCAACAAACTGCCATTGTCAACATTATCGTCACCTTTGGCATTTGCTTTGTTAGATTTGGACAGTGCTGGCCGCTCAGCTGTTGAAGATCTCATGGAGGATAGTGGGGAAGGTGATTTAAAACAACATAACTGATATGTTTGATATCAACACAGTTTATTTGTTCTATATCAGCACAGTCATAATTAACAATTATCACGATAATGTTGAACCTCATCCAATAATTAATACCCGGGGGGGTGGGGGGGGGGACTCCCATATGAGAGTGACGGGGATGCTCGTCGTCTCGCTTAGGGGTATAAATTTCGGACTTTGGGTCTCGCTTAGGGTGTTCTGGGGAAAATGCAAGAAAATGACAATATTTTTAGCCGTCAGGGTCTCGTTTAGGGTTACACACGAAGAAATATACCAATATAAGTTTTTTTTCTCAGAATTTTGGTATCTTTTAGGGGTCCAAAATAGCTTGAGCCACGCCCAGATTGGTCTCTTTTAAGGGTTCTTTTCAAAATTTCCGACAAGCATCCCCGTCCCTTTAATATGGGAGTTCCCCCCCCCCCCCGGAATTATTATTGGATGAGGTTCAACATTATCGTGATTTGTCAGTGGCAAGCAGATCAATTATTTGCCAAAGCCAAGGCCGGGGAAGATAGTAATCTGCAAGACAACCGAGTTCAATCACAGAGCTTGTTTTTGGCCTTGTCTCTGACAATTCTAGAAAATGAGCTGCCATTAAGATTTTTGTCAGAAGTGGACATGACTTTGCATACCGTATTTATTCAAATAAACGCTATGGCGTTTATTACATTTTTCACGATTCCAGTGCAGCGTTTATTCGGGGGGGAGGGGGAGGGGGGTGTTGACATGACATAGATAGTTATGATAATAATAGTATAAAACCTTGCTTTTCTTTAAGCCCCAGCCATACAGATGCAACATTTCAATGCAACATTGTTGGGTCATCTTGTGAGATGTTTTGGAGGAGCTAGCCAAACGGAAGCAACAGTTCAACGCAACATATAGCAACATTGTTGTGCATAACATGTTGCACACATTTGGCCACCCTGTTGCAATATGTTGCAACATGTTGGATGACATTTCATAATAGCAAATCAAACTAGTGCACATGCTCTGGCACAGCAAAGCAATGTTGCACAAACACGGCCAAAAGAGTACACTATCATGCAACATCCAAAAATGTTGTGAGAAAAATTTGACCATTCTCAAACTTGATCCAACATCATCCCACATGTTGCAACAGGATGGCCAATTGTCTGCAACAATAAATTGTGATATGCTGCGTTGAAATGTTGCATCCCTTTGGACGGCTTTTACATGTGCTTAACATGGACACTAATGTCACAGCAAAGACAGGTTTTGCTGTATCAACAACAGACTTTGCCTCTCTTGAATGTAAAAACAAATATTATTAAACGTCAGGTGAATGACTGCTATTTCTAACCTAAGGTGAGTCAAGTGATGTTGAATCAGAAGATGAAGAGGATGAAATTAGCACAGGCAGTGCAAGTCAAGATGACAAAGAACCACTTGATGGTGCAGGCAACAAGGCAGCAGGAAAGCCTGAAATTAAAGCTTCCAATCAGCAGAACAAACAAGTCAAACCTAGAGATGATCTGGCCATGTATGAAAAGTTCTTTCCAGAACTATTTGAATTTCAGGTTGGTTTGATAACCTTAAGCAAACCAGTTAGTTTTTCAAGGAATAATAACAAAATATTAATGATATTAGTGTTTAATAATCTCAGATCGGATGAATCATTATACTGAAATTATGTCTACCGATCGCCACAGACAATATATTAAGTACGGTACTTATTTTTTGTTCGCATCATTGATAAGTGGAAAAACCTGCCTAATCGCATTGTGCGTTCTGTTCAATAACTCAGAACTTATTGCTAATAGATTTTTAGTAGAGGAAATTGTTTTTATATACGGATAATCTTACAATTTCCCTTTTCAGGAGGTATTTTTCTTTTTTTTTTCATTTTCCTGAATGAAGTAGATAAAACATGTGTCCGTGACTTTTTTTCTGAGACCCAGCTTAATACGGATACCCCGTTAATATAGACAATTCAGCCTGTCCCCTTGGTGTCCGTATTAACGGGGTTCCACTGTAATATGTCATGTCATGTCATGTTAAAATGATTGTAAACTAAACAGCCCAACTGTTTTAGTCAGTTTGCTATACGAACAGTTAGCTAGTCACTAATTAAAATAAAAACTCAATCAGTCACATATCAGCTTGGATCAAAAGAAACTGTTGTGTTCTGTTGTATGGGAAATAAACACACTCACGTTAAAGATCATCAGCTTGGATTTACATACAACAACAGTTACTGATGTTTGAAACATTTCAAGCACTTCATTATTTAGCTTTAGTTAATAAGAAAGGCAGATGGGTTAAGTGTGAGCCAGTTCTACCTAAAATGTTGGATAATCCACTGTATCAATGCTGTGCTGATAATATTTTGTGTCTAGAATTTGTACTGTGTTTAATCGCACAGGTTGAGGCTGAGGTTGCAGAACCAATGGATGATGAGATGTTTGAACCATATCCAATAGTGATTCCCACTGCTGCTGAGGAGCCACTGTCATGCTCACCCACAGGACAGGGCCATCTGTCTAACCAGCTCGACTCTATGAATTTTGAAAGGTGTGGCCATTATTCACAATTTTGTTAAAAGAAAACTGTTGGAAAAAGAGGGCCACAAGTAAAAAACAAAAACAAGAATCTTAAAAAAAAAATCTTCACACAAGTTTTCTTAAAAAAAAACCCTATCTTCATAAAAAGGCATGTTTGACATAACCCATCAACTTCCTGTTAGCCTGTTGAGATGTCCATCATGTGTCAGAAATAACTTTGTTCTCTAATCAAAGTGTTTTGTTTGCTTTTCTACAACCTCCAAAATTGATTTGGTGTTAACAGTTATTTTCTTATGCTACAGTCCACCCCCTAACTCTGAAGGAGGTCAACCAAAGACTCAAGCAACAGCAACACAGGAGGAGCTGACACAGGAAGAGAGACCTTGTTCAGCGAAGATTTCCACATCTGAGGCGGATAACAATGGACAGATACACAGTGTATTGCCGATCATCAAATCACCCTCACCTGATGTGTATGGTCACTACCCACCAGCAGAGCCTGAACCATTGGGACAAAAGAAAACAGGACTGCAGAGGTACAGTGTGAGAAACACAGACAACAGGGCTTATATTATGGCAATGATATTATTTTATTTGGGGAAAAAATGAAGATTTTTGGCTTAAATACAGATCATAAGTCTTAGAAATGTGGCTGCACTAGCTTTATAGTGCTGCCTGCCATACCCAGTTACCTCTTGAAAGAGTCTTTTGACATGTTTTTAACATCATTTTGTTGAGAAAGATGTAATGTTTATCATGTCATGTGCATGAGACAAAAATCAACTGAGTTCCGACAGGAATGATCAATCAAACTTGTGACCTCCCATCACTGCCTGGTGTTTGGAGGTTGTGGGTTTGATTTCCAACACGCTAAGACATAGTGAATATAACATATTTCTAATGTCACTAAAGAGCTTAGAATTAACCATCTTTCCCTATTTATCAACATTTTGTTGGTGTCTGCTTTAACTGGGCAATCAAAATACAAACAGTGAGCAAGGTGTTGATGAGAATTTTCAGAGAGTGAACATGGAAGTTGACAATTCCGCCTCTCACAGTTTTTGCACAAGTCTTCAATTGGCCAGTTCAACAAAAGCCATCAGAAAATTGTCAAAAGACTGTCAAAAACTAACTAAAAACTGTATTAAATGGCAGTGGTACGACACGCTACACTTTATGGGGAAAGTCAGCCCCTTGGTTCTCTATGGCGAAATTTTTTTTGTGCCAGAGAGTTAAATATCTGCTGCTGGCTTGAAGGTTCTTTAACCCAATTCTTGTGCTTGTTTGTTTTCAGAACTATGATCTTCAGGGACATTGACCGACAGATTCATCCTCAGAGGGTGATAAACAAAGTTGTGTTTGACCTGGATCGTTTATTGAAGCAGGAAGCTGATGTGCTGCCAGACAGCTGTTTGTTAGCTGTTGGTAAAGAACCACTCAAGTTAGGACATGCTCGTAAAGCCAGCAACTCCAGGTACTCCATGAACAATCCAGTTGGTTATTTTCTATTCAGTATTTAATGCCTCTGTTTTCCTGTCGCAGTATGTCAGAAGGTGAAAGATCAACTCCTGAAGAGACAGCCAGACCACTGAAGTTTGAATCACGGTTTGAAAGTGGCAATCTTCGCAAGGCTATTCAGGTACGGTGGTATGATTGTTGACGTCACTTTTCCATGTTGGCAGATTTAGCGAATGGGCAAGGTAATTGTCCGAATAAAGGAAAAAGAAAAGAGAAAAAGTGCGATCTCTTGCTTGATTACCAGGCGCTTTTTAGAAAAAGAGATCGTACTTCTCCAAACCCCCCTCCCGTCCTTACTCGTCGCCACCCGAAAAGAAGAAGCAAAGTCTAACTTCAGCCTAATGTGGTCGTGTCTTCAAACAGTCCAAGACATTTGTAACATTTTTTTCTTCAGGTGCGAGACTATGAGTATGACTTGGTTCTGAATCCTGACATCAATTGTAAGCACCATCACCAGTGGTTTTACTTTGAGGTAAGTGAACGTTTCAACCTTTTATCCGGTTCTAGATTAAATAGACGGGTACTAAAGAAGAGTGCGTGCCCTGGCAGTGCTATTTGGATCACAGCAATTTAAATTGTTTTGTGTTGCTTTTTTTTTTCAGGTTAGCAATATGGATGCTGAAATTCCTTATAAATTCAACATTGTTAATTGTGAGAAGATTAACAGTCAATTTAATTTTGGTAAGTTTGTTTTAAAATAAATGATACAAGAGGCTAAGGTACATAATACAAAATGAAATTAATCCCCATTCTTATTATTCAAGAAACTGGACGTGACCTTTGTTCGTCCTGAAAAGTTCCCTTAAATAATGTCTACAATGCATACCATTTATGGACTGGGTCATAAGATGAACACCATAAATAGTTATAGCCGATCAAAAAAATCTGCAAATACGAAACGTTACTATATAATAAGTGCGTTTCCCTTTTACTTTACCCAGGTATGCAGCCAGTCATGTATTCTACAATTGAAGCACAAGAAGGGCGAGCTGGTTGGATCAGAGCAGGGTCCAATGTTTGCTATTACAGAAATTACTTCACGCGCAGCCGTGAGGCAACTGGAGGACAAGGCGGCAAAACTTACTACACGTCAACATTCACTGTAACATTTCCACACGCTAATGATACATGTTACTTCGCTTATCACTATCCCTACACGTTTACTATGCTTCAGGTAAGATCTTTCTGGCAGAATATTTCTTTTTCTATTTATCTACTGTAATTAATTTAAACCTAATTTACGCCTTTTTTCTTACAGAGTCATTTGTTGCGCTTAGAATCCACTTTAAATACAAATGACATATTTTATCGTCGCATGACGCTGTGCAACAGTTTGGCGGGAAATCCTTGTGACGTCATCACTATCACAGCCCAGCCGCGGCGCAGAGATGCAAAGTCCATTGAGCTATTAAGTAAGTGTACACGTATAGCAGATAGGTTTGTTGGTAAATGCAAGGTTGCTTTTTCCCTTTAATGCATGACCGTTTTATGTTCTCTTTATGTTTCAGGGAACAGGCCATACATATTCCTGTCCAGTCGCGTTCATCCTGGTGAAAGCAATTCAAGCTGGGTCATGAAAGGTATCACACATTCTTTGTTCCTTGCTTTGTAAGTGAACCCCTCACTAGTCTAGTTTTACTTTTATCACCGTTAATAAAGTTCTATTGGTACTCTTTTGTTGTTTAATGGGCTGTAATCTGAGAGGAAATTAAAAGGAACAGGGCGCCTTCTTAATGAATGTTGCCTTCTTGAAACCTGACTTAAGAATTTTTTTTATTCAAAAAACGTCGCAGTTTTAATATACCGGTAACTTAAAACACAGCTATCCAGTGGCTCTCCAAAACTTTTGTATCGCAGATATATCGCATAACAGTCCCTCTTACACCTTGTTTTGACGAGGTGGCAGACTCGCAGACAATTTATGTAAGAATAAAGGCCTTGTACTGTACTGTGTCTCATTGCATTTTTATTTCTTTTTCCTTCACAGGAGTGTTGGATTTTCTAATGAGTAACTTTTACACAGCACGTCATCTGCGGGAGACTTTTATCTTCAAGATTGTACCCATGCTTAACATAGATGGTGTTATCAATGGCTGGTAAGATTCTCCGCTTTTGTAGCCGCTTTCTGTAAAGCTATTGACACGTTTCTCAACGTTGTGAGGGATGTTGCGAGTCAGAAAAGGGATAGTTCAGGACTTACAAAAGCGATAAAAGGAAGTTTCTTCAATAGTTTATAACTAAGTTGTGTAACCTTTCATTGCAGTCACCGATGCTCTCTGTCAGGCGATGATTTAAACAGGCGCTGGATCTATCCCAGCATGCTACTTCATCCCACTATTTATCACGCTAAGGGATTGCTGTTGTATCTACAGTCCATAGAAAAGACGCCCTTGGTGAGTAAATAGTCAAATTAAAGACAACATTGACGCTTTTGTATTTATCACATTGCAAAATATCTATATTTAGTATATACCACACAAGTGAATTGTGCTTTTCGCGCGCGCTGATTGGTTAACTCGGAGGTGATTAGCAAAGTACTATTCACCTCCAAGCAGCTAAAGAGAAACAAACTGCCTTCACGCGTCGCTTTATTTACCAAAAGTAATGTTTTAGTCCGCTAGTTATTCAACTTGTGTGTAAAATAATTATTCACCTCAGTGTCGGTGAATGTGGTATTTACCTCCACTTCGGTGAATTATTGTTAAGTAGCACTTTTGTGCTATTTAGGGACTGAAAAGTTCATAAGAAACAATTTTGCAAAGTGAACTAGTTACATAAATAACGTAAAAAGTTAAAATAAGTGAGGTACTATATAAAGAACAGCAACTTTCTTATGAATCTTCTCAACGTTGTTCATTAAAATGCAGGTTTATTGCGACTTTCATGGCCACTCTCGTAAAAAGAACGTGTTCATGTATGGCTGCAGCACTGCTGCCACTATTGCTGCGAGTTCATCCAGTTCTGGTGAAGTGGACAGCGGTGACTTGGTGGATTCAGTGAGAGAGCGTGTGGCTGAGCTGTCTGGCTCGGACTCCACCAGCAGCATGGACCCGAGTGATATAGACGAAGATCCCGGATATAGGGTAAGTGAAAAATGTTCTACTGTTTGATGCCATTGCTGTGGAGGCTAATAAGTCGTTGGACATTAGGCAAACACACACTTCTACTAAGTTAAATTGTGAATAATTCATTGAAGTATAAAGAACTAACACCGATATGTCCTATTTTTCGGTTTCTACGTTTTCCTTATCAATATCTTTATTTGTTATCCGAGGGTTGTTGATGAACCGAAAAATATTTAAGTAACAATGGTTTAACTTCAAACTTGAGGGCTTTTTAGACAATGTCATTGATGTTCTATGGTGTTTAAACTTTGTTTGTTTAGTTATCATTTTTATACAAATCAAGACTGGAACGTTTCGACCGTTCAACAGTCAAAGCTTGAAAATGACCGTTGAATAGTCGATACGTTTTTTATGAGCGCTTTTTTTATCACGATATCATGTTATCTGGGTCAAATAAATTATTCGTCTTATTCTGACAGACTTTGCCCCGAGTTCTGCACAATATTGCACCAGCCTTCTCGCTGGGCAGCTGTAGTTTTATTGTGGAGCAGTCCAAGGAATCCACGGCCAGAGTTGTAGTGTGGAAAGAGATTGGAGTGGTTAGAAGCTATACAATGGAAAGTACATACAGTGGCTGTGATCAGGGACCTTACAAGGTTTGTATCAAACCTACTAATAATTCATCAAGTTAAAAAAAAATCGTAGCCGTGAAGGAGGTTTGGATTCCCGGTCTTAATCAGCATAGATATTTTTGATTTTATCCTTCGTTTACTCCGTAGTTTTTGTATCGACTGAGAAGATATATTAAACACTCGAATCAGTGTTTCATCGGCTATTCAAACACCTCGAATTTCGTCAAAAATACTTGACTGCACGTCGTATTTTCACCTCTCTTTTGGGTTGATGAAACACTGCCTCTCGTGTTTGATATATTACATAAATTCACTTCAAAGTGAAGGAAACTGTTTAAACTGTTTAAAGAGACTTAGGAACTAGATCGTCATGATATAAATGACCGTGTTTTATTTTTATTCACAGGGTTATCACGTAGGAACAAGGGAGCTGGAGGAAATGGGTCGATTCTTCTGTGCAGGTCTTCTCCGAGTTGGTCGCTCGTACTTCTACCGAAATAATCAGGCACAGCAGGTGTCTGACAGTGCAAGTGAGATGCACAATGCTGACAGTTCATGGTGAGTTCATATAGTTGTGAAGAGGTGGCTTTTCTATCTGTACATATACATACTTCAAATGCTCCTATGAATGGTGCTACGATTCCCCAGTCTCCCCTCCCTTCCAATTTAATCTTGTCTGCAAAGGTCTATGCCATACAGTCCAACATTGCAGCTTTGTTTTTTTTCCTGAAGCCCTTGTACGTGAGTTGTACAGGAGTTGATTTCAGGACTCCGGAGGGTATACCCGGTGCCCACCTAGGAAACGCCCTACGAATATAGTCACAAGAAGGGAGTAACATGCAGGGGGATATGTAGCAGAAAGTCAAATTGCAAATACTTTTCACTGACTGTTTTACTGTCCATCTAATCAGCAAGCTGTGTATTTTTTCTTTTTCAGGATAAGAACAAGTGAGCTGTTTGTTCCTTGTGAGCTCGTCAGCAGTGGAGTTGTCATTTAGTTGACAAACTGATCAATGAAGAATGTCAATTAAAAGCATTTGTAATCTGTTTATCAACGAAACGTGGTTCTTTGTTCTGTGAATGTTTTTACAAGGGGGCAATTAAACCTGTAAGAGAACTGAGTCACCTAAGCGGCTGGCCGTATTATACATTACCTGTCTCAGAACAATTTAATATACTCAGTAATTTCAGCGTACCCTATTTTTGGCTATTTCTCGAAGCCGATTTTCAACAATAGATAACGAGGCCGTGGCCGTGGTTAAATACTTGTAGTATTGTAGTACCCATCTAACAGCGAAGTTGAAACATGTTTAAAAGCAGCCTAGTTGCCTGGCCTGGCCTGCCCAGCTCACTCACTCGTGAGATCAAGAAATCATGACGTCTCTGTCAGACTCAATCGTTCTCAGGGATTTGATCGCGTTTTGCGGAAGGTGTCAAGTTAAATATGGTTCAAAAATGCTTTGGGTATATGAATTGTTTACAGAGGTTTTTTGACTCAACCCTTTTGCAACACGTAGCTTTTCAGTTTCAGGTCACTGAATTAAACATTTTTAAAATCTTTTAAACTCGGTTTAACTAAATATGATTCGTTTAGGTGGTTCTTGTTAGACAGAAACTGGCCATAAATTTTAATGAGGATTGAAATGACAAAGCAACACGAACGAAATCTACAGAATTCTGTAGAGAGTAAGGCTTGTCAAAATTTAATTAAAGTGAATGTAAATTCCTAACGATTACAGTAAAAAACCCACGTATAAGAACCAAGATTTTTCCAACTTAGCCTAAATAGGTTCTTATAGAAATGGTATATTGTGCGATTTAGGCTACTTGGGTTCTTAAATAGGTTCTTAATTTGATAGGGGCACTAGCGATCAGCACAGATAACCACTACAGGGCATATGTAATACTATATTGCTGTATTAAATAATTATCCAGAATACAGTTTAGATGATAACCATACAGTATATTTATCTTGCCAAAGTACTACCATGCATGTCTTTCATGCTGCAGTGTCCATAAAATGCTGTGTTACATTTCATCTGTGCCTTCATTTTTGTAAAATAAGAACCTATTGAAAATTTTACGCTAAAAAGGTTCTTATGAAAAGGGGGTTTAAAATGATAATTTTAGCCTAACAGGCTCTTAAATTTTAGGTTTTTATACGCGGGTTTTTACTGTATGTCGGCCCGATAATGTATATCTCATTTCCAGAAAACAAGCTATGCAAAACCTGGGACAAGGGGGCAGATTTTAAATACTAATTTTATGAAATAAAATTAACATATTTCCATAGTGGTTATCACCAATCAAAAACAACGAAGGTATAATGACCTTATTAGTTGCAGAATCAGGCTTTAATTTGCGAGGCAAGGTGCATATTTCTTTTTTATTTTGTAAAAAGGGGGGAAAAATAATAAAAGGGTGTTACTTTTGTAAACAAAAGCTATACTAAGGGATTTTTGTCATGAGAACCCCACTGGGGTGCGAATTCCAAGTAATCTGATGGCATTGGGTTCATGGCGTGGGATAACTGTCATTTCAAGCTATGCAAGACGCTTCTTTCTTGCCAAGCATTATTTCTCAGAAATACATTAAAAATAGTTGGGTCGCTGGCTTATTTTGTAGTTTATTTTTGTATCATGTAGAAGTACATTACGCATTGTGTGTATTTGTTAACAGTCGTATCATTGAAGTAATGTTATTTGTACATTTGCAGAAGAAAACTTATTATATTAATGGATTGTAATAATTGATGATTATTTATGAAAATAAACAATGGCTTTAATTCTTATAATAGTCTGCTTTTCAAAAGAACACGATTCAAATCCTGACCTCTGGAATACATTCACCTGATTGGTTTGTTTAAGTTAGGATGTCCTAAATATATCAATGACATTTTATGTTTACCACAATTCCCTTGTGTTGTTCTCTCCAACTCCCTTACTAAACAAATATTTGCAACTAATCTTTATCGTGAAAAATCTGACCCCACACGAATTTACCCCACATCTGAATACGAAAGGTCACAAACAATCAAAAGAATGGCAACTGAAACGTCTTTATAGTAAAACCGAAGTCTTATTTCAAAATACAAAGTGAACACTGAGAAAGGAAGTATGATCTGTTGCAAAGTAAATTGTTGTGTAGCAAAGAGGGAAGCCTAACACGGTATGATGAATTATTTTTGCGAAGGAACACGGGAGATTTTTTTTGCAAGAAATGCTCATACCAGCACATATCAGTACTGCACTTGCACCAATTTGTATGTATAAGTAAATCTTTTTTGTAAAAAGTAGAAATCATATTTATTATTTCCAACGTGTTCTACAACTGTCAACTCTGCACTGTAACCCCGGCGACAAGATGCAAGAAAATGTAGCCCAGATTACTTTACACGTAAGCCTTGACATCAAAATATAAATTACCCTTGAAAGCCACCCTATAACTTAACGGGGTTGTGTCACGCAATTTTAGGCAATTTCAGCACTGACCATCTCTTCATAGAATTAAATGAAATATCACAATAAAGGTTTAAAATAACTCAAATGAAACACAGACAGGCCAAAAAGGGGCATGGATGGGCAAAATTCGAGAACATTCAAACTGATTGCGTTAAGGTAAAGTTGAAAACGTCGGCCCGACTTTTGTATGAAAGTGTTATTGACAATGCTCGAAAATCATCCTTGTTTGTTATGTGGCCGTGATGTTGCCAATAAGACTTTTGCTTGCCAATTTAAAGTTTACAGCTCTTAATTCACGAAAATAAATAGAATTACCTAAAATACCGTGACCTAGCCCCTCTAAGGCCCGTTTACACGGGCGATTTTTGTCACGCCGAAGTTGCATCAAGTTTCAAACAGGTTCGAAACTCCTGTGATATCGCGTTTATACGCGCGTAACCTAGCGGCGATTTTATCTCCGCAGAAGTTTCGAACCTGTTCGAAATTTGATGCATCTTTGGCGCGACAAAAGTCGCCAGTGTAAACGGGCCTTTACAGTACAAGGTTTGGAGAACACATAAACGGTCACGTGTTCCACAAGGACTCGTCGTCTAAAAGTTGTTCAAAGCTGAACCGGCTAGTCACCAGGTCCTTTCCTTTAGGAGCCTTTTCGGCATGTTTTGGAATCTCTTTCGAGTTGGTTCTTGGCTTGCGCCTAACAATTACTGCTGGCGCTGAGGCAGGTATTCTTCGATTTTTTGTAGTATGCAAGAATCCTTTGGGCGTTTGTCTAAAATGTCTCGCCAGTTGGTGAGCGGGCCTTCCTTTACTTGAAATTTTCTTATGACTGGTTTTTGAATCTCCTTGATTTGCAGTATCTGTAAAAACGAAAATAACACAAAAAGAAAATAATATCTTATTGTGTTGTTTTATTATATGGAAAATAAGTTTGTCTGAAAGCCAACAGGTATCTATGTTGTGGTTAAATTTTATTTTCCTTTGTTTTAAACGCATTACCATACATTTCCATACCCAAAAGCAATGGAAAATAAAATGAAGCGAAGAATTAATTTGAACACAGTTTCGTCCTTGGAACTGCGGGTACTCACCATCTAGTGCCAGGTCCAACAGAGACAGAGAAGGCTTGGAGATTTTCTTATTTCCTGTTGACTTTGGATGCTCTGGATCATTCGACCCGAACCCTGTTAAATGTGAACAGAACATCGATCTAAGATGGGTCCAACCAGCTCAGTTGCAACTGGTTTTGTGTCCCAACAGAACATTTTACCTACCGTTTTACGGTCGAAACTATTTGGATCAACCAGGCTTATGAGTTCATGATTGGTGGGAAAAGACGTTTCACTAGAACACTTTAAAATAGGGCCCCAATGGGTCCATGTGTTTTGCTGCTAGAGCAAAGTCTTAGGGAACATGTTGATGAAAGACAAGTGAGTCGAGATTGAAATCCAACGTCTTTTATTGTCTGTCACTTGTGTGCAGGTTAATAATTGTACTATATTGTAGTCACTTTGTGTTAATTCAATCCTGATAATTTTACTGATCAATGTTATGTTGAAATCAACAACGGAAAGACGGCGTTGAACGTAACGCAAAGTTCATTTTGAAAGCGAAAGTTTACAAATAATTATTATCATTCGTCAGTCATCCCTTCACGCATGAACACTCGTCGAATTTCAGTGTCTTCACAACAAGATCGGAAGATCGATAAGGACCAATTTTTGATTCTGCCAAAGTTCGTTTTCTTAAAGTTTTAGAAATTTGTGAAGTTGGAGGATTCACTGAGGACTGCGTAGCCGAAGATGCAGTGGCTCGCTGGACATCAAATTCTATTTTTCACGGCGTTTAATTAATCTTCACAAAATAAACATGTGGCGCCAGCGCGTCTGGCAGTCAAAAATTCATTTTTCAAAAAACTTTCCCTTTCCAGCTATTTTAGCGGGGCTTATACTATAGTACCTACCTGTCAGTCGTAGAAAAGCTGAAATTTAAGGATGAACTGTTTATTAAATGAAGACCGTATTATTTTTTAATAACTAGTAAACAAACTGGTCGCCACGCATTTAAACACGAACTGACGAATGTTGCATCTGATGCAGTGAATCTGGTGAATGAGAACTTCCTTTAATATTTCTTTGTTTTCGACGGTGTGAACCACTGAATAAGTTTCTTTCCCATTGTGATGTTACTAGTATTAATTCGTTTCTAGCTGTCTTTTATATAGCTCGAATACAGCTACAATTAGCGGTGCAGCCTACCAGCATGGTATATTCCTTTCCAGCTGTCTTTGCGTGACAAGTTACACGTTCATACATTTTATTTTAAAATATGAAGTTCAGAGTTAATACAGTACTAGTATGCTGTAGACAGTGTAGACAAGGTGAGGGTAAGTTTATTTTCAAAGCGAAAGTTTACAAACTGTGCACTAACCGGTCCTTTGGAGAAAATATTTATGACCTTCGGCGAGGTTCCAAGTCTTCGCTCTTTTCGTAAATGATGAAAACTGCAGAATAATTTTCTCATAAAACTGGAGTGGTCGCGCCACAGTTTGTTTTCTTTCCCAATGCGATATACTTTTAAATCGGTTTTCTGTTTTCCAACGTGTCCAACGTGGTTTGCGTTCGAACACTTTGGCCCGTAACTTCGAATGCGATCAGCGCTACGGTTCATTGGTTTCGATTTTGTTTGTTCATGGATTTGATTGACATCGGTAGTTCAGATTTCTCCTCTGTTACGGCACTTACACCTTACGGCACTTACGGCACAAACTTCAGCTCTCAAAGTGTTTTGCTTGCAGCCATTGCGGCTGCAGCAAAACACAAAAATCAACACAGTATACTTACTGAACTACATGTTAAAGCATTTCCAAGCCAAATCAAGTGAAGAAACTAAGAAATTTAGTGCCGTGACAAATTCCAGAAGTGGTATTTAAAATTCCTCAAAAATCAAGTGAGTTTGTAAATGCCAGTCATAAACTAGTAAGGAAACATTCTGTCGCAAAGTTGGCATATTTTAAGAAAATAAAGTTTCTTAGGTCTGGGCTTGCACGTGCGGGAAATGTATTACATGCATTTCTGTAAGGTTGCCTTGGTAGGCAAAAAGGACTGGAAACTGAAACGTTCCTTAACTGTTTTAAGAGGCTATTTTTTGGTGCCCTCGTTTCTGACCCTGCGAATGAGGAGTTCGAGATTCGACTCGAAAAATTCCGTACTGACGGATTGGCTGTTTCTAAAGTTGCAATAAAAGCCAATCAGAGACTAGACGGATCTCTTAAGACTAACTATGGATTTTTCGAGTTAAATCCCATACATCTCTTTCCTTGGAGACAAGAGGTTACATTGATTTACCTTTCTCACTCTGTTTTGGATGGTTCCGTGAGTTTTCACTATAGCCACTATCATTAGGCGAATCAAGCTTTTCAAGAGTTGGAGATGCACATCTTTCATTCGCACTTTCCCTGTTGCTCGTGTCACTCTTTCTTCTTTTTTCTTTCTTCTTTCTACTCTTTTTACTTTGATTAACACTATTTCCTTCTTGAAGAGTACCACTTATATCGTTCACTCCCTCTATTTGATTACTTGACTCTCTGTCATTCGATTTCTCGTCTTTGTTTTGCTCATCTTCACAATAACTGTCTTTACCCGCTTTTTTCTTGGGCGTTTTCTCTCCAATAGACGGTTCACTTTCTCGCTTTTTTGAAGGCAAATGACAGCTCAGTTCTTCATCAGCTTTCCTTTTCAATGCAACCCTTTTAACGCTCGATGTAGGTGTTGATTCAATTGTACTTTCGGCCACGTTTCTTGACTCACTTTTTCTCCTTTTTTCTTTCTTTTTCTTTTTACTGTCTTTCAGCATTTTAACCTGATTATCAAGATTTCCTTCTTGAAGTTGACCACTGTTTTCGTTCACTCCCTCTATTTGATTACTTGACTCTCTGTCATTTGATTTCTCGTCTTCTTCGCTTCGCTTATCTTCACAACAACTGTCTTTACCCGCTTTTTTCTTGGACGTTTTCTCGCCTATAGACGGTTCACTTTCAAGCTTTTGTAACAAATCACAGCTCAGTTCTTCATCAGCTTTCCTTTTCAATGCAACCCTCGGAGATGTAGGTGTTGTTTCAATTGTTCTTTCAATGTTGCTTAACTCGCTTTTCCTTCTTTTTTCTTTCTTTTTCTTTCTACTCTTTTTCAGCATTTCAACCTGGTTATCACCATTTCCTTCTTGAAGTTGACCACGGATTTCGTTCACTTCCTCCAGTTGATTAATGCTTTTTCTGTTATTTGATTTCTCGTCTTTTTCACTTTGCTCATCTTTACTGTCTTTACCCGTTTTTTTCTTGGTCTTTTTCTCACCAGTAGACGGTTCACTTTCAAGCTTTTGTAACAAATCACAGCTCAGTTCATCATCAGCTTTCCTTTTCAATGCAACCCTTTTAACCCTCGGAGATGTAGGTGCTGTTTCAGTGGCACTTTCTATGTTACTTAACTCACTTTTTCTTCTTTTTTCTTTCTTTTTCTTTTTACTCTTTTTCGGCATTTCAATCTGGCTGACAATATTTCCTTCTTGAAGATGACCACTGATATCGATTCCTTCCTCTACTTCATTATTTCTTTTTCTGTCATTCGATTTCTCGTCATTTTCCCTTCCCTCGTCTTCACAATAACTGTCGTTACCCGTTTTTTTCATGGTCTTTTTCTCGCCAATAGACGCTTCACTTTCTAGCTTTTTTAACACATCACTGTTCAATTCATCATCAGCTTTGCTTTCCAATGTAACCTTTTCAAAGCTCGGAGATGTAGGTGCTGTTTCAGTGGCCTTATCCATGTTGCTTGACTCAGTTTTTCTCCTTTTTTCTTTCTTTTTCTCTTTACTTTTTTTCAGCATTTCAACCTGATTATCAAACTTTTCGACTTGAAGTTGACCACTTATATCGTTCAATTCCTCCACCTGATTGCTTGTTTTTCTACCATTTGATGTCTCGCTACACTCATCTTCACCATAACTGTCTTTACCCGCTTGTTTCTTGGCCGTTTCCTCGCCAATGAACGCTTCTCTTTCTGTTTTTTGCAACAAATCACAGTTCAATCCTTCATCAGCTTTATTTTTCAATGTTTTGCTCGTATTTTTATTTTCACCAGTGTCCTGCGTGGCAGTTTCAAGCTCCACGTGTTTATTTTGTCTTGCCTCGTTTCGTGTGTTTTCACTGCAGCCAATGTCATAAAAAGAATCCCCTTCAACGCTCGGAGATGTAAGTGGTATTTCAACAGCACTTTCCGTGTTGCTTAACTCCCTTTTTCTCCTTTTTTCTTTCTTTTTCCTTTTGTCCTTTTTACTCTGACT
Source organism: Oculina patagonica (assembly GCF_052425735.1). Classification (NCBI taxonomy): domain Eukaryota; kingdom Metazoa; phylum Cnidaria; class Anthozoa; order Scleractinia; family Oculinidae; genus Oculina; species Oculina patagonica. Next base: position 16,886,868 of record NC_135758.1, read on the forward strand.
TATCTGATTTTCGTCTTGAACATGATCACCCATGTTATTCACTATCTCCACTTGATTACTCGTTTTTCTTTCATTTGATTTCTCATCATCATCGTTTCGCTCATCTTCACTATATCCTTCTTTATCCGCTATTTTCTTGGGCGTTTCCTCGCTTTTCTTTGTGACTGTTCTGTCGCTTACACACTCTTGAGTATCATTTTCCACCAATACGTTTCCATCTCCTTTCAATATTTTCTTTTCTTGTTCAGATCTCTTTTCAATGGGTTCCTGTGAAGTAACTCGAAGTTTCAAATTTTCTGGTAATGATTTCTTCGGTGTTGTTGTTCTATTACTATCATTTTCGTGATTAACTTTTCTCACCAAAGCATCTATACACCCTTCAAGTCTCCTCCTTTTTTGTTCAGACATCTTTTTAGTGGGATCCTGCGAAACATGTTCATGTTCCACATTTTCTTTCAACGTTTTCTTTGACGTTGTTGTTCTATCGCTGACATTTTCTTGACTAACATTTTCCACCAATGTATCTTCGTTCCCTTTCAATTTTCTCTTCTGTTGTTCAGATGTCTTTTCAGTAGGATCATGTGAAGCATATTCAAGTTCCACATTTTCTTCCATTGTTTTTGTTGAAGACACTGTTCTATCACAGACACTCTCGTGATTACCATTTTTAACCAATGGATCTTTATTTCCTTCCAGTTTCCTCTTTTTTCGTTCAGATTTCCTTTTTGTCTTGGTCCGTTTTCTCCTTCCATTCTTTTGTAACTTAACATCATCCGGACTCTTCTCGTCGTCATCTTCACTTTCTTTGGCTGTCTCGCTCGACAGTAGTGGCGAGTTTTCTCTTCTGGATCGCTTACTCTTGCACGGTGTACTCTTACAGTCCGACACTTGAAGACGATTCATAAAATCCTCGTAATCGTCACGCACTTGTTCACTGTCCGTCCCTCGGCTTGTCTCTTTCAGCCATGTGATCTGTTCTCCTTCTTTAATCGGCGTCAAATAAACTGGTGTCAAATTGTTGTTTTCTGCTGAAAAGGAATAACATACAACGCAACTTAAAGTTAACACAGTTGTACTTGTATTTTGCGGCCACTATTTACTGTGAAGGACAGGGTGACCGTGTTGCTTCCTTAGGTGAGCCTTTTTTTTTTTTTTTCACAGTGCCTCTCTCCACCCTGGGCCAGGTTGTTTAAAGCATAATTACGCTAATCCAGGATAAGCGTGAATTTTGGCTTTAGATTTTTAACTTTTCAGGGACATTTTCTGTTTTTATTTTCCGCCATCCAGTAATGACGTCGAATTACTTCAAACTCCACAAAACGCAAGCAATAACAACACTTCTATACAAGAGCAATTGAACCCTCGATCATTTTGTTACTGGGTTAGTGTGTTAAATCGGCTTTCGAGCAACCTGGCCCAGGAGGAGCTGGGTACCAGTAGGTTGTTGAGGCTACTTGACAAAACACTGCAGAGTAACTTGCAATAGACTAGCAACCAATCCAGGGGAGTAGAAATACTGCTTGCTGCTTCATTCTACAGACACCGGGCTAAGCCCAAACTGTGTGGACCACTAAGACGTGACCACCTGTCTTAAACTTGACCCTGCATCCCACATCTTGTCTGGACATTTCAAAATGAAATGGTGGAAAAACTATATTACGTTCCAAGTTAGAATTAAGCTGAAATTGTCAACTCTGCTCTGTTGCATGTAATTTTCTGAGGTTACACTAGGATTAGGTTCTAAAGAAACTGTTGTTCTGCATTCACATGCACCTGTGACACTCAATTGATAGGGTAAATTAATCATTTTTATAGATTTAAATGGCTGGTATTTCCAGCATTTAATTTTTAGTTCTTCATTTCTACCACTAGAAACGTCGGCTGCTGAAATTTACAACATCAGAAAATTAATGGAACGTGTCACGGATTAACAATAAATTATTATCCTGCGAAATCGCGCGGAATATCGCCTGATACTTAATTTGAAAACACCATGTGTGACATATTGAGCAGGATAATTGTTTTATTATTCAACAAATTGTCAACAAAATACTTTTTGTAGCTAGAAAAAACTGGGGTTGTGCAGCACTTCCAAGATTTCGGACAAATCTTGACAACCTACGTATATCGCAGGATATCTGTCACGTACGGATGACAGATAACAATCAAATTTTGACCATATTTGGGCAGCGTGCGCATTTGTTGAATAGTAACAAAGGATATGGGTGTTTAAAATATTGTTACTTTACACTGTTAGACAGTTCTCGAAGTTAATCTTGTTCGTTAGTTACTTTAAACAAAATGTCCAGGAGACTTATTTGTTCGCAGTGTCATTTAGATCCATAGAAGTAATTTCTTTACTTACATTTAGTTTTATGGTGAGTTTATTGGCAAAACGTAATAAAATAGACTAAACTAAGCCGTGCCACCGTCCCTTTAACTTGAATTACAGTCAAAACACCTCAAGCGTTCCTGTTAATGGTGGATCAATGATTCCATTAATTGCAAATTTGATTTCATTCTTTGCTTCAATATTTCTTTCTTGAATTGAATATTTCAATGTTCAAACGGCGACTTGATTGAAATCTCGAATGTTGGTTTCATTCATGCGACAGACACGTGAATTTAAAAAAGTTCCCCAATTTGCATAAAACGGGTCAACGACATTTTTCCCACTTTTTCTTCTGCCAGTAGCATTTTTGTGCCTTTTCAGTGCACCAAAATGTCTTGCTTCTCGTTTGATCATAGGGTTCAAATAAAAGAACGTGAAGAACAAAATGATTAGAAAACACCATGTGTGACATTTGACGGTTGACTAGTTTATGCAAATTCAGGCCGAATTCCCACGTGCCTGTCGCATGAAGCCAGACAATAATCCAATCAACATTCGAGTTTTGAATTAAATCGGCGTTTGAACATTGAAATATTCTATTCAAGAATGGAATATTGAAGCAATAAATGAAATCAAATTTGCAATAATGGAATCATTAATCCACCCTAGACAGGAAGGCTTGAGGTGTTTTGACTGTAACTTACTTATTAGAACTAACCTTCTTTCTCGTCTTCTGTTCCTGAAGCCACGTCTTTTTCGACATCACTTACTTGTTTCACAGATTGCATATCAATATCTTGTATTCCAGACTCTGATGTCTCCTCAATCGAGTTTGTATCTCTCCTTGGAGTTTCTTTCGCTTTCTGGGATATTTCTATGTTTTCTTTGCACCCGGTTCCCCTCTCGAGTTGTTTTCGTTTGTTAACGTCTTCTTCTTGTTCAGGAACTTCAGTCTTCAAGTCGTCCTTTGCTCTGCAATCAACTGACAAGACAGTTCCACCCACTGGTCCAGAAAACTCACTATCTTCATCATTGCCATGATCTACAGTCACAGTGTTGTTTTTAGATACATCAGGTGTTATTTTATCATCATCTTCATAATCGACATCCTCATCATCATTGTCGTCGTCATAATCATCATCATCATCATCATCATCACTTTTTGTGGTTGTTTTCTCATTGAGACATTGTGTTCTATGTACACCTACACTGTTTTCCACATGAACATCCTGCTCATCACTAGAGCTTTTTTCTGCAGACATTTGCAAATCTCCCTTCTTTTGTATCACTGCATCTCTTGAAGCTCCACTGTCAACTCTGTCTTTAGAGTCCAAGTGGTTTTTTATAATATCTCCTTCCTGTCTTTTAGCAGTATTTTCACAACAGTTGTCTTCTGACAGAGTGTTTTTCGTTTTCTGTATATTCGTAGTCTTCTTGCTGGGAGGGAGGACGTCTACTTGAAGTACTGCACCATCACCTTCTTTCCCCTTTCTTTGCCTGTCATCACCATTATTTACTGTATTAATTATGTCATTTCCCTGTAGAGGTCCCTTGTTCATTTGATGACCAGAAGTATATTCAACTTTTACATTTCTTCCATGCTTGATGCAAAGATTTAACTTTCTTATTTTAACTTGACACGTGCTAGCTGCAGATAACAAAGCGCTCTTTTTTGTCAAACGACTTTCTGTGTTGTTCCCACGGGAAGGCAGGGATCTTGGTACGGTGCACACTTGATTGGCTTCAGTGTTATGCGAAGACCTGAGTGCTTCATTCTCTTCCCCAACACTTCCACCAGCATTTCGTTTAGACTTACAGGGTGACGGAGAGACAAATGCATCTGTTATAATACCGACATCCTTTCGTGTGTAACATGATGTTTTGTTGGAAAATGCTTGTACATTATTCACACTTTTCACAACGCTAACATTATTAATGTCACTGTCTTCATCTTCATCATGACTGCCATCGCCATCATTATCATTATCATCGTCTTCAGCCACGTCCTCCTCCTCGTCATTATTATCCATTTCAGCTTCTGCATAGTTTTCCACTGCTGGGGATCCTTTGCCAACTACTTCCTTAGGCTGACCTGCAAAATACAATAAAAACACTTTGGTTCAATAAGGAAGTAAATAACCTTATAAGCCGGTCGGTCACTAACTGGAGTGAGAGGTACAAAACTGGAAAAATACTTAAACTTTAAAAACCAAGATCAGGTTAAACAATTAAAAGGTAAGGTTAAGTCTTGACCAAGTCACCTATCTTGCAAAAGCTTATCTCGGTTTCTGTAGCATTAAGCAACTAGGAGTAATTCTTATTCCCCCTGGCATGGATGGAGAGAGGCATTGTGAGATTAAAGTATATTGTCCAAGAACAAACACAATGATCCCAGCCAAGGCTCAAACCTGCATTGCTCAATCCAGCATGCTAATCGCTGGGCCCAATGTTGTGGGACACCTCCCACAACATTTTGAAAATATAAAGAAATGTTTGTGTGCAAAATATTGGAATTTATATTGTTAAATAATTCTGGAAAAATTAATTCAAGCACAGCAACAATGCTTTAACATGATTGTAAAATCTTTTGCTAGATATCACAAGTTTACATTTATAAACTGTATAGAAGTCACCTTTTTTTCTGATTCAAATACATTGTCACATGATTTTGCTTTTTCACTGTATTCTGCGTTGTTTGCAACCCAAGTAATGTGGTGGGAGAAAACATTGAAAGGGAAAGGGTCTGATTGGCCATGCATCGAGCATTTTTATTTCATGCGTCAGGACAATTATATTGATCACATGTCTGCTTGAAAATGTACTGACGTTGTAAGGAAAAGTTTAAAAATAGCATCAAAATTTGAAGAGTATTTCTCATCATTTCATCGTTAAGCTGTTGACTTCCTATCCAGTAATCAGGAAGAAAACAAACTAGAGTTGTAAAAAAATTGAGGTTCTATCTTTTTGTGCATAAAGAACACTGATTCTGAAATGTTTGGCAAGGCACAAAGGCAGTTCACTGTTAAAGGTGTTTTGAGGATTAATATTAATAGCCTAAACTTAATTTAATAATGACCTCAACATTATTAAGCTTTACATTTAAAATTGCAAGTTAACAAGAAGTTAAGTTCAAAAGAACTGAGATTGAAGGAATAAGAAAATTGGAATTGAAATATCGCATTGAAAAGTTATAGTCAATAATAAATTAAGCCTCAAATACTCAGTAAGTCCAGATAAACTTAAAGTAAGTTATGGCATACGTATATGGCAAAGTTTACAAATTGTGCAGATTCTGCTAAGTGAAATGTAATGTGAGTGTAATGTAGTAAATATAGTGGAATATATTGTGATGTATTATTGTAAGGTAGTACCATGTTACTGAAATAAAGTTTAAAAAATTCTTTCATAAAGCTTTTTGAATTGATCATACAAATTATTTTCTCCTCAACCCAGGCATGTCATTCTACACAAACATGAAAAGACAACAACAACAGTATTGACCATTTCCAACAAACTTTCACTTTATACTGGCAGTAGCTGAAATATTATTATTTCAACTTTTTCTCAACATTTCTTGATTCCTTATAAGACCATTCTTCTCACCTTCTTCAAACTCACTGTATAGGTCCATGGTACCTTCATCACTGTGAGTGTCTCCAACATCTCCATTTGATGCCACATCATTAGTACAAAGCCACTCGGCAACTTTAGATGCTGATGTCTCTATAGCTTCCTTTCTCTTTGGACGGCAATGTTCAGGAGAAGAAAACAAACTATGGTACTTTGATGCAGACAAAATTGCCTCACTTGAACTACGACGTATGTGATTTCCTGTATCTTTTGTTTCTTGTTGAGTACGTTTAGTCAATGTGTTCACAGCTTTTGATTTGTTTCTTACAGTTTCAGCTGTCTTTTGCACTTGATGTGATCTCTTATTCAGATCTAACGAATGGCACAAATCATCTTCAACACCAAAAGCCCCACTTTGTGTCTTTTCCAGCGACTTTTGTAAACATTCACTTTCATCCTGACTACCCTCATTTTGTAACTCTTGCATGTCAGCTACAAAGTGTGTCAGAAAAGTGTTTCCCTGGGTAGTCGTGGCATTCTGTCGCTCATCTTCCTTTCCATCCCTTGCAACTGCCACTTTGTCAGCCATAGCAGGTCTTGGTTTGTCTGTTTGGCTCAGTTTCTTGACGTTTTCGTTCTCCTTGCCACCTGTAGCATGAATGGTACAAAGTGCAATCAAAATCATCACCCTAGCTTCTTTCCAGTAATCTTCACAACTCAAACTGAATTTCTTTTAGACAAGAAAAAGTAATTCTAACACACTAATTTTCAAGCTTACAAAACTGATGTCTTGTCAGACAATAATTGTTTTTATTCTCCTGGGTTGCAGTGTCATGAGATTAATACAACTGTACTAACCATTTCCACCACTGGTCATTTTCATCATTCATAAAAAGCTGTTGAATGGTGGTTGAAAGCTTACTGAATTCTACACTCTTCTTATCTAGTTTTAAAGTAGTTTTAGTAGCTTTTACTTTGCAATGTCATCATTTCTTGCATTGTTTCATATACTTTTAAGTCAAAAACATTTTACTCTGTTATTTGAATGATATGCCTGGAAAATAGATGAAAAGTAAAATCAGCTAGATGTCTGTGTTGTTGTTCAATTTTGGGTAATTGTAAAGAACAGCTCCCTGTTACCGACTGTCGTTTAACTGTTGGTCACCTGTCTGTCATATGTTGGTCGTCTGTCGGCCGACAATCGGCCAACTGCCGTCCGTCTGTTGACCGTTTGTCGGCCGACTGTCGGTCGTCTGTTGGTAGACAACTTACCGACAGGTTTTGTCTATGATGTCAGCCAACTGTCGGCCGACAGACGGCCAACAGGCGGTGATGTGTTGGTAAGGTGTCGGTAAGATGTTGGTAAGTTGTCGGTTATACGGAAACACTTACCTTTATGTCTTTACTCCGTAATGGACCCCAAAATTTATAAGCAATTGAAAGAAAAGGTATATACTCCTTAGTTTTAGTCATCACTGCTGAAAACTAGCTTCTTTACTGCCGAAATCGACCGGAGAATTTACGCTAACCGCAGCCATATTGGATTGGTGAACTTAGTTACATAATTATTTCCCCCTCTGATTAAGGGTTCACAAAGCATTCTAGGGCAAATTTAGCAAGTGCGTGTCTAGAGAAGCTTTTGTAAACAAAGTTTTGCCTAAGTTTTGGATAAATCATCTTCAAACGTGGAAAAAAGCGGTTGTGATTTTTGACTGAAATTGAACATTGTCAAAACAACTCCGAATTTCGCATGCAGGTTTGTTTTAATATGTGTGTAAAGCATTATCTTGTATTTGTTTTCCCTGGGTTTTCCTTCGTTTTTGAGATATAACAATGCAAAAAGCTTGGTTGATCCTAGTGGCATCTTAAGGATATTTTTTTGATGAACAAAAAACAAACAAGTCCTTTTACTTGTCAGAACAATGAAACCAGCAAAGCTCAACTTGTTTTTTTTAGAATCAGAGTTGTTTTGGCAATATTCAATAATAAATTATTGTAGCCAAAAATTGCCCTCATCATTCAGGTGCCCTCTATGAGGGCATTACAAGAAATAGTACATGTCATACAAAACAAAAAATATATTTTTTTAATAGTTGAGTATAATTATTTTCTATCTAACATACCTTCAATGCGCTTGTTGTTTTTTCTGCTTCTCTGTTGCACTTTATATCTCTTTCCCTTGCCTTGTTCACCTAGCACTGGTCCTTCAGAGTCCCTAATGCTGACAGAGCTTGAGCTTTCTTCTAAACCAAGGCTTGAATTAGTTGTCTTTGAATTTGAAATATCTCTTGTCTGTTTTTTAAGCGGCTTTTCCTTGCTAGCTTCTTTTGATCTTTCATTGTCTAAAAAAAGGATTTTAAATTAAAAATTACTTAGTTAATACACTAATCGTCAATGCACGCCCTTCGATGGACACCTCAGGGTAAAAGGAACCGACAAAGGCCTAAAACAACATGGAGAAGATCAACTGAGGCTGAAGTAAAACAGACTGGGATGAGTTGGAACCAACTGGAAAAAGTGGCCAGTAGTATGGGTCTCATGCAAAATAAATCTGGTATATATCAAGACGACTTGACCAAATGAGCATAGTCAATGTTCTATTATACTCGCCTACAAGTTACAATTAACCACCATGATATGTTTAAAGTCAAAAGGATTCATGTGTTAACCTAATAATATGTAAACTAAAGTGATCAAAAGATTCAAATTTCTCACTGAAGGCAAATCTTTGGTTGTTAAAGATTTACAGAAAAAATCCAGAAACTTTGGTTGCAATCTCACTCATTGACAAGTGATTACCTGTTAATACACTGTAGTAATTTACATCATACCAAACTGTGTTACCTGATGAATAACAGATAATTTCACTTTGGTTTTGAAGAACCTTCCCAACTTGATATCTGTCTGGCAGACGTAATCCTTTCTTGTTGTGTACACTCAACACTTGGTCTCCTCTGCAAAAATATCACCACATTCAAAAATGACTATTAACCCTTTCAGTGCTGAATTTCTCCAAAAACTGGTTTTTTTTTACCGTTAAACTGAATTTTTGATGCTACGATCCTGGATTTCCCTTAACTTTACTTAAAAAGCACTTTTCCACAATGCAGCAAGATTTTGAGGAAGATTCCATTAAGAAATGTACAAAAATGTACTTTGGTGCGTGCGCATAAGCCAAAATTTGGACTTGTTTTTTTTTTTTTTTTTTTTTTTTTTTTTTTTTTTGGCGAAATCGTTTCCATTTTTTTTCTTGCTCCTTTTCCTTTCGTTTCTCTTGGCTTTGTTATTTCCACTTCTTTCTACTGTATTCGTCCTTCCTTTAGACCAAAAAAGTTTTGATAAAAACATTGGTAAACCCTGTCAAGAGGACCTCGATCTTTTACAGGTGTTTTGGCCTTTTTAAGCACCGATTTTGCACTAAAAAGTGATTGACTTTTTCTCGATTAGCTCTGTTAGGATGCGACCGATACGCAAAGTGAATAGTGCTTTGAAAAGGTCAAACCTAGCTCTATCAGATGCTTATCACCAAAATCTGCTGACTTTTAAATTAATGACGTCACAAGTGGTTCATTGACTGCTCCTCCAAATGTCGACAAAAGTCGACTTTAGCACTGAAAGAGTTAATGTAAAATTATTTGTAGTATTGTTTAATAGAAAAGTTCATGTATAGAATAAACTGTGTTCTCAATATGGACCATACATTCACAACCTAAGATAGCATTCTAAGCCCTCTTTCTGACTTAACAGAACCTGCCTTTTACGTGAACAGACAGAAGCAGTTGAATCTTATTTAACAATTGGTTCATGCTTTAGCATGTACTATCAAGTTATGGTGCATGTGGGAAGTTTGAAGCATGAGACAGGCTTTAAGCCAGGCGGCCATCCAGCCGTCCGAAGGACGGCCACTTTTCAAAAATTGGTAATTTTCGACGGCCTGTTTTGGGTGGCAATTTACGAACTTCTGTGGTTAATGTAACAAAACAGTGTGTATAAATTAAAAAAAACTTACATTCCTTTTTGTTCTCAAGAGTTGTTTTAGTCTTGCTGGCGTGTTTTTCTTCCCTATTTACACTTTTTTTGTTCGCATGAATCAAAGTTAAGCGAACCGATTTCACAAGCAAAGCCGCTGTTCAATAATATTAACTCCCCAAGTCGTGCCCAGGCTACTCTGCCGGGTGCTAAAAATAAATATGCACGTGGGTGCATATCCGTTCTTTCGTGTACGTTCGTGGCTTGACAACTTCAAATTTCAATCACTGTTCATAACAACTGGAGTTTCTGTCCCAAATATAGTTCAATGTTAAACAAGGTAAGTTGAGGAAAGGAAAAACGGCAGTTTAATAGCTTAATTGAAAGACGTTTACAGCTGCTCAGAGTCGCGGAAATCACGTCTTAGAGGCTTCAATTTTTCAAAATTTTCTGGAGGGGCATACCCCCAGACCCCCCCCCCATAAGCATGGCGCCTGCGGAGCCATGCAATGCGGGCCTTCGGCCCCACCAAAAAATGGACTCCCTCTTTCTAAATCCTGGCTAATTGAAGCCTGAGTCCATGAGAGAAGCGTAAGAGTTGCTCGAGGTGATAGCCAACAGCAACTCTAGCTTCCTGAGTGCCCTCCAAACTTCCCAAGTACACCATAACTTGATAGTGCACAGCTAACAGCATCAACCAATAACACTGCCGGTGGATGTGTACATCAAAACCCATGAGAGAAAAATTTTCTGGTGAAGGGATCTGCTTCAAATGGAACTGCTCACATTACCAGCGTGCACTATTGGATTACGGTGCACGCTTGCATATACTGAATTTGATTGCACAGAAGATGAGGGCTTCCCAGATTACCTATTAGCAGAGCTAGATGTAGAAATAGGAGCCATCACCTGTGCAATGACAGAAAAGGTACTCATCGGGATTTTCTTTGTTCTGTTTTAGGTTATCTTTTTTCCTTTAAAAAGCCACCAACTTAATACCAAACATATTATACAGTGGCGTTATTCGGGTAGAATTACCAAAAAAAAATAAACAACACACCGAAACTCCGGAAAAACCTCACGTGCTACACAGGCAATTTCTGGACGAAGTTCTTCGATGGTTTTTGTGACTGGAAACAGTACCTGTTTTCAAAATCACAACATTAATACATATTTAGTTCAAAAAAATAATAATAAATGAACTTGAGCTCTAATTTAAAGGTTATCTTCTCACCACAAATTCATATTTGTCGTCAAGACGCACATATAGTAATCTTTCGTCTCCGTCCGCCATTTTGTTTGCGAGCCTTTATTTTGAATATCCGCTGACTTCTTCTAACGTCATCCTCGTACCTTGCCTCGTACCCCAGGGTCTTCGTTCCCTTTGACCCGCGGTCAAAAAACAAAAAATCCTAAAAAACAAAAAACAAACAAAAAATCGCTCGTTTCTTCAAGCCTGCGCAGAAGGGACGAAGACTCGAGGTTAAATGCTTCTAACGCGGTCCTTCTGGTCCTTCTAACGTAGGCCTTCTAACGCACGCGCAGCTCGTGAAGCTTTTTTCGTCCTTTTTTCGCGCTTATTCGCGCCAAAACACGCGGCTGCGCAGGTCAACAGATGTCGCGTCCAAAACCACACACAATGGAAGACCCAAACGAAACAGATGCAAATTCCACGTCCTTTTTTACTTAACTTTAAATATACACCAAGATAATGGAAGGACAGAATTCAAAAGAAGGATCTTACCGTAAAGTTCCGAGAAGGTTGGGAAGTAGCCTCCACAATTCCTTGCGCCTTTGAGTTTGGTAAGTGATTTTAATAGCGAGCTGCCTCGTACGTTCCACATGCGGCAGCAATTACAGACTAAATTGTACTATTACCACTATGTTTCACAGAAGGTAGCAGCCTGGATCGATTTACGAATGAATTATCCCAATATTTTAAATAATGAAGCCCCAGGAATCAAATAATTTTGCTGACGACTCAGAGTACAGCGATTGCTAGCAAAACTTTAGGATGTGCTGCAGTAGATGGAAAGCTGTTTGGGCCAAAAAATAAAACTTTATTTGTATCCAACTGATAAAAAGGTACTACCAACAATTAAGAATACCCTTTATCGTGGGTCCCAGCGAAAAAACGTTGCAGACAACATATATAATATGAACAGTAAGCAGTCACAAAGTTTTTAGTCATCGTACTCAACAGTTACTCAGTGAGCAGCTAACTTGTAATATGCATAAAGGAGTGCAACTGTTACGAAGAATCAATCTTCCTAAAGGAAATCAAATCATGTTCGACTACAAATGTATGCTAGTGCCTCATAGCGCCATTTCTATTGGTCGAGTTCATATTGTAGAGCACAAATTCATCAAGGCGTGTTTCCTGTCCTACTGTGCCTCTGCATAGGAAAAATCATTTAAGTTTACTCTTGAGTTCTATTATCTGCCTGTGTCTACAAAGTTTCCAATGGAAGAGAAAGAATCCTTTCAAAATCCGTAAAGAGAACTGGAATAAAGACGAAAGCAAAGCACTCTGGGAAAACTGGCACTCACCCCAGTACCTTAGTTTCACGACCAGACTGAGACGTGCGCTCTGCGTTTTTCACCCACAACAATTCACCCGCGACCCGCGACAAATTACCAGCGACCCGCAAAGATTAGACACTCACTTTTGCGAAACACATTCCAAGTGAGGGAACATAAATATACGATGAACCTTTATTCCTTCGAATTCCTCATCCTAATTTTTTTTCATTTCCAGAAAGGTTGTTGAGGTGGCTAGTGCCTAGTGAAAGCTGGAAACCGAGTAAATGATAGGTGAAGGGCAGAAGGCTTAGCCGAGTGATTTAGGGTGCTAGTTTTCACTTATCAGGAGGTCCCTGGGTTAAATTCCCCACCCTACCACTAAAGGGATTTGCTTTTGGTAGTAACCAGCTTATCTCCTCGGCTTTGCTTTGCAAATATACTAACTTGTTCGCCTCCCATGTGCCTTTATTTGGATTTTAAGCGAGTTTCTTTTATAGCGTCTACAATTTCCACAGCAATCAGCTAAATCCACCAATTTTTTTATTTAAGTCTTCTTTGGCCTGAGCTCGGCATTTTCAAGTCCAAGGCAGCTTTTCTCTCCGCAGGATAAATCAGTGACTTCCTTCGTCGAATTATTGTAAATATCCCTTGTAAAAAAATACCACAACGGATCTTTTTGGGGGTTTCCTGCCACAGCCTAGCCGAGAATGAATTCACGAAAGGTATATATCTTCAATAGCGAACCCGCTGAGCAATACCACAAATTGGTTTTGCAGCCCTTCGTTAAGCCACAACGATTGTAAAGTCATCACATTAACTATACCGGCGACAGGCTGGGGAAAGAAAGAAAAAAAAAAACAATCAAAGAATAACACTGGTCTGTTTTAGTCCGAGTAAATATTTACAAACCATAGCGTCTACTAAGAAATAAGATTTTCTCGTGTAATAATGAACACATCTGACTGAGTTTCTGATCCTAGTTTTAATACATCTTTTCGCGTGAAATACAAAGGACATGGAACAAATATAACGAGTTCTTTTTCGCATTTTAAAGGTATCAGACGTCAGTTTTCATGGAAAAAATTGTCGAAGGCTAGTCGATATTTTCATCACATGATGTTATCAGGTTTTAAGGCATATCCGTAGTCAGGTATTTTTCAGGGGGCTGTTAAAGTAATTTAGCCAATTCAGTGCTGGTAATTTCCACTTCTTGCATGTTTGTCAATAGGGCTCACTCTAAGAGTGTCATGTCGAAAGTTCTCGCGTTCCAATGAGTGAGAGGAAAAACATATTTAACGGCCACCCACCAGGGAACACGGATCTTGTTTTTAAATCCATGGATTTTGCAGGGTCAGTTTTACGCTTAGATTGCTTGTATGTGAAAAACCACCTCCAATTTTCCAAAAAGCAACTAGAACGAGCCGTTTATTTTTCACTTTCCTGTCTCTCTCAAACATATTTTTTTTTCTTAGATCCAGGAATAGTTTTAAGCCCCAGAAGACAATGATAACAAGATTGGTCGGAGAGAAGCCGATACGCGACATGTGTTGTCGTCATGAAGTGTAGTGGGCAGTAATTCTGGTTAATACCGCGAAATAAAGGTAATTCAAGCAGGAAACACAGGATTGGGAGAAGTGCAAGGCTATCCTCACAATAGCTACTTCCTGCGGTCATGCAACGCAACAGGCGCCCATTGCCATTGGTCACTTCAGCGTAATCTATTATCGAATTTCACCCTACGTCAAATAATAAATCAATCAATCGCACGCTATATATTCTGGCATCATCTTTCGTTCTACTTACACTCGTCGAAAGCAAGCGAGAGTAACCTTTCGGGCAGGCAAGTGCCGTCGCTCGGTCTTATTATGTGGAGGCTTCTATGGTTGGCGAATTTGCTTGTTCTTTCGCGAAGTGACATTTCTTGCGACAATGCTATAGCAAAATGCCGGAGAGACTTCAAAAAATGCGGCTACATGCTCCTTCAAATTTTTGGATCCGCCTGCCAGTCGGCGTTAGGTTACGATCCAAACATGCGAATTACCGGGCCGATGAAGAAAACATGTCCACTAACATGCGTGAACGCCATTAAAAATCTCACCGCTACTCCTGCAGGAAAGGAAATGGAAACCTGCCAGTGCGATACCGATGCAGCATGTCTCACTCTGAAGGCGCGCTTACAACGATGTTTACTTAGCAGGGAAGAAAATTACACCATCTTCAGCTGTACCGAAGCAAGGAAACGATGCAATAAAGACAAGCAATGCAAAAAAATTCAACATAGCTTTCTGCGGCGATGTACGAGGTTAATATCAGGCGTGGAATGCTCTCGAGATTGTAAAGACAGTCAAGATGAATTGCTAAATTCCGAGCTGGGAAAAGCGCTCAACGACTGCGAGTGTGACGGACGAGAGGAACCATACTGCCGTGGGATTCGCGCAAATTACGAGGCGCTGTGTAAAGGGACGCGCGGTCCTCGAGTTCCCAGCGTAATAACGTCGCCAACAGAACGTAGAGTTATGGCTAACCAACAAAGTAGAGCCAATTCACAGTTTGAACTTCCTGTGTGGATTTTCTATGCAGCAATCATGGCACATGTATACGTGTTTTGCAATCTATAGCCGTTTTGTTTATTTTGAATGTGACATTTGTTGGTTCTTCTAACCCAGACTTTGAACAATACTCGTTCGTTAGAAAATGAAGAAATTGAAGCGTTCATTAGTGTGTTTGTGAGTGTTGTAATTGTTCCAAGTTTTATCCAGTCATTTCATCCGTTTTTACTCGCCGTTCACAGCACTCAGTGCACCGCATGCTGACAACGAAAGAATTGTACAAAGCTATTCATTCTGTATAGAGAATTGTCCGGAAAGGGATTATTTTATAGGGCTATTGATAATTTAGTTTAGCAGTTTAATCAACTTAATCGAGTGTGTATATAACAGTTTGAACTTTGCATATTTCATTTTGTCGAGTAGGAACGATCGAAAAACTTCTTAGCCGAAAACTAAGAGATTCGATTAGAGCACTGAGCCATTTGACTCTATCTTACTTAGGAAGTTTGTAGAAGATAGCATCCATTATTACCAGCTCTATGACTCAATTCGTTCTTCGCGTAATCACTTCGCGACAACAAATTTGACAAGTTGGAGGGCTGTTGCGTTTTTGTTTTTTACGGAATTATAGGCAATAAGTAGTGCATTAAAAAGAATGCTTGAAATAGCATCATTATTGTTATAATCTTGGGGTCGTCTAAACCATTATCTTTTCATAGTGGGGTCATTCTTTATATTGGCATTTATGTCGGCTAATCGAGCCCAAGAGGGCTTCATATCATGGATTAGCACCCAATAATACCGTCAGATATTTCCCCGTATTTACTCGTTTTTTTTTCTACGTTTAGGGTACGAAACGCACTCGGAACGCAAAATAAAATGACATAAGTCTCCAAGAAAGAACTTTCTTAAGAACAAAACCATCTTGCTTTAATTTAACTAAATATACAGTAGTCTGATCCGAGATTTCAAATTTCACACCTTTTCAATTTGTTTTTATTTAGTGGAATTAAAAGTAAATACGAATGTATATAATGATTAACATGAAATAAATAATTTCATCTTAGAAAAGGTATCGTCACAGTGTTATTCTGTTTTTCTCGCCAAACAGCAGATTTACATTCTGCGGTTAATGTCAGTGCTTAGTACCCTGGTCCCAGAGTTATCGTTCTATTTCTTTTAGGAAAGCGGAAAAAGGATGCGAAAGAGCCATGTTGATGCGTCGAAGCGCAGCTAAGACTAGGCTACTAAGACAGCTAAAATTTGATTTGGAAAAAGGAAATAAAAAATCTCTGGAACGAAAGTACCTTATCTGCCTGAAAGCAGAGTTAGTAGTCTGTTAACTCTGCTGAAAGCGAACATTTGAATGAATGTGAAACAGTGTATTGCATTGCAACTTTCGAAAACAAGCTCGAAGTTCCGACTATTTCAAAACTGCCCAAGTCTAATGGATAAACTTCAGAGATACACATCTTCAGTCCCTCATTCTGTGACTTCTCCTTCGTAAAGTTTTTGTTTTACTTTATTAGTTATCTCCCGCTAGAGATTACACAAACACAGATACTCAATCCTCAATCAATAATTAGGTGATATGTGGTCATATGTGCCGCGGAAAATGAGAAATTGAGTGAAGTTGCACTTTTCTAGTGCTGTGCTGTTCTGTCTCAATCGCACCTTCAAGCTAAGGGCACGCAAAAATTTATGGTACAAAAAAAACAACACATTTTATTGATTTCACAGGTGATATATTCAAGTGTTGATGAAATAATAATCTTTTCCTGATCTCCCGTAAAGAATTAATCCACTGTACTGGAAAGTGTACAAGATTTTATCTCTCACTCGACCAGGGCAGGATTGATTTCCCAGTCGCTAACGTGAACTGTTTGGTTTGTAAATGAAACTACCCTGATATCGAATGCAAGGTTTGATTTCCTTTCGCAAAAAAAGAAAAAAAAAATGAAATGAGAAGACTGAAACGTCGGTGATCAAAGCAGGCTTCATACTGCGAGAAACCTCTTGTGGTTGCAGTAAAATAAACACTTGTTTCCTCATCAAACGAACGGACAGATTCGTAGAGCGTGAGAGAGAAGAATAGGGTGGGATAGCCTTGGTCAGCTTTTCTATTTACAGTTGTTAAAGAAAAGACTACATAAACGCATAGTTCACAAAATGGCAATATCATTAGCTTACAACTTTCACTAAATTACAAATATTTAGCGTAATATGTCCTTTTCTCAGCAATGAATCTTAGGTTTCCAATCTTTTTTTTTTTTTCGTTGATAGGGGACAAAGTACAAGACCCGCCTAATGGCACATGTAGTTCAGTGAATAGAGTGAGATGCGAGTCACAGTGTAAATGACTGTTTGATTGCTCAGGGTTATTTTAGAACACTTGATTTTCGTCTTCTGTTGACGCTAACAGTGCCAAACATTACCATCAGTTACACAGTGATCCAAATGGATTCCTCGGCGGGTTGATGATAGAATGTAGGACGTGTCGTAAATCAAAATAGCATTTAGCTGACACTCAATCTCGCGCACTAAGTCAAGGAACTTTAATAGCTTAAAAAAAAGTCCAAATGGCTGGGTAATGATTGTCAGTATTCACTAGTTTTTGACTTGACGACTCTCCTGGAATCCTTAACGCGCCACAGCGAAGACATAAAATGTTATAAAAGGAATATCGAGCATGCTAAAGTCTCGAGTTTCCTGCAATGTTTTCAACGTCTGGAGGTGATCACGAAAATCGCTTGACGAAAGAATTGCTTCAAATTGTAGCAAATGATTCACTGTGATATCAAGAAAGATGCATCATATTTGTTTAAGTGTATACAAGACTTGAAGATAAAGATTTCGCGCTATCTTGAAGATCGCTTAACAGTAAACGACAGAATGTGCAAACCACGAGACAGCCATTTCCGCTATCCAGATTCAATTACAATCCATTTCATTTAGGGGCTCTTCAGTTTTTCGCGAGGTCACTCTAATTTGGTGAAAATTTGTTTCGTTACGACATGCCGCGATTTGATTACTGCAAGAATTGCCATCACCTCAACGCCGGAATTGTCAAATTTCTGTTTGTTACATGTAATAATAAAAAGTTGTTTTAATCGATTATTAAGATGTCTACAAGTGACCAACTGGAAGCTTCGACTGTAGAATATCTTATTTTCCAACATTATTGCTGCTAACTTCCGTTTTAAATGATAACCCCAAACATCAATGTGTCAACACGCTCTTTTCATAACAAATATTTCCTTTAGTATTGCAAACCGTACCCCCGGGGTGTTTGTCTTCAGATCAAAGTATCATCGTAGTTTTTATCGCGTGTTTTTTCGTAATGTTCACAACCTTAACCCAATGGCGGTTTTTTGCGATCTTAGTACATGTACTGGCATATGCCTTCAAACAACTATCAACGTTATTAGAAACAAATTAATCAAAAACACGACACATGTGTTTAATTATAGTGTTTTTAGGTACAATTCGCACTTGAACTATACCCAACCCAACCCAATATTGTTAAGTTTGCACAATGTAATTTAAACTAAAATAGTTTTAAATCTAATTAACTTTTTTTGTCCCACTGCTTCAGATTTGTCTATTTATAGGAAAGAAACCTGCGTAAGGTTTTTCAACTATGTCTGTTTATAAACTTTTGAAATGTTTGCAATCGACTTGGATGATCGCTCTCAAGGCAAACTAAGACAAGTCACTTACAGTTGTGACACATAGGTCGTTTTAGCATCCGACACATTTCATCATTACAGCAAGGTCTACATTCTTGCAGAGGTGTCAAACTACAAGATCTTTCGCGAATAGAAGGTGAACCTCATTAGTTAGTCTGCTTTCAAATGTACTAGACATTCGGCGCCTCTTACTATTTAAGCTGTTACTTGAATGTAAATGAGTTCATAAACACTCTGTGACCCGTTATTTGCTTCCCTCAGCCATGCCTCAGTAGGTGCCCAGCCAAGTGCATGTTTGTTGAAAGTGCCTAAAAACAAGGGTGTGCTTGAAAGTTCAATATAAGGCTCAAACTTTGGACCCCCTACTAGATTCTTCAGACCATACTGACATTATTATTCAGTTTGGCAGCGCTGTCTTTTTAGATTGAGTTTTCTTGAATATTTTTGTAATATTACATTTCCACCGACACGCAGGATTTGAGGAATAGAAGGTCACTGCTCGCCGCAGTCTCTCGGAACTCAGTGTCCTCTGCAGGTATTCGGTTCACACGTAATGGGCTCCTCGCTCACGACAACTAACAGAGGACCTAAACTATGTGGCTGTCGGTTTGATATTTACAGGAGACCTGGCCTTAGCTAGCAACAGGGCACGCAAAGACACAAGTCTGTTTATTCAGATTTAAAAGACGCACGTTCACGAAAATAGAATGTCTGAACACTAAAGTACTTATCGCGTGATGTTGTGGTTTCTATCATGATCATTAACACTCGTACAGAATTGTTCAAGCTATTCACTAGCAAGGGGGGAAATATGACGTAACCATTGGCCCTTTTTCTCCTGCAAAGACACTCGATAAGGATGCATGTTGCGATATTAAATAAATTGGAATGGAGTAAATTCGGTGACCAGACAGTAAAACCAATTAGGTGCTTTCAATTGCTGCACGCAATACACTTTGTATGACTGTTTTGAAAACGCTTGCTTTAATCAGCTTAGGAATTTTTAATATATTTAATTTTTGAAATTGAATAACATGTTTTCGTCAATGTAAATCGTCAAAGTGAAAATCACATTTACAAGTCGTCAAAATGGCTTGTGCCATATTTCACCCAAAGCGAAAGCCGTAAAACGTGTTCACGGGGGTTTTGTGGTTATCTATGTGAGGTTTATAGTATCATTATATGTTTCGTTGCACTTGACATTAGGGTTACTCAGTGGCGAAATACTTGCTGAGTATCCGAATTTCCCTTTCCAAGTTCTAGTGTTTAAACTAATTATTTTTCTATGATCATCAGATTTGATTGATAGTTCTGTTGTCAACGATGACATTTCAGGATTTCTGAAATTTATGGATTTACAATATGCATACACGATAAGTTGTTTCAGTGTTTGGTATGTGATACGGGCCAGATCAGGTTATTCCTAAGTCGGGTTTATTAGTTCAAAGTAAACATCCCACCGATTGAAAACACTATTTTAAGTATCAAATATTCTTGGCCCTGCCTAATGTTAATCTGGAATCAAAGCTCATCAAGCGGTTTCAACGATGGATACGAACCTTCCAGGCATTCTAAACTCAAAATGTTAAATCTCCTTACCAATCCCTAAAAGTTTCTCTTATGTAAGTTGTGAGAGTTTGGTACTTTGATCATATCTCTCCTGATGATCACGCTTCACGTTCTTTCTGGGTCTGGCAAATGCGTGATTGACTCGGCTGATAAAAAATAAATCGCGTGTCAGACTTGTGGTAACAGCCATGTACCGCATAACAAACAAACAAACAAACAAACTGGACTGTTAAACACAAATCTTCTGGCCATGTCCAGTTCACCAACAAAAATTACGGAATGAACTATTGTATGTAAATAACGAATCAACGGTGTGCAACGAATGACATGTTGGCACCCATTACTAAGCTTGTATTAACTCTAATTGGCTCTGGCGACTTCAGCAACAACAAAAAATTATTGAAACAACTTCATACTCTCTGAGTATGGTGGATCAAAACTGCATAGAGAGACAGTGTCTGTCCTAACAAGACAAAGTGATTTCTTCTCATCCGTTCAGAAGTGTGGCCTGCTTTGCTGGGGGCGGAAACAAAGTTTACCAATACAATCTCCTTTGTTTATTTTCTCCGTCTCCTTTGTGTTGTGCATGCATTGTGGCTTTCTTTTTAAATTTCAAGAAAAGAACAGATAACTTGCTGGTAAAGTCACCCACCACCATTTTTTTAAACTTTGTTGTTAGAAGTCGAGCGATTTCTCAGCTCTTGGTACTACATAATTAAGATAAAAAAGACGAACAAAAAGCCGCTGTCGATGGCAGTCTAAACTTCCAACTTGAATAGTTGGCAACTGTACCATCAGTACGCAGCCCTTCATCACTGTGTTGTTTGAAAAGCCCTCTCCCTCCCCCCCCCCCAAAAAAAAAAAAAAAAAAATTAAGCGGACGAAAGCGCCAGACAAACTGAAGGAAACAACAATGGAGAACAAAGTCCCCGCCCCCTCAAGAAACCGGCGCATGAACCGGCCGGCGTCTTTTGTGCCGTAAAGTAGTATCAAAGGATATTAAATGACGCTTTGGGGTGAAAAAACATCACGACAAGAGCAGTTTTTATCTTGAACATCATCTCCGTAAAGCGGTTTTTCGGGGTCAGGTCATGTTTATCACTTTAAGTCTGGAATAAAATTGACAGAATGATACAGCGAGTTCTGATCTGTTTTACAAAGATTTCAACTGACAATGCAAACTGCATATATACGTGACTACTCAAAGCTTTTTCAATGTTCCGCAAAGCATAGGGGAAGGAAGGCCGGCCCAACTAAGTTTTACAAGGGAAGCCGCCAAATTCCCAGCGTCAACATTTTCAAATCAAGCTTGGGTTTTTGCGGTTTGTTCACTTGAGAGTCTCTGATTTGCTAAATGTACAGTTACATTAAAATATTAAGTCAGTATTTTTCCTACATGTTGTTTAAATCATCTGCGAAAGCGACGAATAAGGGGTCTGTTGTTTTACACAACGAGGTCAAGTTTAAACGCCGGATTCAGTGAACGTATCAAAACGTAGTCGGACCTTAGTCAGATTAACCCGCGGTTTTAGATTCTGGAAACAATCCATGTTTGAATGAACACTCTTTTAAAAGGCAGATGATTAACAGCCCTGACAAGGGAATAAACTTTACATGGTGACTTAAGGATTCAAAAGACTGACGATTGCTCGTGTACTGAACGCACCTACGAATTGTTCACACAGGTTTAGGTTGGTTAGTAAAACGCGTGACGGTGAAACGAGAATGGGCGTAACAAGAACAGAAAAAATCTCGGCGTCACGCCGTTTAATACCAGTTAACGCGTTCAACTAACAACTCGGCCAGGTTTTGTAATCCTCATTTAGAGATCTGTTGGTACGCGGTAGGATTCTTTCAGCGCTTAAAGGATGTTAGAAGTTTGACACACGACCCGAGACTCAAGAAACTCAAGCCTACGATCGGCCGTAAGCTATACCCGAGACTTTCGCAAGTGCTACCAAACTGTCCAGCATGTGGGGGTGGAGCTGCTAAATCAGACCGAAATAATACCGATTCATTAGCCGTCAAAAATTCGTCCAGTTCCGCCGGCCGGAAGAGGTGGAACGGAGGCCGAAAAATTTGTCCGGACCCGGTAAACGGGGCCTCAGACTAAACTCGAATAGAATACTCGAAAAACATCAGATTTCCCTTTATAGATTACAATATTTTGAGATCAATAGGATGGTTTTATCAATGAAAGCCTGTGTACCTAATGTACATTGTTATCAGTTTAAAAAATTGGATTTATAATCACGATCAAAATGAAAGAGTCGCAGGATTTGAAACCTGGGTCAAAAAGAATTCTGTTTA
Organism: Oculina patagonica; assembly: GCF_052425735.1. NCBI lineage: Eukaryota > Metazoa > Cnidaria > Anthozoa > Scleractinia > Oculinidae > Oculina > Oculina patagonica. The sequence continues at coordinate 16,909,379 of NC_135758.1, forward strand.
TTTTCTTTTAAAGTTTTTCATCTTTGTAACTTATGTTATACAGTGAATAGGGATTGACCCTTATCAATTTTAAATCCTTGAAATAAACCGATTCCTTTCTTTCCTCTGTAGACAACGTAATACGATTGACAGTATTTATTAACAAAGAGAAGAGCTTCCAATGATTGGATAGTAACAATGTATAACTAACGTAACGAGCAAAACAAGCAAACATACAAATCTGACAGCACTGTGAACATACCTACCCCTGCTTGTTAGGTTCTTGTCATGCCACTGAAGCAATGTATAATAAAAACAATAGTTTTTGTTTGGGGTATCAAGAATTTAGTGTGGTCATAGTATCGGCAAATGTTGGAGTGATTCTATTTAACCCGTGAAACAACATCTAACATACCTTATTATGGGAAATGAACGATACTGTATTAACGCGAATTCAAATTGGCGTTATTATGTATGTTACTTGCTATAAGATCTGACCAGAACTCCAATTCGCGTATTTATTACGCGTAATTGTCGCGTTGTAAAATGCCTCGTAACCTATAATAAGGTAGTCAAAACTAAACAATTAGACTACGAGCCCGAGTTTTCCATGAGCGAATAGCTAACGAGGCGCAGCCGAGTTGACTATCGCTCATAGAAAACGAGGGCGAGTAGTCTAATTGTTTAAGTAGAAACTCTTAAAGGACTGCAGTCCAAAACGTACGATTTTACGTACTTTTTACCCAAAATTGAAGAAAAATTCATCAAAAAATGAGCAACGAGCGCGCGATCGTGTTCTGTCAGCGAATAGAAGTGGGAGAACCAATCAGATTCGCGGATTTCCAAAAGAACACGACGGAGTTTCTACTTATTATAGTGAGTGTTTATTGTTTAATAGTATCTATTTCAGTAGTAACTATTCCACGTTCGAGGTAAAATCACTCTATTCTTGGTCTGAATCTAATTTCTATTACTTGTTTTTTGCTACCTCGTGCTTTGTTTGAATACCAAACAAGACCTTGTCACAACAGACACAAAAATCACTAGTGAACTTTTCGAGAACGGAAATAATTTGGACGCAATTGAAAACAGTCGTTACAATAACAGGAAACAAATGACATAACAGCCTTTTATATTTTATCAATCTTTTTTTATTTTGATTGTCAAGATAACAAATATTTAACTTTCTTTCTATTTAATACAATATATTTAAAATTTAAAGGTAAACTAATGTTTATAAAAATAAGCTAAAAGAAGATGTCGTGCGTGTTTTCATAGCCTGAAACATCCAAAGGACAATCCAAAAGTTAAAACAAACTCGAGACCCTGGAGAGGTTTTAACATAAGTACTTTTGAATTCTCGGAAACTTTCTTGAGTGTTTGCCGCATCAAATTATGTCAACAAGAAGCAACTTGGGAAGTAAAGCATACAAAATGCAATGATACGTCAAAACCGAAACGACGACAAACCAATCAGAGCGCGAGTTAAAAGACCAAAGTTTAATAAAGCGTGTTAATCGATGATGACATTTTTTCTTTCCTTTTATACTTACTGTATTTTAGTTTTACGAATCATTAGAAAACAGATCCAACTCTAAACAAAAATCAGGTCATAACGCAAAAACTTGTAGAACAACTAACACGTCCACATTTGTTATGGAAACCCGATTTCTTGAACCTTCAAGGAAAACGAAAATTGGTTTGAGAAATCGGAGAGCTCGAAAATTGGAATGTTCCACCGAGGAAATGGAAACGAGTTTTGGTTCGAGAAATCGAGATTCCACAAACTTGACACAGGAGATCAATCAATAACCCCTTACCTTACATTCCTATAACCCCTAGTACTTTGTCAGAAATTCCGGGAAAACAAACAAACAAAAACTTAATGGGAGCTGACAAGATTGTCAGTGCTAACTCAGTGCTTACCCTTCAGCTGAAGAGCTACTTTATTTACCAACAAATAAAACGAATTTGACTTGTTTGCGGTTCGTGCGTTTCTTTAGAACTGGCACATAATCTTCTTCAAAAGCATTATTTGTAACCATTTCCGTAACTTGTATCCAAAACACTTGATTTCCTTTTCCTTTCACAAGCCTCATTTCCGCCGGCATAACGCCCCTTGACGCTCCACTAAAGTGGACCACGTGACGTCATAAGTGGAGAAGTGGACCACCATTCCGGATGCCACGGGAAAATAGTTCTGGGCTGATCTCACTGTATCACACACCCTGTACGAAAACAAACAAACAAACACATTTTCGACTCGGATCAGTAAAATATTAAACAGTCAAAACATAAAATCAAGTACAATGAGGTACCAATTTTATCTGAGCTGCACTAAAAATCTGGTGTAACTGAAGGTGGTCTTGTGCTTACAAATGTTTGTAATCGTATGATCGTATGAGTTTGAGTGTGATCAAGGATTTACATTTCTAGTGGTTTTATAAAATTCTCTCAAAATTGCACAAGCTTAGTCCGAACGTAATTTAAAACAATACTGTCTCGTTTATTACATGTACTCATTACCAAAACAATGGTTACGTTATTCTATTAAACGAAGTTTCGTACTCTACGATGGAATTTGTGATAGAAGAATGTCTAAAAATTAAAGAAAGCAGAGATTGAAGGCACTGACAGTTCAGAAAAGACGTCTGGGCAAAGATCAGGTTAATATTCCGTTTTTAAAACGAGAAATCAAAAGATAAGTAAAGATTCTAGAAACTGCGCAAAAGAACAAGCAATGCATGAAGAAATATGCACCCTCGCCGTATATTATCCATTTATATCCAGAAGAAAATGCCATTTAAACTACAGTTTGTAATAAAATTTTCGTCTGAATGAAATGAACGCCTAAGATATAACGGAGAATTCGGAAAAACAGATTAATAGATTAATACTTCTCAAGATAATCTACGAAACGTTACTTAATGCGATGTTAAATGATACATGTAAACCAAGTTTGTAAGTCTAACAGCTGACAACAAAAATAAAGATTGTATCACTTTTCAAAACAGAGATAAACATGTTTACCGTTTATTTTGGCCGGGCGAAAACGTGACCGTAAACGATAAATATTCAAAAGCTTGACAAATGTTTCACTGAATAATCTGATTGATTTTCTTCAAGTAAAATCCTGAAAATATGGAAATACAAAGACCAAAAACTGGACAAAAAAGAAATGATAGCAAGAATTTTGCCAAAAAATGCATTTCTTGTTATGGCGCAATTCCGATTGAAAGAAGTTGAAGAAAGAACTGTTAGGCATCATCCAAGAGCCATCCGGGAAATGTTGGCTTAATATACAAACAACGGAAATTAACAAACAAAAATTGGCACAACCCATGTCCGGTCTCCTTAATTTACTTCATGACGTGAAATCTTTTCCGACCTTATTGTCTAGAAAACAACCTCATAAAACACCTAAAGCTCCTTAGAAGAACTAAGCCGGGATGAAAACGCACGATGACTTGCTATTTATGTCGCGAATGATCAGCAAACTTGTGCTTCTTGGGAGGAATTAACATAATACCCGGCGACTGCGTTCCGCTTTGTCTGTCGTGCGCAAGAGATTTATTAAATACTTTAATCCTTTGCTAAGTATTATTGCCGCGGATTACAGTGTCTCTTGGCGGTGTGTCTGAATTCCTCCGCTAGAAGAACACTCATTGTTTCACGTACTCTGTCTAGTCTCCAGAAAAAAATCACAAAAAAGAAAAAAAAAACTTCGATTGGACGGTTCTAGAACATTGTTGGAATCAATTCAACCTGTTTCAATCTCTTAAGCTATTTTAATTCACTTGATCATCAAAATGCTAGAATTTCGTTGTCAGTTCAGGATGCTTTGTCTCAAGTGATCAACATGGCACCAAAACACGAAAAATTGATACTAAATCTACTTATTTTAGTGTCTTGGTGCTATTTGCCACAATCGTCTCAGAATTATTATCCTGGTGAATTTTTGCTCGCACGTTCAAAACTTTGTCGTGATTGTAATCAAAGCCAAACCAACTTAAGAGGTTGTACAGGATCAAAGTACAGCGGAAATAGTACAACTTTACGGAAATCTGTTGGCAGTATTAACTATTTTATGAGTTTATAGTGACCAATACGATAGATCGGCCGGTGTAGATGTACGCTTGATGACATTTTGTAACACTACTTTGCCAAAGTTTGGTGTCTGAAAGGCAACACCCAAAAAGCCACAAACACCCTCCCCTCTCTGATCTAACTTAGAAAAACTACCTTATTCAGTGGTTTTTAATTTCGCGGGTCTTTAATTTCGCTTTTTTTGCGATTGTAAAAAATCGCGATAATTAAGACCCACGAATAAAAATCTCCGCGAAATTTTAACACACGAAATTTAATACCCAGCTAAAAAAATAAAGTCACATAAAAAATGATTTACATGTACCAACAATAACATATACAGGGTATGTATCGACAAAACACTGCCGCAAACTACGTACTATAATACACTTAAAAGTCAATTTTCAAATATGCGTTTTGCTTCTTCCAGTTTATCAAGAAATTTTAAAAAGTTGAGACTTTTTGAAAAATAAAATGAAGTTGAGTACGCCTGAGTCGCGAAATTTAATGCTCTTTTTCATATTTGCCTTTGAAATCGCGAAAATAAAACCCCGCGAAATACTGTCTCGCCAAAATACCCGCAAAATCAAGTACCAACGAAAGTAAGTACCAATAAGCAATAAGCTACGTTGCAAAAGAGCTGTGGTTTTAAAGATCAGTAGTGGAACATATTACCCGTTCCATACTAACACATGGCCTTAATCTCTGATTAGGTAAAAAAAGGAGAGGAGCGGTAAAGGAGGGAATCACTGAACATTCGCTTCAACGCTGCAGTGAAGGGAGAGGCTGTCGATCAAGTTACACAGCTCTACAGTCACAGTTTTATTGTGTTTGTTTACATTTATGTCACTTCTCGTTTTTGCTATAATTGACTGTTAAGTGACAACTCATCTAACAGGAGTCATTAGAGCCAGCATTCAAACCGTAAGCGGTGCCTGAAGGCTCTTCTTGCCGTTCCTCGAACCCTTATTTTCGTCTTCTTATCCCGAGCGCGCGCCAGGCAGCCTGCTCCCAAGCTTCCTCGACTATAAAACAGGTGGCACACACTGGGCCCACCTCTGCTCGGGATTAAGCGTGAACTGAGACAAAACAACAACAAAGTTTGACCAACTTTGAGTAACATGAAGTTGAGTGTCCTTTCAAATAAAACTACTCTTTGTGTTACAGTTTTAGTACAGTCTGCGACGCGGACAATACTCTCATTGACTCGGGGTTATATAATGTGAGAATACGTGTGTGAGCACATTTGCGCAGCACGAAGATCTGCAAAACTCGTCCAAAAGTAATTAGCGAAAACAGAAGCTTTATCAATCGTCCAATCACCACACAGGAATGGGCATGCATTGAAACCAAATAGTGAAACAATTAACACATAAATCCCGCATAAATCCTTCCGACATGAGTTTCATTTTCATGTGCATTTAAACGATTGAGTTACAGAAATGATCCGTCTCTCTCGCTCGCTGCAGCAATTAGCAATAATAGACTAGTCGGTATTTGCGTAAAGTCATTCTCAGATAAATCAAGGGGCATTTTTTAGTAAAAGTTGGTAACAGTAGTTTTCTTAAGTAATTTGACCTGCTGAAAACGAAAATTCTTGTTACCAAAATTTTTTTTGCGATCTTCAGTCTCAAAATGACGTCACAAATAAAGAAACCTAAGATGACGTCATTACACCGTTAACCCTATCCGTAACTTCCTGAATATTAAAGCAATCACAATGAAATTTAGAGGATACATAGTATGTCCAAAAATCTGTTTTTTGTAATACGTCATGTGTAATAGTTACGTCACATCACGTGACAATTGCATCATAATTTCAAAACAGGCGCCATCTTGGATCCGCCATCTTGGATTTTCATAATTTTCCAACGAACGTCAGAAAATCGCCCAAAATTACTAAAAAAAGTACTCAAAATAAATAAAACGTTGCAAAAAAAAAATAAAAAGGTGAAAATAATTGCATTAATGTTAACTTAATTTCATTAATAGAACACAAAAATTACAAATTTTGGAAAAGAAAAATATGCCCTTGACGACGAATTTGTAACACAAAGATCCGAAGAAAAGGTCAATTTCACGTTTTGTTGGAACTACATGGAAATGGACTCTATCCTCTTAATTCTCACACGGGCTCATAGAGAGGGGATATGGCATCTGTACTTGCAAGTTTCCGCCCGATGTTGCCATATGAAGGGAAACTTCCTTTTCAAATGGAATGCAAGCAAATTTAGCCAGGTCAGTGCTGATCACAGTCTTGAATGGCTAAATGAGATAGGGAAAAGAGCAAGAGGGATCGTGGACATATCCAAGAAGTAATCAGCATTGAGTAGAGCGGCACTGTTCTATAATCCCCTGTCACAGATTGCTGAAATTACACACACAATGTTTGGATTGAGCCAAGAAGTTTTCCCGCAACAAGTCTACTCCTGGTAGGAAAGATTGGGGCAAGCAGGATGAATCTTTATTGCTCGCCATTCCTAAAAAAAGTATTATTTTCGCCACCAGAAAATCAAACCTGACTTTATAGCATTGCCACGAACGATCTGTCGCTGTTAAATACCAAAGAGCTTGGTCAAAAAAGCAAAAACAGGAGAGAGAATTTGTGGTGCAAAAGGTTGAAAACTGTGTCTTGACAGGAGCAAGATGAATCGTCAAAGATGAAATTCTGGGACACGATGCACAAGAATAACGCTCCAACTTTCGATAACTTAATTTTCATTGCCTATAAAGCTGGTTGTTCAGTACTTTTATTTCTTCTAAGATACATTTGAAGGAAAAACACCGCCAATATGAATAAGTATAAGGCAAAGATGTAAATGACTATTTCCTAATAGCGTAACGTCCAAGGAATGTGTTCGTATTTTTTAAATGAAACCGTTCCTTTTTATAGACCCAACGAAGATTCCATAACGGTAAAGGTATAGATCTCAGTTGTTTCTTTAAATTTTAGCCACAGTTGAACAGCCTATAAAGTCGACAGTATTTATTATAATTTTCATTCAGAATTTCAATTATCCTGTCGCTGTGTAGTGAAATGGCAAGCTATCTGTGGCGTCATTACATGACGCCACAGGTTGCCTGGAATGCTTTCTGTGGCCTATTCTAAAAAAAAGGAAGGAACTAGGTTGGAGGCAATTTATTTGGTATAAAAAGATGCAAATACAGTGCATACGGCTTAGAACCTATTTTTATCCACAAAGTTAACCCTATCCAGACCGGTAGGGGAAGGTGGGAGGGGGAAGTAACCGCGCTAACTTTGAACGCTTATAACTTTTTCAAGATTTAACCGAACGCTGCCAACTTTGCGAGTTTATCTAAAATTTATCTGGGAATAATTTGGTAGGATAGGTTGTTGTTTGGGGAACTTGACATTACAATGGCAATGGCATTTTGACAGGAATGTTTTCGAAAATTTGTGATTTTTGTGTTCTGTTAATGAAATTAATAAAACACAAAATCTTTTTAGGTTTTTTGTTTTGCACCGTTTTATTTATTTTGAGTACTTTTCAGTGAATTTTGGGCGATTTTCTGACGTTTTGGAAAAAAATTTGAAATTCAAGATGGCGGATCCAAGATGGCGCCTGTTTTAACATTATGATGTAATTGTCAGGTGATGTGACGTAATCATCCCACGTGACGTATAACAAAAGATAGATTTTCGGACAAACGATATATCCTCTAAGTTTCATTGTGATTGCTTTAATATTCTGGAAGTTACGGTTAGGGTTAACGGTGCAATGACGTCATTTTAGGTGCCCTTTTTGTGACGTCATTTTCAGACTGAAGATCGCAAAAGAATTTTTGGTAACAAGCATTTTCGTTTTCAGCAGGTCAAATTACTTAAGAAAAATCCTGTTACCGACTTTTACTAAAAAATGCGTCATAACTTTCAAATTTTATGAAAGTCGTCTAGTCTATAAGCTGTTTCTTTTGCCTTTAAGAAGTAAAACGGTTCGTATTGAATGCGAAATAACCCTGAGTGGACAGGCAGTATGCAAGCCAAAGAATGAACAATTTCCTTAAAATCATCTAATATTTGGTAAATAAGTAAGGGCTTTTATATATATTACTGTTTTCAAGCATTTACATCTGGAGCAAGGTGTGGAAAAGTTCCATTCTGGTCTGTTCTACGATATTTTTTTTACAAAAAGCAAACAACAGAGACCAAATAGAGGATTAATTTCTTTGGATTTAGTCTAGAAAAAGTTAACAAAATCAACGTTGTTTTAATCTAGGACAATGTGGCTGATCGTAATCCGTCTGAAATTTTACCAATCTTGACAACCTTTGTTTCTTTATGGTACATTATTGACATCTTTCATGCTTTTCTACCTTAGAAAACTGTTTTAAACTTGGCAAGCACACAATCAATGCCATGAAGATGATGCTTCACATTTTATGGCTGCTTGAGTTACTTCCCGCCCATTTTGATTGCGCGTTTTCGCATTTAGATTCGCATTTCATTTGTTTCCTTCACAGTTCAAAACAACCTTTCACAAGAGCATTGTAACTCATTGCTACAGAATATTTTATTGCTGAGCATTTGTCTACAGTCTTGTTGATGGTAGCCTGTTCCAGGTGTTCGGTGGCAAGCAACTTCCTGTCTCGCGAAGAACAACGAGTGAAAAAATACATTACTTGCAAAAAAAATTTCGGACGTTTAATTTTCGAACACTTTTTATCTCATTTAGGACAAATTTCGGACACTTTGCTGATACAAAGCTAAAGTAAATTTACGCCTACAAAACACGAATTTGACTGAAACATCTGCATGTGAAATAATAGTTTTACTGCACCCTTAAGGTTTTACAGTTACACTGACGAGAAAATAATACAAATACAATCAAGCTGTTACGCACCTCGAGCAGTGTCTCAACTAGAGTTCGCTCCAAAAAGGAAACTAAAAGCAATTGATCTTCAAAAGGATCATCTGGTTCTAGTTCCGTAATGACAGCTTCTACTATTTTGCCATCTCAAAACCCTTCCTTGTCACGTCGGGTTTGTTTGAGTACTTTAAAACAGAGTTAAATACTGTACTGTAAACATTTCGGACGCTTAAAAATTTCAGGCGATTTTATTTTCGGACACTTGTTTTGTCCGAAATTAAAATCTCCGAAATGTTTTGCAAGTAATGAAGACGGGTTTTCGCTTTCTCGCGTCAAACCCGTCCCAATTTTTCCACTGGCCGTTATTTGCACTAATCCCGTTTTTCGTGCAACTCCCCAATTACCGAACGCCTGGAACAGGCTGTGTTGAATGGACGGGCGAAAAAAACAAAACTTCAAAAGCCACATAGCAGGTTCCGCATGTCATGTCATTAAAGGAAAAATAACATTTCAAGTGTAATACTGTATTCATTAAGAACTTATACAGCTTTCATCGAGTTGAGAAGCGTGCGGTTTCAAATGAAAAGTTGATCGGCTTTCACTCGCACCAAGGGTAATATCCTAAAAGTGAAGAGTTATTGCAGAGAAAAGGGACACATGAGCACGTTAGTACGAGAGCTCATCGCAATTTCGAAGTTAAGAACAGGACACTCAAATTACATTTGATGTTCAGTTTAGGGTTTAATGAAGTTTAACTTTGAAGAACGTTTCATTATTATTTGCGTGATTTCCTTTGCCTGATCAAAAATCAAATCAGCTCCGCGTGGTACATTTTCTTTCCATGAGATTTTGGTTTCAGTTGCAAGTGCCAACAGACAGGATTATCTACTATTTTTTTAACAAGATTAGAAACACATGAAATCCACAGTTGTACATTTATTTAACACGGCTCATAATATACTATCCTCGTTTATCCATACAACTGAATAAAGGATTGCTTTCACTTCACCTCGGTACCAATAACTTTTGCTCTAATTTGAAGTCAATTATATTTTAATTTTATCTTTTTAGAAAAAAAAAAAAACAATCTGAGAGGCCTCAAGGTGGGAACGGCTTAAATCATTGTAAGCTAATAAACAATTCATCCACTACTAACATAAATTTGACAATTATTAGATTAATATTTTAATGGCTTAGAAGCAGATCAACCCAACTTGACACTAGAATTATGAACCTACTAAGAATTTGCAGAGTTTGAAAACGCGTTGACCTGCGGTAACTGATCAAATGCAGGCGATCTCTGCTGTTAACGAACTAAAATGAAGGAAAAGCTTAAGTGTGTGGCTATTCAATACAAGAATTTTTTTTACCCACCCATCCCCTGCAATTTTCTTATAAATTTGGATTTTGTCATTGTTAACAGAGTCATCATGCAGCACATATGAACACTCACGTGATTGTTCTTCTCCTCCTGCTTCTGGGACAACCTTCATTTTCTCTTTGCTCAGCTGAAAAATAAAAGAACATTATCTCCGTTTTCTTACCACTACCTGTTCAAAAAAGCTCTATTATAAATCCCCACCACCTCCCCCCGCCCACTCCGTACGTTGGTAGATCATGACAATTTATGAACAAGGAAATTAGATGGCGTTACATTTTAAAGTAACTTATCCACCACATTTACTTTTTATGATTACTATTTTGCAAAACTATGTTAATAAACAGCACTTAATGATCAAAACGTCCACTTTATTTCTTTATTTGTACCCTATGTGATATATAGTTTGAAATGAGCCCCCTCGCTATTAAGCCCCCGTCAAAAGGTTTAAAAAAAAATTATCTTGTTCTTTGCAACCGAGGTTCTTTTGACACTTTACCTAGTAGAACGTAAGATGAGATCGACAAAAAAACAAAAAATCTCGATGATTTGGTAAGTGCAGAATGCAATATGGAACAATTGAAAGTATGATGTTTTATATATGTTCGTGTTTATTTGCTTTACTTTACTTTCGGAAAAACTGTTCACAGGCTACTTGTATTCTTTCCTAGGTGTTCCTTACGTTAATCTTTGCAAACGTAACACGACACTTTCGTTCGTTTGTAACAAAATACTTTTGTTTTCCTTGAAAATGCCGTAACATGAAACTCTTGTTTTTTGTTTGTTTTACGGCGACATCGATGACATTTGTTTAATTTAATTAAGTTACGGTTTAAACTGCACGAAAGACGATTCTCAAAACTAAAGAACAAATCTAATCAAAAAACATCTTTTTCGAAAGGGTTTTTAAAACGCAGTACAGCTAGGATATTTGTTTCCTGGTTATCAGGTGTTCACGCCGAAAATCCCGGTGCAAGTTTTTGCATACCTAATTACGATTTACGAAAGCGCTGTGAACACGTCACACGCTCACTCAAGCATGAAGCCGAGAAGCACGTAGTGTGAAGATTTCTTTCAAGAAATGTCGGAACCGTCACGAAAGCATGTTCAAACACTAAAGCGGCAGAGGTTTTACAAAATAAAACGGAGGTTAGTTCAACCGATGGAGAACAAATAAAAGGAAAGGAAGTGACGGATGTAACATGATATTGTTGTTTTTTTCTCGCAGATCGCTGTGATGCCTTTTAAGTCTAATTAAATTAACGCCACGGATTCTACAGGAATTCAACCGCATTGAAAAGCACACCACGTTAGGCTTTAATACAAAATTTCTAAACACGTCACTGTTATTTTAATTTTCGATAGCTTGAATTTCAGTTTGTTATTGAAACAGCAAACGAGATACTTTTGTTTTTGTCAAAAACATGTAACATACTTTTGTTTTTGTCAAAAACGGATGTAACATGATGTTTATGGTAACGTGATTTATTTTCTGCAAAGAAGGCGACATTGATTATAACACAGATGTTATCAGGTTATCAATTAATTATGAGATGCTAGATCACCTTTTCTAAGAAAACAGCATTGCCATATCAAGAAATATTTCACATGATCTGCTATGACGCCTTACTGTCTAATTCAATTAATTTGTGGTTTTAACTTGGGGCCACGGAGTCTACACGAATCCTTCTGCAGAAGAAAAACGCAATGTTCGTGATGAAGACTGATCTGCGCATGCGTTTAGCACAAAGTATTTTTTCCAGAAAGAATTGTACCACAAGGAGAGCATAGTGCTTTCTGAAACAAATATATACCTTGAGTTCTTCAATTGTAAGTATCGTAATGGACTCCCCGATTTACCAAGGGCACACGGTCAGGTGCTCTCCATCCCCTCCCCCCTTTACAGAAATAATTAATTAATTGATATTAATTAATTAATTGGTGATTAAAAGTTTACACCGCGTTAGCGGTTTAGTGGCTTAGTGGTTTAGTGGTTTAGTGGTTTAGGGGTTTAGCAAACGCCAACCCACCAAACCATCACAATAGTGCATTCTGCACTAAAAAGGGTTTTTTTGTATTTGGCAAGTAAAATTGTTTACCTTGAGATAAAGTTTTATTTCTTCGGCTCGTCTCATGTACTTGTTTACCTTCATAAAACACACACACAAATAAAACAATATCAGATCTGTTGTAGAAAGGAGCTCATCGAATGCAAATGGAATGGAGTGGAGTGTAAACTTGCCTCCAAATGTACAGCATCCTTGTAAGGTCCACGAGGAGTTCCTGTCACGTGATACACAAAAACAACTTTGAACAACTGTTTATGTTGGCTGACTTTTGTAATGAACATAAGAAATTCCAAATCTAACCCAACCTAGAAAGTTTCTTGTGAGTGTTCAGGTTGAAAATCATCAAAGAGGTAAAAAAGAATAAAGCGAAATAAGTATGCTGATGATTGGAAAGGAATGCCATGAAACAAGAGTGACGAACTTAAAGATGTAAGGTTAACTTGACATAGTTTGTACGACCCTTATATCACCAGCACTGATGAATTCCTAAGTTCTCAACAGTACTTTAATATAACAAATTCAGGTCAGCTGGTAATGTGAGCAAAGGACGTTATCAGCTCAGGGAAGGTAGCACTTGCTCTTGTCGTTTCTTGTGAGCTTTTTTGTTCGGAAATTTTTTCCTCTCTTCCTACCACAATCTGCATTTTGGAACGGGTAACCTTCACTTCAAAACCAAATTCCCTCAATGGGAACATTTTAAAGAAATTGTATGAAATATCTACGGAGAAGTTTGGGCGCTCCTAAGTCTAAAGTTGGCCACGCCTGCCGATCACATGGGTGTGACGTGGTATTAAAGTCCAGGTAAGGTCATGCAGACTCGGGATTTAACAGATGGGAAGATTAAGAGGAAAGGTGAAATACCCAGAATGTTGTTCAAATCAACTGTATTAGGAAAAATAAACCGTAATTAATGAGACACCTTTTGTATAAATTTTCAGTTCCTACCTGATAATATTGGTAATAATGCCTCCAGTGCGAGCTGGTACTGAGACAGCGCACTATCATAAGCACCATGCTCGTCCTGAAACAAAGCACAGATTAGACTCCAGAGATCAGATTACAGATTCTCCTCTCTCCTTTCGATACAGTTTATATAGCTTCTCTGGGGAGAATTTGACTTTTGTTTCCTTCGATCTGCCTTTTTATTTTCTCTCTCAGTCGTGTAAAGCAAAATACTTGAACCATAGTTAGTAGTTACTAACTATGCTTGAACTAAAGGTTTCTTTCATCATCATCATAACTTTATTTAAGTGTATAGGAGGCCCACTAATCAGCGACACCGTTACTTACGAATTACAATACAATATCTACTCTACAATACAATATATACCTGGAATAAAATAAGTAACTACATCTAAGTCAATTCAATAAATAATTTGTATCTGCTTCAAAAAAATAATAATCTTAAATAATGTACCTTATTAAATACGCGAAAATTAATACCATGTTTTATATCAAAACAATAACTTTAGGAACTGCAACTAACTATCGTTGAAAATATCTTTCCGTCTTCTTTTGACTACCACCCTTCCTCTAACTACTGTTTCCTTTAGCTTGTAAATCGGCCAAGACCACAGTCACCTAGGTTTCCGTTTGCAGCCTCCTTGTAGTAACAGTGAGTTAGACCTTTGTGTATTTCCAGTAGTTCCTTAGTCTTTGACAAACTGATCCAGAAAACACTGACCAGATCGCGAAATTTAATACACTTTTGCTTTATTTTTTCCTGCAATCGCAACAATTAATACTCCCGAAATTTCGGCTCCTGAATTTTCGCGAAATTAAGTACGCGCCAAAATGAGTAAGAATAAGGTGTATAATCTTATTACAATACGAAATTTTTGCTACTCTTTTATTGACTCTTTTTGTTACTGATGGGTTAATGGACAACAGATTGGTGAGTAACTTACTCTGATTTCAGCGATGTTTGCTAGATACAGGGCTTCTTTCAGTTCTGGGTGATCCTTGCTATAGCGAGCCAAAAGTTCATCAGGATTACTGTGTGATTTGATCTTAAAACACTGCTTCAGTTCTTCTGCCCGGTTCATGTACTGATTCACCTGAAAATTACAAATTATCAAAAGAGGACGTTCTTGCAAGATACCTTATTACATGAAATTTTCGTGACACGTTAATTTCGCGATCTGATTTTGAGGTGCGCATATTTCGCGACACTTAAAATGACGCGAACAATAAGTGTCGCGAACATAACATGACACGAAAATTAAGTGACAAACATTATGTCAATAATCAAGAGGGAATAAGTTTAGTACCACTAAAGGAAGAAATTTTCAATGTAAATGGATGTTGTCGTCAATTGATTCAAGAACAATACAACTCATGCACGTACAAGCATTGACTTGTAGACATTGTGAGAACTGCTCTGTTGTTGTTATTGCCGAGATTTATTAGTCCCGCCCTTGCGTTTTTATCAATTTTGATGTTATTGTTCCTTTGATGAAGTCGTTTTATTTAATTCAAGGGCACGTTAAACAATATTGCCAAGGAAATGAAAATGTGTCTGACTCAAAAACGCGAAATTAAAGTGATTCAGAATACAAAATTTCGCAAAATCGCGAATCAATTTTGCGATTTTTTTGGAATTGCGAAATTCGCGAAATTAACGTGTCGCGAAAAAATTTTCATTTAATAAGGTAAATAACAACACAACCCATATAATAGAAGTTTTTGTCTATGCCGAACAAATGACTTGATCAACAATTTTATTGTAACTATGTCACTTAGAGTATGACTCTGTATGCACAATTGCAATCAGTTTCATGCAAACCATCGGTTAAATAATCGGCACAAGTTCCAGCTTATAGAACGAGATACCTGCTATAGCTTACCCTCTCTCTTAATCTTGCTTTCATATCTGGATCTTTCTCATCTGTAAGGAAAATATTCATAGTTAGGTTTCGTTTAACAGACATACAGTAAAACTTCCTGTAAGCAGAAAATTTTGGGACCAAAACATAAAACAGTCAGCACTTGAGAGGTGTCTGCTTGTTTGTATGTGACTGGGACCATGACTAAGTGTCCTCAATGGGGAGAAGCTGAGTCCACCTACAGGACACATGAGACTTTTAGATCGTTAGAAAAATTACAATATTTAGAGAGTAAGCCACATCAGCCCTAACTGGTTTTCATGCGGGACCTCTAGCCAGATCGAATTTGAATTTAGAAATGTTGATTCAGGAGGGAGGAAAACTGACGAAGTCGAGAAAACCCTCAGAGCAAGGCAAGAAACAACGACAAACCCAACCCACAAATGGCACCATGCTGGACTCGTGGAACACAGGCGAGCGCTCTCGCCACTGTGCCATCCCTGCTTCCCGTTTAACATACTACACAATGGAAATATATGATAACTGAGAAATTGACTTACACTCAATGGCTGGTAAAAAGAAAGCCATGGCTTCACAGTATAGCTCGGCAGCTTCTTTCAACTTGCTAGCCTCATCCATTTTTATGGCCTCCATCACAAGCTTTACCTGGTAAATACAGCACAACATAACAACAGACAACCATTAACAAACAAACATCAATCAGCTCAAACCTAAACAGAATGTAGAGTAAGTGAAGGGAATGACAAGTCACTTGTCACTAAGATATTTGTCATTTGGCGTAAAAATATAAAAAATAATTATAATAATAGTCATGATGATAATAAAAAATATATATAGATCCCAGCAGGCAACCCAGCAATAACCATTCAAATTTGTTAAACAGTACTTTATCATCATCAGTCCTTGTAGCGCCATTGGACGCATAAGGCCTCCACAGTCTCTCTCCAATGGGAGCGGTCTTGTGCCGCCTTCCGGAATTTCAGGTCAGGTGCAGGGATAATTTTTTTAAACAGTACTTAGGATACTTTAAAATTAAAGGGCTTGAACTTGGGATGAGCTACCAGTATGACTGACAGATACTCAAGTGAAGGACTTATTACTCACTGCTTTATCTAAACACAGTGGTGATGGGACATGTTCCAGATCAAGGAACGGGTGTGCAAAAAACTCTTCAAAGGAGATTCTAGCCAAAGGGTCTCTCTGTAGTAACGCCAAAAGAAGTTCCTGACAGTCAGGGGACACCTTGGATCCGGCAGGTAGCTGTTGAGAAGAAAAACAAGTTAAATAAGGCTGACTTACAAGCAAGAGTAACATGACAACTCTAATGTTAATGCCAACCATAGAAAATCGAAATCTGAGAGATTTTCAAGGGGATCAAAATTTTGCCCAAAGGCACCCCTTTTTGAACGCAAAAGATGGAAAACCATACAAACTTTCCAGCTAAACCATAATAAGATGACTTCCAACATTAATGCAGAGAGACCTGGACTGTGTATTTTATTGGATGGTGGTGAAATACTTATCAAGAGTTTTGTTTTCTCTTACTGTAATTGGATCTGAAGATCGTATCTTCTTCTCAAGTTCAGCAAACGATTCTGAGGCAAAAGGTGCCATACCAAAAAGTGCCTCTGAAAAACAAAACAAAATAAACACTAAGCTTTTCCCAACAAGCTTATGCCAGTTCATGCTAATATCAGCCCCTTGAGAGTTTTGCTACAGAATTAAAAAATATTCAGTCCTCTAGAATGAATGCCAACTTAACACAACTTAACACTGATTTTGGTACATTGCTGAAAGTTCAGCCCTTTTGAAAGCACTAGACATGTAGAAAGGAACAGCCATGAGTATGAATATAATTATGTTAAAGTATAATGTTATTTCTTAGCAAAGCTATTAAGGATTGAGCAAAACATTTCACCTAAAATTTCCAAGGAAGCTAATGTACTGCATCTACGGAAACTGAACATTTCAAGGCTAAAATTGAAATGTTAATATTTATTATTGAAAAGTGGATACTGATAAGCTATAGGAAGAAAATGTTCTCTAACCTTGTAAAAAATGAAAAATGATAATTGCAGCTAGCAGCAAAAGCTAAACAGGCTCAGTGGATGAATATTCTGTGCTACTCACCATAGAGAATTACACCTACAGACCATAAGTCCACTGCGGCATCATATTTCATGGAACAGATCATTTCTGGTGCCTGAAAAATGTTTATACAAAGTACCACAGGTGTACCACATCTTCCTCTCAGATCAGGTAAATACAATCAATGATACACAATAAATCAAAACAACATGCATGCACATGTGACAAAAATTGAAAGAAAGTTTATAATTAACCCCTTTTTGAGTCTAGCTCTTGGAGATCAGTAAGTAACAACCAAAATACTGACCTGTAAGTCCTGAAGCACAAATTAAACAACTGTGTGCAGCATTTGTGGCCATTTCATTGAATTGTTTAGTAGCTTTTGGACCATAATCCTTTTGAGCGTCTTAATTTAAAGACATCCATGCAAAAATCTTCCCACATTTACTTTCTTCTAAAACATTTACACTGTAAAATTATGTGTTACTGATGTCAGAAATGTAAAAAGAAATAGGGGGAGGGGTGACCAGATTCATTGGGTAGATAAAATGTCTAAAAGCAGAGTTTTCAAAAGAAGCAGGCAAATGCTGCCTTATTTCAGCCAAATTTTCTTACCATGTAAAGAGGGGAACCTCTTATTGTTTTTGTCTCCTCTTCACTGTGCAAGTACTGTGCAAACCCAAAATCTGTGTTAAAAAAATGAAATAAATTTTATCTCAAAAAACACACACATCACACCGGCATCTGTTTCAAAACTGTTGTAGTTGTGTTTACATCAGATGAAAAAATTCACCAACTGAGCTAACCCCCGACCAGTTGGTAGAGCACTGGACTGTTGTGCGGGAGGAATCAGGTTCGACTCCCAGACCAGACCAACAATCGGGGTCTTAAAATAACTGAGGAGAACGTGCTGCCTTTACAATAATATATAGCATCTGCAAATGGTTAGATGTTCCACTCTTCTTGGATAAGGACAATAAACTGTAGGCCCCAACTCCTATATACAAACACCGAAGATGCAGGAGTTGGGGCCTACAGTTTATTGTCCTTATCCAAGAAGAGTGGAACATCTTACCATTTGCAGATGCCATAAAATTAATAATTGTAAAGGCAGCACATTCTCCTCAGTTATACCATACCACACGAATAGTACTTTTCGCATGCTCTGATTGGCTAACTCAGAGTTGATTAGCATGATGAATGGATTAGATGCATGAATGTGTTTATGGACACATGCGTTAATTTTAACTGATAAAACAAATATGTAAATTGTAAATTATACCTGCCAGTTTTAGTACAGGATTTTGTCTGGCTGACAGTAACAAATTCTGTGGTTTGAGATCCATATGAGCAATGTTGTTTGCATGCAAAAAGTGAAGGGCAAGAGCTGAAAAAAAAATAAAAAACATAATTTTCATTAAAAAAATCAAAAATACATTTTGAACAATAACTAATTTTTATGGGGATGGCCCACCAATGTGGCCAATGTGGTTCGATTCCAGCCGGGCGGTGCCATAAAGTGGGTTGAGTTTGTTGTTGGTTTTCATCTCGCTTTGAAGGTTTTTCTCTGGATACTGCAGTATCCTTCCTCCTGGCATAATTTCCAAATTCTAATTGGACCTGGATAGATGACCCACATGAAAACCAGCTAAGGCTGATGTGGCTTCCTCTCTAAATAGCTCAAGTTTGCTTAGCCCTTAATAGGTCGTAATTACACTGTGCCCAAAGCATATCAACGTGAAATTCTGTCGACTGATAATAGCTTGCTACCTCCTGACAGATTTTTTTGCAAATTATATTTAACAACATGCCAATGGTTGTAAGTATCAGTTAATGATATCTCCTATTAGTTTATTGTGAAATCATATTTTGTTTTGTCCTTAATACTGGCATACCTAACTGTCGTAAAAATCTTCTAGCAATGTCCTCAGGCAGAACTCTTCTACTGTGAATGAACCTTGATAGGTCTCCTCCACTACAATACTCCATGATTAAGAAAATATGTTGATCATTCCACTAGATAAAAAGAAAGACAATCACATGTAAGAAGAGAAATCATTGATGGTCAGTCCATCTTTAGGCAATAGGATCCTACGGTAAGTTGAAAATTTAAATAATTATTCTCCTTAATTATTAATTATCAAACATTTATTTTTGATGTTACTCCTCCCACTAGTTAAGACATCAGATGCCAATTACTGTTGGAAATTTTAGGTGCATGTATTCATTCAGAAGCATATCACCTAGGTGATATACTTCTGATTCATTTAAATTTATCTGCAGACACAATACAACTTTTTCTGCAGGAATTCTACAACTAAGAAAATTTAGGGGGTGTGTCTCAAGTCTCACTTTAGTTAGTTCTTTCTCCTTGGGTTTTTAGTAATAATCTTGCTATAAGCTAAAAAGAGCAGCCATAGGTAGGGTTGGTGTAGAAGGCCTGAAATATGTATGTTATAATTATTACAGTTTTCCCGGCAAACTCAATCAAAAAAGAATAAGGATAAGAAGAATGAAGAAAGAAAAATTAAAGTCTGGTATAACGTTGTCAGGACGTATGCGACATTGCAGGCTCGTTTTCCCATGTCCATTTCTCACGCATGGTTGACCAAACAAAGAAAATGGCGTCTATTGTAGACCCTTTCAAGGCAATGTTTTTTCTCTGTTAATGATTAAAAGACATCTTTTGAAGTCAAGAATTGAAGGAAATGAATCTAAAGAATACTTAACGGCAGAAAAAAGTGGACATTGAGGTCTTTAAGTCTTCGTTCATGGGAAATTGACAAGGAGAACATTCGGAAGACACAGCACAAAAGTTAACCCATGAACTACGAACTTGAAATTAAGTTTTCAGGACTTGCACATGCAGCTAAATGCAATAACTGCACTAGACACTTAGAAAAAGAAAATAAGAAATAAAAAAATGTTGAAAACAAAAAAAAAATCATTAAAAAAATAACAGGATAGGTAGTGAAGTCGAACCTGGAGTGGAATGCATCAGGTGTGACCGCCCTAACCACTCTAGGCAACCAGTTTACTTGAATTAAAATCGCATCAATTTTAAGTTAAAATTGTGTTTCCATACAAATACAAAGAGCACCTAACAGTGACACTTCACTAAAGTGCATTGTAGCTTAACTGAAATGAAGACCTGCGAAACCTATTTTTCGGTGTCTGACATTTGCAGAATGCAGAACACAGAATGCAGAACGCAGACTAAGAGAATATATTGTGTAACCTTTACCATTATTGAAAGCTAACCGTAAACAGGCTAACCGAAGTGCTATTTAGGCTAACCGGAGTCAATAGCAGTGTCTGACATTTGCAGAATGCAGAATGCAGACTAAGAGAATATATATTGTGTTACCATTACCATTATTGAAAGCCAACCGTAAACAGCAAGGCTAACCGGAACTCGTGTATAGTAGGCTAACTCCAGTTAGCCTAAACTGCACTTGGGTTAGCCTGTTTACAGTTAGCTTTCAATAGTAGTAAAGGTAACACAATATATTCTCTTAGTCTGCATTCTGCATTCTGCAAATGTCAGACACCGAGTGAACGGTAGGCTAACTGGAGTGTGTAGTAGGCTAACCCGAGTGAAAAGTTCACTCCAGTTAGCCTACTATGCACTCCGGTTAGCCTGCTATACTCCTGTTAGCATGTTTACGTTTAGCTTTTCAAAAACGGTAAAGGTTACACAATATATTCTTTTAGTCTGCAGTCTGCAGTTGGCAGTCTGCATTCTGCATTCTGCAAAAATTATTATGTCAGTCACTGGGTAAAGACTGTCGCGTTAAAATCGCGAAATTAAGTGCGGTACCTGCGAAATTAAGTACCTGTCCAATAAGGTACTCCACGATCAACCTTAAGATACAACTCCTCTCTCATCATTTCCATTCTTATTTACTGCAGACAGTATCCACATGTCCTCTTAGAGGGCTTTTATTTACTTAAATATTTAAATCTTCCCCTAAACTAAAAGATGGTGACAGCATAATCTTATTAATTAAATGCCTAGAAATGCAATAAGAGTGGCCACACTTACTTCAAAGTCTTTTAATTTGACAATATGTTCATGATCCAGTTTCTTGAGCAATTCAATCTCAGTCAGTAAATTCTCTGTTGCTGTCTTGCTTAGAGAACTTTTTTGAATACACTTGATTGCAACCACATCTCTGGTGTCACCCTGCATTCAGGTAGGAAACAAAAAGCAAAATACAAAGGAACTTTATAAATATACTGGACAAGTCACTTGGACATATCAACTGGCTAAGTTTAAAGTCATGGTACAAGTACTTAATATCTAGTAATCTAATGTCAGTAGTTTCATCTCATGGTACATCCCCTAGGAGGTATTCCTTTTTAATGTGGCTTGTAGGCTGTAATACAGACGTTTTTGACGGGCAAGCATTTGATCATTTTGTTCATGTATTTGGCCTTGGAGTCTCAAATGTAGAGGGTGGAGATAGATTAAATATAACCACTGACATCATCAAATGAATGCTTTTCACAAATGAATAAAAAATTTTTTTTAGAAAATTTTAAAACTGATCAGCTGAAAGAAACCTTGACCTTGAAAGGAAAAGGCTGCATATCAGCCCTTTGGCCCATTAGGCTGGAGGTTTACTGGTTTCAGTGGCATGAAGGGAATACAGTAGTAGTATTTTTACCCCCCCCCCCCATAGATGGGATGCTAGTTCATCGCAGGGCTAAATTCACTGCTACCCATTTATACTCCTGGGTGAAGAGAGGCACCATAAAAGTAGTGTCTTGCCCAAGAACACAATGCAGTACCCTGGCCAGGGTTTAAATCTGGACCACTCAATCCCCCCTCCCCCCTCACTCTTTATTCAGCCTCACTCCTACTCCCTAGGACAGTTTTTCTCTCTCTATCCAAGCCGATCCTGACTTGGAACCAAAGATTGTGGTGCTAACACAATCAAAAATGTGCCTGCTTACTAAAATAACCTGCAATAAACCAATAATGCAAGGGAATTACTTTTAGTACAAATTTGTATCTTAAGCATTACCAATTAACAAATTAAGATCACTTTGACATAAAAAGAAATCAAAATTAGTAGCCATGGTAACATCCATCAAAAGAGGTCAAATATACCAGTACCCTATTTTTCACAGTTGACTCCCGATACTCGAACCTTCAAGAGAAAATGAAAAAGGTTCGAGTTATCGGGAGTTCAAGTTGTAGGAAGATTAGAACAAATGACCGGAAATAAGGAAAAACAGCACTTGTTTACTGTTTATTCGTTCATACAATGTACATTTTAAACAAATTTAGAGTATAGAGAAGCCGAGTGAAAATGGAACAATACATTTCTAAATTACTGTGTGAATCATAACATAATGTAGTGTGAAAGAAAACAAAACAAAGCAGCAAGAGAAGTCCAAGTACTGCGCTCTTTGCAGGCTACTGCTTTGAGTTCATGCGATATACTTTCAGAAAGTAATTCAATATGCCCTTATGCTTCTCAACTAATCTATTACTATTATTATCCTTGAAAGTTTTCTAAGAATGGATTTGAAAGAATCGGTATCAACCTCCACCAACAAACAAAACGTCTGTAGCAGGTCAATGACTCCAATGGTGCGGCACAATTCGTGTTTTGACGGGCATTTCAAGGGCAGCTCTGACTCATATACGTATTTACTTCAAAATAAAGTTAGTGTTTTTGACTACAGTACACTGTTTGCTTTGTCTTGTCACATATTGACAGACATGGATCAAGTTATCGAGGATAAATTAAAATATATAGAAAATGACCTGAAGGGAAACGAAAATTGGTTCAGGTTAGTGGGAGGTTCAAGTTATCGAGGGTTTGAGTTACCGAGGGTAAAATTACAGTACATGTATGACGGAAATCCAGGGGAAATCGAGTTTGGTTCGAGTTAGCGCAAGGTTCAAGTTGGCAAGGGTTGAGTTATCGTGAGTGGACTGTATATTTCTGCCCAATAACCACACGAAACAGTTTTAAAAATTTGGAAGTACTAGAATTAAGGTGGCTCTGAACTACTTTCACATTGCCAGGCAAACAAATTAATTTCTGCCAAGTGTAAATATATCTGTATTCTGCAGCAGGAGAATGTCATTACATATTAACATAAATTGCACTCACTTCCGCAGCACTCAAAGTTCAGTTCATTGATTTTAAAGAGCATGGACTGGGTGAACTTAGACTGCACATGATCA
This sequence comes from Oculina patagonica, assembly GCF_052425735.1. NCBI lineage: Eukaryota > Metazoa > Cnidaria > Anthozoa > Scleractinia > Oculinidae > Oculina > Oculina patagonica. Next base: position 16,932,859 of record NC_135758.1, read on the forward strand.
GATAATATTTTTTGGTCTCATGTTTGATCTATACCTGCCAACTTTTTCTTGGTCAAAGGTGTGAGATTTTTATCCTGAGAGTGCCAGGATTTCCGAAGATGATACGACCATGTCCGAATTTTTCCGAAGATGTCCGAAGTATTCCAAAGATGTTACGAACATATCCCCATCCCAGTACGACTGGACGTGTTTTGCTAAACACGACCTTGTTCCCAATGCTTGTTTTGTCAAAACTTTAAGATTTCGGGGAATGAATCGTCATTTACTCTTTTAACATGGAGTTTTCATTTCTCACATTGGTTTGAGTTTACATATTTTTGGAAAGTGTATCGGTTACGGTGGTAATAACTCACATTTTTTGACTAGGCGTGAGAAATTGGTTCATAAGCGTGAGTTGGTGTGAGATAGAAGTTTTCAACTCGCAGAGATGAGTCACTCACCCCTAAGGCGTGAGACTTGGCAGGTATATGTTTCCTTCATAGATTTGTTGGTAGAACTTTCTTTATGTACAATTTTCAATAATATATACTTGGATGGTTCACAAACAGGAGGTTATGTCAAGGTTGCCTGCTTTAACTATATGGGTCAAAGTTTAACTGTTAATTAACGACTAAATTGTTTTGTATAAAAATAGTTTAAGAATAGGTTAATGACTAATTTTTCATATGTCTAGAATAATTTTTTTTTTTACTGACTTAAGGAAAGCTTATCACTTTCATTTTTATTAATGTTTTATATCTGCAGTTCATATACATGTGCTGTATTCATTTCATATATATATTATCGCATAACCAAATTTTCCTAGGTTATTTTGTTATTTCTATAAGTTATATAAGTCTATTTGCCTTAATTCCTAAGGGATGTAAGTAATTTGGTTTAACTTTGTTTCCGGAAGACAAACCGGTCCAAAATCCCAGGAGACTTCAGTCAACATTCCAGGAAACCCTAAAGTTTCTAAACGTTTACCTTTCTAAATGCCTTGTAAACTGTTGCGTAAGTTCCTTGGCCCAATTTTTCGGTCATTACATAGTGTTCTAACCTCGGAGGCGGAACTACTCGCAAAGTTGAAGCCGCGGTGGCCGCCATCTTGGTTGTTTACAGCTGAGTCCGCGCACAATACCGCTGATCGAAGAAACCAAAATAGAAATGAAGTAAAATCTATATTTAGTCATTTTTTGTAAACCTTTAATTTTGCAATCCTTGACAAAACTAAAGAAACCTTTCCACGTATAAATCGTAGATCAAAAATAACTAAGATCTGAACCGTCGACATGGTGGTTGTGCAAGAGCCGATTGTAGAAATATGGCGCAAAATTATCCAAAACACTCCCGAGAGGCAAGGTAAACCCTGGGTTGTATTTCGACACGGAACTTGTGTGATTCTCATGGAAAGTGCGTCTAGCAAAGAAGATGCAACTACGAAAGCTACTCAGATAATTACAGAGTATGGCCCTGTTTATCCTGGAACGCCCACTGCAGATTTTAATGTAACAGAGAATTCTGCAGCGCAAGGAATTATTGTCACATGCTGGCACGATGATGTTCTGAGTTTCGTTGGCAAGGACGAGGGAGGGGACAACATGCTGGTTAACGCTTTGCTTGGAAGGAGCAAGAGAGATCAAGATGGAAGAAGTCCTGAGGTTCTGCACGTGGAATATCAAGCTTAACTCCATAACGATTTTCATAAATACCAGGAGAACTTTTTCATGAATAACTTTTTTTATATTGAACAACCTCAAATTTGTTATTAAACAAATTAATTTTTTTCAGTTTTATGCTATTTCTTGGAAGGTCTTCATAGCATAATGAGATTTTCTGGATCAGTGTTTTAAAGTACGCAGAAGAATAAATACGTTTGAAATAAACAAATATTATAAAAGAAGAGGTGAAATGCTGTTTAGTATCACTCCCCCACTCCACCCCACGTAAAACTTTTTTTTCACTACCATCATGCTCTATGGGTTGTAAGCATAAGATGGCGGCGAGAATGGAGAATTTTTTGACCGCAAAACTATGCCTTTTTCTTTTTACAGAAAATGCGTATACTTTTGCGAACTAGCCAGGAAATTCTTCATTGTCAATTGGTGATTAGCACTGAACTTTTGACTTGCATATTTTTGTTTGACCGGGTTGTAATTGAAATGGCGGATACCAATTACAAAGGTCTTTTGCAAATTCACTGCCAAAAAGCTAAAGTCGAACTACCTCACTACAGCTGCACGCATCGAATGCAGGGTAACAGTCCAGTGTTCGTAGCTAATTTGACTGTTTTGGGGCGGAATTTTACGAGCGAAGCGGAGTTTAGTAGCAAAAAACAGGCAGAAAAAAATGCGGCAAAAGTTGCTTTGCGCGAATTAGGACTGCTTGATACAGGTGAGCCTAAAGTACAAGATGACCATGAACAACCGCTCTTGGCTACCAGTGATGGGACTGACGGTCAAGCTCCTTCAAACCCAGACCCTGTGGCAGCAGCAGCAGTAGTAGCAGCCGAATCACAAGAAGTAACTCCTTCACCAGAAGTTTGTAAAACAGGTTCAGCTCAAGATCCAGTCATTTCTCATGCAGAAGATGTGGGGTCATTCCTACCTTCTACCCCAGTAACCTCAACTCCTGCCTCAGCAGCAAGGAATGTTCCCTTATCATTCAAGAACATCCTCCAAGAAAGAGCACAGAAAATGGGGCTGGCTCTGCCCCAGTATGAGACTACACCAGAGGGCTCTGGATTTGTCTGCACTGTAACCTTTAATGGCCAACACTTTAAGAGTGAAGGGATTTCATCCAACAAAAAAATAGCTCAACAAAATGCAGCATCACTGGCCATTAAACAGTTCAATTTAGAGCAAGGAACAGATGGGAGCTCTCCGATACTTAAAAATGACGTACCAAAAGAAATACAGGGTTCAACAGCCACTCCTGAAAAGTTTGATGCCACAATGTCGTATAAGAATCTTTTTCAGGAGAACTGTCAGCAGAGAGGAAACAAACCACCTGCATACTCAACAACATGGAATGGTAATTTGTTCAACTACATTTTATCAATTTATTATCATGAGTAAACATGTGGTTCTCTTCCCATGCTCAAATCATCCCCCACCAGTTGTGTAGCTGCAATTCAAATCCAAATTGATGACAAAGCTCTACAAATATTCACGTAGAGATCTTGATAAGTAGGTTGTCTCTTGCATGCAAAATTTAAAAACCCAGAGACACTAAATGGATCTCTGCGGAATTACAACATAGCTGCTCTGGATTGATGAAGGTGCTTCCTTGATAACCTACGCTGTATGCTCTTCAAAGAGCTAAGGGCTTGAAGAAGAAAGAGGACCCATGTACTGCTGCCACTCCAGACAAGTGGAGTGGAGGAAAGTATAATTACCATAAATTTTTAACACTGTCATTTTTCAAATTCATTCCAAGGATCTGGATTTATCAGCTTTGTTCAATTTGGTGACAAGACTGTATCATCCAGGGTACCATGCACCACCAAAAAACAAGCAGAACAATTGGCTGCCCGAGAGGCACTGTTGGCCATAGGAGTTACTGATCCAGAGAATGCCTACAGAAACAAAGGATCAAGGAAAAACAAGTCAAAAAGAATGCTTGCACCAAAGACAGGATTTAAAAGAACTTGGGTACATTCCCATGGGGGTCAAGGACCTCAACTTGATAGATGGTGTGCAAAAATTGTTTGTTTGTTTAAAAAAAAATAATTGTCGAGATCTGGTAGCCACTCTCACCTTGAAGTTACTAATTAAACAGTACGTTAGTACTGTACTGAGACTTACAGGGCTGCAAATAACAGCCGGTTATCGGACATTGGCCGACCAAAATTTGCTCATATCCGACGAAATCCCAAGTGTGGTCGGACATAATGTCCAGACAAAATCTTTTGATTGTAAATCATTTTACAGCAATAATGAAGAAAATTCAACCTTTTGTTTTTGGTGACGTCCGACCAAAATTTTGTTTTGTCCGACCAAGATGGTGTCTTAGTAGGACATATGTCCTTTCAAGTGAAAAAAATTATTTGCAGCCCTGGACTTAGGTAACCATCTGATCTAAATACTGGTAACTAGTTCTTTTTTTCGCTTAATATTGGTTCCACTTGTTTCTAATTTCTTCACAGGGGAGATGTGGATTACTTTTGGGAACAAGCAGTTGCAAGCAAAAGACTCAAAATGGATCCAAGTGAATCTCCTGCAAACAGGAGTAGGCAGTTTGAAGGAACTACGTTTGCTCTTCCATTAGAACACAGGCAGGACTTGACAGTTGCCGAAATCTGGAAGGAAAAGAAAAATATTGTCATTGTTGGGAATGCAGAGTCATCATTTATTTTGTACTGTACAAGAGTCCCTGGAACTTGCAACATTTTCAACACTCGAACAATGTCACTAGTTCTGCTTGAACCAGGTAAGGAAATCCTGTTCACACTTAAAGACCACCAGACTCTTGGAGGTTGTGATGAAGAAATGCATCGAGACCCATATATGAAATGGGGTTTTTTCACTGTCTAACAAATCCCTGTTCTATATTTAGTTATTGGCTTTACTTGAATCTTTCAACTTCCATTATAAATAAGCTGCTTTCTCAAGTCTGGTCTCTGTTCTTCACCAAGAAGAGTTGGGGTAGGGAGGGTGGGTGTAAAATTTGCTTTCCTATCAAACAGCAACTGGTCATCCAGCCTACATGATACAGTGAGATTAGCATACCAATCTGCCAGAGAAGGGAAGAACATAAAACATACAATGTAACAAAAATTGCACAGCATAATTGCTGATTGTATTTCTTGCTTTTTCATTTTAATAGTATTAGCATGTGCTGTGAAATTGTCAGTCAGAGTTCATTTTAGTCTAAGTGTTTCATGTACTGCCATAGCTTCTTGCTCTTCTTTGAAAACTGAGCCATGAGCACTATGGACCAGTGTTATTAATCATTATTCCAGTATTATTATTTTTTCAGGCACTGACTTCCATATTTGTGTATTTTTGTTTTACATGTAGGTCATCGTATAATAGGTTTGGATGCCTGTTATACTGATCACAATGGTAAGGTCGCCCTTCAAGCTGAGAGGTGTGCTAATGTCATCATCCCTGAAACACCAGATCCTGTGTTAACAAGCTGTGGTGTGGTACTTCTGTATCAAGATCCACAATCAAGGTTAGTACTTTCAAAAGGTTTTTGTTTCCACTCCAATTAGCAGAGATATGCTAGCTGTAAAAAGGTCTTGCTCTTATGATACATATCATCACAAAATTCTTCAAATTAGGTTGTTCATTTAAAAGAGCAAAAAATTATCCAAAATGATTGTTTTAAACTTCGTGTCAGCTTGACATATTGACACTGTTCTTGATTTCTGTTTGAGTATTGATAACTTGTGTAGAGGCATTTCCATCCAGAGGTCTGTGGTTTAATCTCCTCAGGCTTACAATCCAGTTCAACTACTTTCTGATCAATTCCAGTTAAGCTTTATACTTTCCTTTAAAAATTCGGCTTTTGAAACCCTCCTCCCCTTCAGTATTTCCAGTGACCTCCTAGGGGTGGATATGGATATTTTCTGGAACCCTACATTTTGTATTTTTAATGCTCAAGCGGAGAAGAGAACAAAGAGAACACAAAGTTTTTATATCATTTGGATTTGAAAAGATTCCCTGCATTAGGTAGCTGCCATTGCTGGTTAGCCAGGTTAATAACTGAATATTTTTCTCAATATTGTTTGGTAATTTATTATACATGATCAAATCATATTTGTTTTCAGTTCTCTTCAGGTGCTCCTGAAACGTTACCTTTCCAGCCAAGCATTTGTCAATGTAGCAGCAGCATTAGCACAGTATTTTCGCCGCATGGTGTCTGGCCGTTGTGTGTGGCTGGATATTGAAAGTTTGACAGAACACATCCATGAATGGATGTTAGAGGAAGTTCAAAACATTGCAGCAATGCATGAAGAAGCTCTTCATCAGCTTTTTTCTTACATGTGGAAGTTTAACAAGAAATGGTGCTCTGTACTGAATCCTCCTCTTCCACATGAGCTGGAATTACTGAAGGTATAAATGACTGAGAGGTTTCCTGCATGCTCTTCATAATAATTACAGAGACTAGACAATGTGGTAAGCAGGTTGGCTTTTGTCTCACATTGATATGGAAAACTTTTGTGCAGTTCCCAGGATGTTTTCAATCAGAAAAGTGAAAATTATCTGGCGATTACATGTAAAGTTTTTGGGCACTGAATAATCAGCGAAAAATATCAACAGTCCAAGTTGTCCACTGTTGTCAATGCCATCATGTTTTGTAAAATAATTAATATTAATAAATAAAATAAATCAGTAATGAGGGTTTGTTTTATCAAGGCTAGAGCAGAGGATGAACTTGCTCGTCGACAGGCAAGCAACAATCAGCACCCTGAAGATTTTTATCATCCATGGAGTCTTCCAAAAGGAAACTTTAAACACAGAATGCTCTCAACAGGTGTGTATTAAATTAAACTCAGCTGATTTCACAGATTGGCCATCATGACAAAAGGATTTGTGTGTTTACAGTTTGCTATGAAAAATAAAATTATTTAAATCTTGCATTTGTGGGATTTGTCTTTATCCAGGTTCATTCCCTTATTGAGAAGTTTTATTTTTTGGTCACAGAATTGTTTGTCAACTAATATAATTTGATTAAATTTGTGCTCAGGAAAAATTGCTGTGGCCCCTGAAAAGAACAGACATCACAGTCGTGAATATAGCAGATGCCTGCTTCCGACCAATAATAAAATTTGGTGGTAAAATGGGGTGGCCATATAAAAGAGGGTTCTTTTCTTTAGGCACTTAGGTTTTTTGCTTTTGATTGGACAAAAATAAAGAATTCACTAACCAATAACTCTGCCTTGCAACTGGCTCCAAGTACATATTGTATGTACAATAATATTGTATGAGCAGTCTGGAGAAACATTTTCCAAAAGAACACGCTACTATTGAGACAACATGTGCTGCATTTTTTTTTTTTTTTGCCTTTACACACAACCAATCCTTTAAGGAATTTTGTGTTTTAGTTTTGCTGTTTTATTCCAGGTCTGTTTATTGAACCAGCTGTTGACTGTGCAGTGAGAGAGCTGAAGGAAGAAACAGGAATTAAACTGGACACAGATGAAGTGAAAAACTGTCCTTGTATTGACTTGCTACAGACTGATAATTTTAATCCCCATAAAGGTAAAGATGAAAGTGCAAGTGATTTAATTTAACCTGCTATTTGCTGCATTATTTCCATCAAGCAAGTGATCCAAATGTATTGTTAATTAAAAATGCTTTAATGTGACAACAATAATCTAACCTTCATCATAACCTTCCAAGCTGTAGGTTGCAATATAACATGAAAAATTCTATTTTATTAGCAATTTTTGAAGATTAAATAGATTCCCCAATACCACAACAAAATAGTGAAATACATGCATTGTTGTAATCTTAAAAATTTGTGAATGTTGTATTGACCTTTCAACAACTTATTATAATAACTGCAGGTAAATATTTGTTACATACTAGGTGATACGGTGAAGTATTTCCTGTACATGTATCATTCCAACAGTGAGGAAGAGTTGAATATGTCACAAGAGACAGATCTGGGGAATAGTTCTATCGATTGTGAAACTGAGCAAAACAAAGATGGAGGAGGTTGGTACAAGAAGCACAGGATACGGGTTAAAATAAAATTGCTAATCACTACATTAAAGAGTTTTTTCAAGAGAAGTGACCAGGCTGGTTCTTATTTCAATCGCTAGTGAGTCCATCGGAAGTTACTTCCTGGATGCATGTTACCAGCTTTCTGTATTAATTTGCCCAGTAACCATTTACACTCCTGGGAGTGGGTGAAGGGAGGCACTGTGAGAATAAAGTGTTTAACCCTCAACTCTGTGACAGACCCAGAAGGTGAAATTAAGGCTACCGTTATATTCCTTAACAACAAAAGCTATTTTTGGCCAGTTGTATTGTCAATGGAATGCATACCTTATTTCCATTTGACTGTTTTTGTGTCACCATTTGACTTACAGCCACACAGCATCATTTTATGTACTTACAGTTATACAGTTACACTCCCCAACATGTTTATTATTGAATATTTTATTGAAAGATTCATACCCAGAGTTTCCCACTCTTGACACATCAACTGAGCAAGAGACAGTTGAGAAAATGGAGGATGGGAAAAAGGGGGAAGAAAGCCCACATAAGTGTCAAAATGACATCCATGAAGACTGTAACAGCTTGAGTAATGAAGAAGAAAGACATTCTAACACTGAACCCTTGCAAGTGGAGCAGTGTAAATCTACTGGAAATGAGAAAGCATTAGAGGAGAAGAGAGGTGTAAAGCGCAAGAGGAATGATGATGATGATGATGATGATAATGATGATTGCAAGGTGAACAGTGAAAGCTTACATGAAACACAAGGTAAGAAGGTCATGATTATTATTTTTTATTTGTTATTATGTTTGCTGTAGTGTACAGTCAGTTCTTGTTATAGCAGACACGCCCAGGGCATTGTTTAGTGTCGGTAATAGCCAGATTCTGTAATAGCGGGGTGTGAGGACAAAACTGACCTTAACATAATATAGACTGTGACGAGCTTATCAACAGTAGTGAACCTACACAGTAGTCGTTGGGTATGGGGAATGACAATGGTTGAGGGTTTGAGAGTTTAATCTCTCCTGAGGAGTTGTCTGGAAGAAAAGGGCGCACGCTGAAGTGAAAAAGCAAAGTCTGTTGTGCAGCTACTGAAGCAATTGATGCAAAAATAAATATTCCAGAAAATTTCTTTAAGTGTGTTTTGACAAAAAGTAAGCATCAGACTGCAGTTTTCAGTAGTAATGTTATGTGAGAAGTTCATGGTGTCTGCTTTATTGAGAGTCAAAAAAATAAAATTGTTCCTTTGGTATGACAAAATTGTCCATAATTCCAAAATAGCGAGAGGACGTAATAGCGGGAGTCAATTTCAGTCAAGCCTCTATAACTTTTGCCAGGGATCTTGTTTTTTGTCCGCAATAATGAGTGTCCGTAATAGTGGGGTGTCCGCAAGGCGAGAGTTGACTGTATTTAAATTTCAAGAAATGAACTTTATACCTTCTTGGGACTGGGTTATTAAGATGCTTGCATTGAGTTACTTGTAAGGTAACAATACGTAACCTCAATAAGCCACTTTCACTAACTCATTCCACTACACAAAGTTTAATCCAGTGTAGTTGAATGCTTGCTTCTGCATGGATGAGATTGAGCAGTTCCATGTGTATCAGCATTTTGAATGTCAGTGGTAATTTGTGAAGGACAGCTCCCCTCTGCCGTCTTTGGCCATTTGTTAGCTGACTGTTAGTCATCCGTTGGCTGTTGGTTGACAGCCTAGCCAAAACCTGTCGGCCAACAAACAGCCAACAGTCAGCTGACAAACGGCCAAGAGTCGGCTGACAGACACCCAACAGTTGGCTGACAGGTTTTTTTGGGAGAACTGTTCTTCACTTTTACCATGTCGGTAGTTACTTACTATATTTTGTTTATTGTAACAGCAGAGAACTACTTATTGCAAGCAATGTCCTCGACACCAAATACAGAGTGTGACAACTCAGTTGACTCTTTGACCACACCCAAGTCTGGGGATAAACAGGACATGATCACAGCAAAGTCTCCCTATGTTCAGGGCAGTGTACATGAGGAGTGTGCTTGGTTTACTATTGAAGAGGCAAGAATCAAGTCACCAGTATTTGAACAGATATACCACACAGAACAGTTCAAAAAACTTCTAGCTTCGATTATGGCCCCAGAAGAGAGGTAGCAATTTACACTGTAATGGTACACTGCCTTTTTAAGTTTTCAATATTAAATTATTAATATATTTTGATCAATAAAATAATGTAGTTATGTTTATAATAATTATTCTCAACACATAGCTATGGTAGTGAATTCAGAATTTTTTTTACAATCTGCTAAGTCAAACTGGTTTGCATAAACTTATTTCCAGAGGCTTCAAGAAAGCTTAAAAAACGGAGGTTTCCTGCAGGACAATTTAGTGATGCTCAACAAAAGAAAGAACCTTAAATTGAAGCACATTTGCATTAAAGGCTACTGCATGGGACAGGAATTAAAATGTAACTTATTCAGATGTTGAATGGATCATATACAATTTAGTTAGGTAGGAACTCCACATCACTGTGTAAGAATGTTTTAAAAAACTTGGAATAAATCAATTATAAAGTACAGTAAACATGTATGTTTACATGAACTGTTTTCAGTGTTATAACCATTTCTTTGCCACCAAAGTAGTTCAAACATAAGCACCGCAACATGTAAACGTTTGATGAATACAACTTTTATTTGTGCCAAGCACGCAGCCGTCAGCATTCATAGCCAGACAAAAAGGTTCAATATCTCAATGCAGGTTTACATTAGGTTACATGACATGTATAAACACCAAGGCAAAGCTTCCCTTGTTATAAACTAAAAGATTAGAATATGTGCTAAAAGTTTATAGTGTGGGTAAATACATCAAACATGTACAAATGTAAGGAAGTTTAAGCAAACACATTGGAGACACCAAGGGCAATGTTTATCAAAATAATGAAGTTGGACTTTTAGTTAAGGATCTTGTGCTGAACCAGATTTATTCAGTTTGTTTCTGGCTGTCAACACTATCCTCTAGCTAAATATGTGAGGGCATTGATTTTTTACAGAGGCCTGCTAAGGAATGTAAGAAGATGAATAATTTCTTGCTGCCATTTCTGTCACCATTTGCTTGAACTCCCTATTATATTAACCACCACTGCAAACAAAATGGTAGGGCTTGACATGCAGACATCAAGGTCTGTTGAACACAGTCTTTTCAGGCATGTCTTACCCTAGAAAATATTCTTAATGACACATAAAGCAATTTGCAGAAGCAGTTTTTAACTAATAAATTGTACTTTAATTATTACTAAATAAAACTATGTTATTTCAAGCAACTGATCAAACCAATCTTACCAGCAGATGTCGGAACAGTAAGAAACTTGATTTAACTATCCAAGCTTCCTTTATGTGAACTGACAAGGCAATTTCAGACAGCAAATTCAAACACATTTCTGTCTGACTTGCATGAAAAAGTTCACTTTTTTAAAGATGTTTCTTCTCTTGCTTTAAAACAAGGACCAAAATGTTTTTGCCTGACACAGGCCATATACTTTTTCCAACAACAACTTAAGAGGAAGCTGGTTCCTCAAGTCCACCCCCTTGATTTGCCATTACTCAGATAAGCATGTCTATGCTGTATTATGGTTATAATAAACCTACATGATAGAGGACATGCTTTTCCCAACATCTCATACACACTCTCAGATACTAAATATTACTGTAAACAATTTAGCACTAGAAAACATGGGTCTTATAAAATAAATAAAATTAATGGGAAAACCAGCCCTTAACAACATATTTGAAACAACAATATATATTTGTTCATAATCTTTCAGTGGCAACTCTTTTAAAAGAGATTATAGTACTTAAAATAACTAAAATAATATATCATTCTAAGTGGGGTTGTGATTTAGTATGAACAAAGGCAAACAGTAAAACCACAATCCTCAGACTAGTGGTTTGTCTGTGCCAGCTAGTCCATATTAATCTTCACGCTGCTATTAGGCGTCTGCATGGAGCAAGGCAATGTAGGAGTAGTGTCAGAACATGACTAAGTGATCCCAGCAAGAGCTCAAACCTGGACCAGTTGATCATGAGTCCAGCACACCTCCCAAGCCATCAGCCAGGCTATAACCATCCAACAAGGATCACTCTGTCTGTGTTCCAGGGTTACCTATTTTAATCTAAATGGGGGATGTCTGGATCACGCTTTACAAAACTTAGTTCTAAAATAACTTTTTCTTTGCACACTTATACACGCAACACTGACCCTCATCCCAGCCAGACAGGTAACCCTTGTAGGTTGAAAGCCCTTCTTGGATGGTACACCTACTTCCATGTACAGGCATTTAGATGGTGAACCACACAGCAATAATATTGATCTTATAACTTGTTTAGTTCAAAATGATAATCCTTTGTTTTACGGTTTGTGCATGTAACTCTTTTAAAGTACTTATCAGAGTTGTATATAACATCAAATGAGATTTTAAAAGTATGTGTACTTCTTTGTGTAAAATATACGTTTAACTAGTTTTTTTTCTGTTTTAAATGTCTGGCTTTGTATACTCTTTGATTGGAAAATGTGATGATTTGAATACCAAGGCTTAGCCCAGTGACTTGTATCAACACTCTTGCACAGATCTACACAATCTAGACGATGTACAAGTTTTTTAGTTATCTTCTCACACATGCTGATCTACATGTAAATCATGCTGTACTAAAAGGTATCTTACATTTTGCCACTTGAGGAAAATACATTTTTACAATAGTAAATATGAACTCTACTGTACCAATAATCCAGCCTAATTCAAGTGGACTAGAACTATGAATATGTTGTGTCAATGGCCAAGAAAGGCCTACAATTCTGCTCATGTGCTACAGGATGCACATGACGTTTCTATGGTGATTATTATCATTAACAATGACATTGTTGAATGTTACGAACGGACAATGGAAGTCTCCTTTAGCTGATCAGAGGCTTTAAATTAATGTTATATATTAAATTCCTATTTCTGGAGAGATAATTGAAAATATACTACAATTAACATCCTTAAATAGTCTTTCTTGAGTAAAGGTTAAATTGCTAACTACAATATTTTTTACCACATTGTGTTCAAGAAGATGCTTAAACATCTTGAATGCATTTTAAAAATCACATTGTCAAATTCTGAATCAAAGTCAGTGCTTCTACAATTGCACCAACAACTCATGGGTATAAATAATTTTTATGTTACCATAAATAACCTCCAAAGCAATCTACAGTAAAGATTTTTGAGATTAAGAAATTCTAATATTGCTTCCAAGGAATAATTTGAGAATTATTAAAAATTAAAAAAGGATAAAAGTTGTTAAATGAAAGTGAATAATACTTAAATCAATTTTCAAACAAAGTCATGTCAGTTTAGGTTGACAGTTATTTTTAAAAATTGTTTTAGCAAAACTCTTCCAGGTTACTGGAAAAAATCAACTTGATGTTCTTGAAAGCAAAGTCTACTCTGCCAAATCAAGAGCTATTACAATAATTATTAATATTTTAAATACATTCCTTTGTGCAAGAACAACTTGATAAAATAGGTCAAGTCTGCACTTGGACCAAATTTTCTGTAGCATGCACTAGGAGTGTAGCTTCTCCCCTCACTAATACATACTAATTATGGGAGAGATATTGTGAAAGTAAAGTGTTTGCCAAGAATTAGGGGTGGCAAATGATCATAAATGGTCCTTTACAAAATGCGCCTTGCAGAATTTTAGCCAAATCTCAGGGATCTTGTTCTCTTAAGTTTTTCTGTGACACCTTTCGAGTCTCAATTTCTTTTGGAAGGCTTAAAAAGTCTTGGGCTGATAGAAAAGGTTTCAGTCTTGCAAAGCCCCAAATTTACCACTCAACACCCCTAGAATGTAACATCATAACCCTGGCTAGCATTCAACCCCAGACCGCTTGATCTAGAGTCTAAGACATAAACCTTAAAGCTCACTGCAGCTCCTTACAAGAAAACAATGATGGTTCATGAAAATTCTCAACATTACCCAAAACAGACATGACAGGGATTAGACATCATTCAAGAATATTGCAGCCATCAGCAAAGACTTCCCTGATGTTTTAAAAAACTGATGGATGTGAAAGCTAGCAGCTAGTCCCTTGACTGTGGTACTGACATCTATGATGACATGTACAAAATTCCTTTAAAACACGTATGAAACACAGGTCTTTTGGGATAACACACATGAAATGGGAAATAAAATACTGAGAAAAAAATTAAAATCAACACTCTTCGCTAATGATTTAAGTAACAGTTTATATGTGGCTATTGGATTAAATGGTTTTAGTTTAATGGTTTTAGACCACAATTTTCTTCAATGCTCTCTAAACTTCATATAAAACAATAACAGGACTTCGATATGATATTTTTCCACCTCATTTCATATAGGGCAACAAATAGGCCTTTTTCAAATTACCCTTTGCCTCTGTTTCAAAACCAGTCTACGTGCGAAATCATTTAAATGAAAATGAGTTTGATTTGCATGTAAATGGACCTGTAGGTAAAACTCACTTTCATATGAATGGTTTCGCACTTATACTCATTTTGAAACAGAGGCGAAGGGTAACTCGGAAATGACCTATTCTAAAACCATTTTCAAAGGCAGGCCTTAAAAAATACATGTAAGTCTAGTCAGTAACCTGAAATATCACTAAGCACAATAGATTCTGGAAACACACTAGTGCAAGCAAGTAATCCAAACTAAATAATCACATGCATTGTACACACACACGTCACTGAACTCTGTGATTCATCGACTGTACATAAAAGCTGCCAATGTTCCAAGTCCAAGCGTCGTGAGAAAAACACCTTTCCACCACGCTCCTTCTTGACTTTTATCATTGAACTGTTTATCCAGACCATCCTGAAAAGAACATTAAAGTATTTTCAATCAATTTTTACTATTAACACCAAAATTATCCCTAAATGTAATACTTTATTTTGTACACCAGGAAGGAAGGGAGAATTTCCAAGTAATAGATGGATCTATTACAATTCAATTTTCAAGTGAAATTGAAATTTTATTTGACAATTTCTTGTCACTGTCATTTTCCCAAGGAAAATAAATCACTCACAGATTCTTAAAAGAGCCTTGTCACAGTGTATTCCTAAACACAAAGGGTTTGGTCACCTCCCATTGCCATGCCTTATTTAACAGAAGGGTTACTTAAATTAGGGTACTTGTATATAGCAAGTTACTGTCTTGATTATTCAAGCAGCAGCAAAAAGTCACAGTTTTCAACAATAAAGGGTATAAAGCCAGACTCGTACCCAGTCGCTTCTCATCAAGGGAACGGCGAAGGAAAAGTTACTTTTTTTCTCTTCTTCCCATGAACCTCTTTGTGCGTAGCAAAAAAACGAGTAACGATTAGGAGAGAGGTATGTATATTTTCTGGAATAAAACATTTTGTCACGTGGAGGATTCTTGATGAAAACCAAGGGTATGATAACTGTACAGACAAATTTCCAGAAATTTGAAGGGAAAAAACAACAACCTTGAAAAAGAACCAAATTTATGAAACAAAACCACAATCTACTTTTCAACTCAAACATTTCTCAATTGTATTTTTTCTTGCTTCCATAACAATTATGGGACACAACCTTTTTTACAAAAGTCTAAACAGACCAATCATGTGTGAACTGTATGAATATACACAAAGTAAAAGCTCAACAAAGGCAAGCATGCATCTCACAAAGAGGTGTTGCTCAAGTGTGAAGTGTCAAAGTTGCACCACAATAACCTTGCCGTGTTTTTTGCCACCTATACCAGCCATGCATGTTACAGTTGTACAGTTATTAACCATCTATAAATACCCAGATTTTAATGAATATAATTGCCATCTGGGTTCCACGGTATCAAACGAAATGTTTGTAAAAAACATTTCACCTATCACTCATGCATTAAGATATTACTTTGCTTTGATTGGCTAACAGCTGGGACTGGATTTTCCATAATGCTCATGGGTATTGTGAGTGCATTATGAGCCATGTAAATGCCCAGCTGGCTGGCAAAACATGAGGTCCATAACAGAAAGGTGATTCGTGCCTGGTTAATAGGAAGTAATGAATACTCTGAGATTAGAGTACATGTATCTGGAGCCCCTCTGACACAATAATTATTTCCATGAATACTTTACTAGCTCTTTCATAAGTTTCATTTGTTTGTTTGTTTCCCCCTGAAAAAAGTCCTTTACCTCACAAGTGTGGTTTGATCCTATCTGTGACCCTGAGAGCCTTCTTATATTCTCTAAAATTTTAAAATTCCCCAACTGGTGATAATTGAATATTTGTTATTAAGAAAATGTTATGGTAGTCTAAAATTAAACCTAGAGTTGTTATTCATCACCCAATTCTAGACACGTACCAAAACAGTTTATTTTCTCCGGTAACCTCTGTTAATTTACATCTCACAACTTTCTAATATTGCTGTGGTTACCATACCGAACATAATTTGCGTTACAAGGTAGAATAATCCAGACTACAAGGAAAAAACAAGACTGGACAAGTCAATTGACAGCCCACACATTCCGAACTGCAGACTATCCAAAAACTGCTTTCTCAGCATATTTGCTTATTAAATGTCAATAACCCCACAGATATTAAAATTCCAAAAGATTTACGTCGGCTCTATGTAATTGGTTTACTTAATTTCTTTTGTTGACAAGTAATCACGCTTCTGTTTTTACATGTAAGTACAGAAATCTCTTGAACTGTTTTCTTCAAGTTTGCAACAAGTTCGTTTTTTTTTTCGGTTTGTAAAATACACTTGTAATTTTATTATCCACAGGGGTGGTAGTTTGGAATCGGCTTGATTCAGTGGGAGTTCATTGTAGAAACAACAAATCATTTTAAAAATTCCACCAACTACGCAACGATTTTACTCAAACACTGATAAAAATTCTAAAAATGTTCTCATTAAACAAAACATACGCTTAACAATTCTGCTTCTTTTGTTTGCAACTTTTCTTTTTTTAGCTCAGAAACTAATGTTGTCTGATCTTCGAAAGTTTTCCACTCCTCCAGCCAATAAGAACAAGAAAACCCTTTTATTATTTATAAATACCAGTTACAGCAGCTGAAAACGACACAAACTTCAACCATCTTTTTGTTTACGCGAGAACTTTCAATTATTACGAGCCTCGAACTACGGTCACCGGGGTTTTGAAAAAATACCCCAAGTATTTTAATGTGGTTCAAGCCTCGGGTTCAAACGCGAAAAAACAAAACATGACAGTAAAAACTGATAAGATCAAAATTTTTACATACCCATCCACCATGATTTTCGATCCATTCACAAAGACCAGAGCCAACGTATCTTGCTAACCCAGTCAGTGACTAATGCGACAAGTTCTTTCATTTGGTGTTGATCGCAATACACCGCCAGCTTGCCCCCAAAAGCATACAGAGCTACTATTCTCCCCCAGTTTATTCCATCAGCGAAAACCTCGCTGGCGATTTCGAAAAACGTTTGATAAACAGTTGCCCGCGTTATATTTAATTTGTGGCACAAATGGTTCAATAGTAAAGGGTACTGCTCTTCGATTTGGTCGGCTAGTTTGCGTAGAGTTGCGGCAGTCGGTGATACGGGTATAGGGCTATTTCCGAGTCTGTACGATATAAAATCATTGGCGAGATCCTTGGCTTGTCGAGCAATCGCCGAATCTTCCTCCTTGGGCAGTTTAAGTCGACTTTCCATAGGGCTTTATATTTTTGTAGCATTTACTTGTACAGACCACACGCGCTTTTCACTTTATCCTGTCTTGTCTTTCCGCACTATGAAGTCTTCGTCGTCTTCTTTTCGCGAAGTCCTTCTTCGCCCCATCTGCCTACAAGTAAACTTTTATAGTAAGAAAATGAAACATTGCATCGCAACATTCGAAAACGCAAGCGAGGAAGAAGCTTGGCGCTTTCGAAAGTAAACAAATCGAAATTACCTTCCTCCATCACCGCAATCCAAAAAGCCGAAAGGAACTCTGTGATGTCGGTGAATATTTATAACCTCGATAATGGATTTTAAATTTTCTTTTTTTCTCATTGGTTCAAATTATTTTTATTGTCACGATCCCAAATGCCAGGTCTTCAAGCTCTTCGATCAGCGGTTTGTTCACGAGGGGATGCGGCATTGTCCCGACATGGGTACTGATATTGGCCCGATATAGTTTCGTTTTCCCGCGAAGTGACGTTACGCTGAACACGCGATCTCGATGTGCTTCGCGGCAGAACGCATCAAAACACACGTCTTTCACATGTCTAATCAGATCCCCGTTTCCTGCTACCTGATTGGCTGATTTTCTGATTAGATGCTGCGTCAAGGTTTATTTTTACCACATTTTTCTTGCAAAAAATTTTTCAGAATTGTTCGGCGTCCTTGTTTGTTTCAATTTACTTTGCGAAGGCGAACAGAGAAGATCGAGAGTGGGGACAAAGAATATTTGATTTACGATTCACGTTAACCAGTCCTAACGTTTGGTATTGAAGTTTTAGACGAAAACCTCTCCCAAGGGAAGATACGTATTTTGTTTTGCCAGCATTTTGGCGGTTTGGAGCTCTGTTGTGTTTCAATATACAAGAAGCGAAGTGGTTTCGCCGCTAACCGGTTGAGTGCGTTGCGGAAAAGAACATTTTGTACAAGAACAATCACGGATTGAGACAGATTTTATAACAGCTGAGAAACAGATTTCTTTACTTCTGCCAGAGTCCCTCTATTAACTCTGCTTCTGCTGACTTCTGAGAAGGATTTGTCGATAAAGTGCTGCGTCAACAGAGTTTATAGGTGCCTCTTCGTGACTGTCGTCGACGTTCATAACGGTTGGAACCAGAAAAACAACTACTGTGCTGTAAAAAGTAAACAGACTTTAACATGGAGTCGCAGCTTAGCAGAATTACAGCCGCTAGTGATGGAACATTAACACAACAGATCGAAAATTTAAGCACAAGGAGCGAAAATGAGAACATTGTGCGATCATCAGGCCATGTGGAAAACGGCCAACAAGCTGTGACGCAATTGAATTTTGAGGAGATTTTGTTGAACAATAACAATGTTACTCCGCGTCAAATCGGCCAGATCTTACAGGCCATAGGTGACGAGCTTAACAACTCATTCAAATATCAGGTGAGGAGCAGTAAGAACGGATAATTGAACGAAGAAATGAGAAGAAAGGTTAGATATAGTTGTACATGACCGAATCTTCGACGGTCTCGATGGGAACTCCCGTGTACATGAACTTGAGGTTCAACAGAACCTTCAACGCTAAGTTTAATGCGATATTAGCTTCGATTTATCGCAAACTTTTTTATTTTACCATCGACAACGTGGAATTGTTATACAATTTACATTAAGGTGCCCTTGGGACGTGATCTGCCAAGGCGACGGTCGTTTGCTTAGATGCGATTGGCCAGGAGTTGAACTTTCTATTTGTAGAAAGTTTTCGAATTGCTGCTAAAAAAATCCCTATGGGATAATTCCCTTGAAGCAGTTTTATGCTTGAAAATCTACTTGTGATTCAAATGCTAGCTGTATACTGCAATTATTGTAAATCCAGGGTGTAAATATAAGCAATGGTTGGTGTTATTTGCAAAGCGATGTCAACTTGTAAGAAGAGAAAGCAGATAGTTGCTGGCCATTGTTATGTACATTTGTAAATGCTGTTAAAAATACTTGCTGTAGATAAAGATTAAGAAACGCTATTGTAAAAATAACTATATGTAAAATTGTTTAAGTTATTTTGAGACGCTAAACTTGTACAGAGCTAAAGATTATATATTTAAATATTGGCCGGAAATTGGACGTGTGTCATTCGTGCGTACGTGTTTTTGTTTATGTACCTTGCGTGACCACCTGTTGTCAGTTTCGAAACCAGTCGTCGTTCAATAACAATAAAACACTTAACATTTGCTGCTGTTCCATACGTTTTCTCTTGTTTTGTGACGTAAATTAACGGAAAAGTTCGATAATGTTGGGGATATAATTTTAGATATTACGGCGAGGTTATGCAATCCCAACAGAACCAAACATGTTCCGCTCTCAAGTACGATTTGCTTTCTTTGCCCGATGTTAATATTTGTATACGTTTCCGATTCTTTATTCTTTTGTTTGGTACATATACTTTGATCATGTTCATTCATGCATTTGTACTTTTCCATTTGTTTTAGTCGTAAAAGAGCCTTTTCTTTTGTTGCATGCGAGAAGCACGTGTTGTTGAAACATGTCTGGGCCTGATTGCTTGATTGATTGCTGGTCACAAAGGAAGCATCGAAGTTCGACTGCCATTCAGCTACATGTTGATTTTGGCGGACAATCAATATTTTTTATTTTCATTCCTTAATACCCTTTTTTCTTTGTTAATATTTTCTTTGCCCAGGAAATCAAGCCGATTAAAGTCCTTTTTTGTGATTTATCGAAATTTCATCAAAGAGCCCTGGTTGGTTCAATGAATGTCAGTCGTTCAATGACAGCGATGGACATTTGTCACTTCTCGCCCGTTCCACAGGTTTCTTTCCACTCGTTTCCACCACAGACGGATTCGACTAACGTGTTTACATCCATGTTGCCACTCAATTCAGATCATGTGATGATTCATTTGGGAGGTTACAACAGTTCAGTTCGTACATACAGTACTCAGTTGTGTGTGACAAATTGCACAAATATTGTGACCTCCCAAATGTTCCATCACATGATCTGTGACAACAAGGATGTAAACACGTTAACCGAATTCGTCTATTTTGCGGCTTAATTTTGTCTGAGTTTAGACTCTTAAGAAGAAAGAAATCCTTCCGGACCGACGTAATCACTCCAAACCTCGCATCCGTCTCCAGTTTTAACCTCCATTTAATTCAATTGCCCCCCCCCCCTCCCCCCGACCAATACATACAGGAGATAGGAAGCAGGATTGAGCCCCGCGATTGAGCAAGAGGGGGGGGGGATGCGTCTGAGATCCTATTGACGTACATACCAGAAGTGTACGCACTAGAAAAATATAGAAACCATTGGCTCGAGGCCTTGGAACCTTTCAAGGTATGTGTTACCTATGTTTTTCTTTCTCTGTCATTACGGCATATGATACGTAAAATTAGAAAATTCCAAAGAATACTGTCAAAAAATCTTAGACACAAAACTCCTACGAAAATAAGCCATACCGAATATAAGCTAAAGCTCTTAAAGAAAAATGTAATTTTTCCGCTTATTAGGCCCCTTTTGAAGAGCTTGTTTTGTATATTAGGTCGTTATAGATTATGTATACATACATACATACATACATACATACATACATGTATGCTTAGAGATACGTACTGATCAACGACTGTTGGACACGTTTTGAGTTTCATATCATGTGGTATTCTTTTATGCACCAAAAATTCCAGTCACAGTAACTTGTCCCTCTAGAAACCCAAAGATTTTCACGCCGTCATGCATCGAGCGCGCGCGCTGAGGAAACTTGCTAAATACATATAGGGTGGGTAGCCGCAGCGTTAACTTCGCTTGCAGTTTGCTATCAACAAGTGCGTAATAGTCAAGACAAAACAAAAGAAAACAATGGAATAAGTGTCTAAAAGTATCTAAATGTGTAATAGTCTAATTATTTCACGGTTTTAGTAAAATCACTAGTAATTGTTTACTTAACAGAGGAACTTCTACAAAATGTGACCAAGATCGTTTGCTTCCGTTTACTCATCGATATTTTTAACTATGGACCCTGTAAACCATGCTGAATTACGTGCGCTAATTTTCAAAATTAGGGTAGTTTTCCACGCGCTTTATTTCTAAAACGTGTTGGGTGACCCCAATTTTTTTTACATTTCTGACACAAGTTTATTTTTCTTTTACAAACATACCGAATTTTATACGTGCACATCTAATTAATTATCACTTGATCTTTGTTCAGACATTTAAATTACACGGATATTATTAAAATGGTCCAGTCAATTTGTTGCAAATTTATTTTTTTAAGAAATGATCGTACATGACAAATAATAGATTATTTTAGAAGAGGAATTCACTTTATACACTGACACGAACTATAAAGAGGTTACGATATAAAGATATAGTTTATTACAGCTTTCTCTTTATGATACATTTACTGAAAATTAAAAATATAAAGGATGTCAGCGGCAAGTTTACAGCAAAGCTTTTCTTCTCAGTTTGCTGATTCCTGTACAGTTTTTTATACATGCCCACTTGACATGAACCGTAGTGCAACTCGTTTTTTTTTTGTCTCACGTTCCAAGTCCTGAGAATTAACCGCTACTGTTGTTTATGATGGTTGAGGCCGCAGATATTGTTTCCGTTTGAAGTGATACACAAACTTGTCACAACAGCCATTAGGAGTTTCAAATCTGTGTAGGGTAACGAATCCACGGCCGACCTAACTACAATGCCATTATGTGTATATAGACAGCACTTCTAACACTTTACTATCAAGCTGCAGATTCAACATTAGTTGTAGAATCTGTTGTTTCGGCTCTGTTCTTATGTTTGTAGTGGCTGCTTAACAGTCCTTTTAACTGATCTTCTGGAAGAGTGTGGTAGAACGAAAGATAACGGAAATCTTCCGACAAGTCTTCCTCAAGGAGGCTGATCAGATACACAAAGGTCGGCCGAGCTTTGGCGCTGAACTGCCAACATATCGTCATCATTTCATATCTGTAATAAAAAATAAGATCAAAAAGTAAGAATCACAATCAAAATCCACATCTCAGCGACAGAACTAAAACTTACAAAGAAAGAGACCTTAAACCTTATAACAGATATGAGAAGGTGGGACACCTCTAAATCTGATTGATGTCGTCGCTTAGCAACGGCAGTTCATCTATGAAAGGATTCCATTTTGCGTACAGGAACAAGACCCGATACTCGCTACCATAAGTAAAACAGAACTGGCTTTTCGATGAGAAAAATTAAAGTTTAAGTAATCATACAGATCAAATCACTCAGAACTAAGACAAAAAGCATGTAGCTATTGTCAATCACGGAAAGTCATCCAGCGATTACACCTGATAGGCTACAAGGTTGAAATGTTTATGCGGATGCCTTCATGAGCACGAGTGATTTACAAGTTTCGAATTTACATAGATTTGAAAACCAAATGCTTTAGAAAACTATACAAATTCTGATAAGCCATGCAAGTCACTTACAGCCTGTCGGGACATTCCTCTGGTTTCTCCATGAGCCCGCCATCCACCACATATTTAAGCACCTCTTCGTTTGACTTTCCAGGGTAGGGTTGGCAGGCCAATGTAGCCATCTCCCACATGACCACGCCAAATGACCTGTCACGTGAAACAAATGCGTTATAACTATTTACTGCTCATCATCTACGTAGACTAGTGACATTGTTGAGTATTGCCTCATAAAATTGACGGTCATTGAGGTCTAAGTTCATCCAGTTACTGGTATAGGGGGCGCAAGCAATTTTCCTTACCTCCAATCAAACAATCACTACGGATCATCGCCACTGACAGTCAAAGAATCATATCGTGTTGTTTAACTGTTATAAATACTTAGGTTCTACTCACCAAACATCGCTGTAACTCGTGAAAACGCCATCTTTTAGTGACTCCGGCGCCATCCAGCGTACGGGAAGTAAACCTAAGCATCGTTAGAATTAATTCGTCAAAAGCAACATATTGCAGAAGATGTGACACGATCATTTAATTAAGTGTACGTGTAGATGTAAAAATGCTGCTTGCTTGGCGAATGTCGTTTGTAAAGGTATTGTTCTATTAATAACGTAAAAGCCACTGATCTGCCTAAAATCATACAGTCCCTGAAGGTAGTCGAACTGGTGGCCTTCCAGACTCGTTGAATGTCAGCTCTACCACTTTCCTACACGATTTGGTAAAACAATTTAAAGGCTTGTAAGCATCGGTTGTTTGAACAGGATACAACCTAACATCCAGTAGCGGCTGATACATGATTGCAGTGATTAGGTGACGGGGGTGGGAGGGTGGGGCTTCACACGTGAATAAGAATGTGCGTGAGAATGGAAAGCAGCTTATTGTGGGACAGGTTTAGCCAGAACAGATGAACCTACCTTTTCCTCCTTTTCTGTAATAGTCTGTTTCGTAAATATCGCGAGTCATTCCAAAATCTGTCAGAAACGATGATCATGATTACTATTCAAAACAAGCATAATACCACAGACAACTTTTGACAAGTTAGACACTTATTAGAAAGGGCCTCACCTCCTATTTTAACCGTGAAATCTGAGTTCACCATACAATTTCGTGCTGCGAGATCTCTGTAAGAAAAGAAAACTTGCTGTTAGAAAAACGAGTACTATGTCTAGCAAGACAAAGGAAAATCTCCCATGCTCTGTTGTGATAGAAAGTCCAATGTTCTTTGTCTGTGTTCGATAAGACTTGCCTTCGCCATTGAGCAGTCGGTTCGTGCCGGCCACACAGTGCATTTCGTATTTACAAAGAAACTGTTAGTTTAAAGTTGTTATGGTTTATACCTGTGAACATATTTCCTAGCCGCAAGGTACGCCATTCCATCTGCAATCTCCCCAGCCATTTGAAGAAGTTCTTGAAGGGTAGGAGGAGGCAGTGTTCCTTCCTATTAAAAACAAGAAAGTAACGGTAAGAGTTTTTGAAAACACGTATAGTACGTTTCTTATCTCAGAAAGAAATTCTATCTTGCTCACCCCTGGCCGACGAGATCGTAGGAAGTTCTTGAGATCGCCTAGTTCCATTAGTTCCATGATAACCAATGTAGGCTGCCCTTCCGAGACCACACCCAGAAGTCGTACCACGTGATTACTGCAGAATTGTCTGATGAGAAAACAAAGACGATACTAAGCTGCAGAAAACAAGGAAGATACCGAACATAAAAGCAAGGGGAATTTTTGTTTACGATTCTAACTGTAGCCATCAGATTAGGTAATTATTGGTCTTAAGGTTTGTACGAATATGTTACTCTCTTTAATTAATTTGCTTGTTGTGAGACAATTTCCAAACTGCGTACAGGGTCATGCAGAAAAGAATTAATATAAAAAGATATGTTCTACTAAAATAAAGCATTACTTCATAACAGACGCCTCTTGGAGAAAGTCCACCCTGTCTCGTATGGACGCGTTTTCACTGACAGTCTGTAGCAAGAGACATTCAACATGTTAGTTCATCGTATTTCTCAGTTCCACACCCTAGTTATCTTTTTACCTGTACTCATTTTGATGAGAGAGGAGTTGAGAGTGGTGGACAAAATTTTACTCGAATAAGGTACCACTTGCTAAATAGATAGTAGATAAAATAAAATTGCATCAAGTGACCGATAAAAAAGAAGCGAATTGAATCAACTTTACTATACAGGAGATTCATGTAAATTGAATCGCTCTGAGCAAAAAGCCCCTTGACGAGTTTCTACCTGAAAGGAAGAAACGCAGTCTATTTTACCTTGACAGCTACTCTGCGTATAGGGACATCAGGAGTTATGTCTTCAGCTTCTCCCTCGTAAACCATTCCGAAAGAACCGTTTCCTAGTTCACGAACCAACTTGATTTTCTCTCGCGGGAACTCCCATTCGTCAGCAATGTACACTGTAATCGCAACAACAACAACATTAATACAGCCAGATTCCATACTGATGAGGAAGTCCTACAGCACACTGATACTCAATTGATTTGACACAGTTCGTACAAAGTGCACAGTTTATTTATAAGCAGCTTCAGATATTTTAAAAAAAGGATTTTATTGAGGCAATTGGTACAACCCATATTTGTTATTGTCCGATCTCTCAATGGTGTTATGTTTTTCTGGCATTTATTTTATTTTTGGCAAACCAAAATGAAAGTTATTGTCTTTAGATGGAGAGCAAAGCAACAACAACAAACAAACAAGGGAAAAGTTACTGACAATGTATGATATAAAGTGTGTATATATATGATATAACGCAAAACAACTATTATAACGACAACAAAACAAAAACAAACAAGCGAAGGACATTTTATGAAAAGGGGATCATACCATCAGTGGCTGTCATGTATTCCGGGTTAACAGAAGCATACAATACACCTGGAATCTGTTCATCACTGTACCTGAAGTAATGAAACCAAGCAATCTGTCAGTAGACGAAGCACATGTCTGCCATACACTGTTCTACTGACTACAACAGATATTTTCCAGTGGTCAGAAAGTAAAGGCCTATGTACAGAAAGGTAAGCCCCGAGGTGATGTGTAAATAGCACAGCAAAGCTTCCCGTCGGCTTGTTGACACATTTCTTATGAAGAAAACTGAACTCTATTACAGTAAGACCAAATATAACTGGGTCCAGTCCGAGGCCACAAAACTGGGTCCTGAGGGAGCCCGCCAAATTAGCTCCTGAGTGACACTAATTGGTAACATGGCAATCATGTTCCTCCAAGCATGTCGCCATGTCAACCGCTACAGTGGATGAAGGGGTGGAATGATAAATGATATAGAAATAGACAAAGTAAAACATTACCTCTTATATCTCTTACGCGCAAAATACCACACCACAAACCCACAAGCTAACACAAACACTAGACTGGCCGCAAGGCTGGCACCCAAGACTGTCCCAAGAGGCATGGAATCTGTCTCCCGAATGGGAGGGTCTGAAAGAAAGCACATATGATTTGAAACATGAGGATTTATAGATTAATACTATAACAACAGTAATCAGAATTAATAATTTGTATTTGAAACTATTTAAAAACCATATAAACTCACTTGTTGATTCCTCTTTATTAACTAAGGAGAAGGCCACTGTGTTACTCCAAGAGCCATTGCCTGCAGGTGTAATGGCCCGTACACGCGCAGAATAATTCCCATCAGCACCAGGCGGTATCTTTCCTACATATTGTGAATCTTTGCCACCTTTACATCGGATCACACCGGGATTGGTGTCCTGGAGAATAAAACAAAAACAACCACAATAGCTTGTATGATGTTAAGATATCTTGAGGAACAACAAATAAGTGTTCTTGACAAATTCTGAAGAACATAGATACAATATCAATATTTGATTAGTTTTCTTATTCTCCTCACTGTTGTAAGGAGAACTAAGAAATTCATCACTCGGGGAAAAGACACCACTTCACTTACTTGTTATCGCTGCGACTCCTATGCATACACACATGGACAGATTTAAGGGGGGAGGGAGGAGCCAGGGAGTGCAGCTCCGTCCTTTTTCCATTGCATTGTTTTAAAAAATTTGTAAAAAAAAGACTTTCAAATGGCATTGTGCAATCAGGGTTCTGTTGTGGGTAAGGGGTGAAGATGCCCTCTTACTTAAATTGTTTCCAATAAATGTCAGTACCATGACCAAGTAAAAAGTGACCACTCACCATTCTTATTTCTATATCATACTTCAGTACCACTCCATTGGGATCCTTTGGGGGATGCCATGAAAGAAAATACTGCAACAGATACAAATGCAATGACATTATACAAAAGCACTTTTACAAACTAAAAGTGCAAGACAAGTCTTAACAAGGAGCCCAAAAAACCTTGATTGTGGAAAAAAGCTTTATAAAAAATATTTTTCTTACTCTTCTAGTGACGTTGTCAGAAGTCACTTTCAGGGGTCCTCCAAGATTGTCAGCTGTAGCTGAATTAAAAAGGAAAAAAAATAATAAAAATTAAATAATTATTGTTGTGATGTGCCTATCAACAGCCATATACATTATATAGATCAAGTTTTTGTCAGGTACCTTTTTTGTTTGTCATTCCTTTTGTGACCGCACAGGAACTTCCAGTCGCACAGCCGGCATTTGTACATGCACAGACCTGATAAAGAAGAAGAACTTAAACAATGTGAACCTCAACTTTAACTTAAATAAGTCACCTGTGTGTTAAGTGGTGAAATGAGTAAAGTACCAAAACATTCCTTAAGTAAGGAAGGTTTTAAAAATCCACTGCCTTGGTCCAGGATTCATGTTTGAAGAGAAAAACAGCTACTACATTAAAAATGCCAGTCAATCTTTTAGTCTGCATTAGTTTGAGAATTGCTGCAACCAACTTTATCATGCACCTAATTCAAATACTTTATGGTCATATAAAATTAGCCTAAAAAAACTTTGTATAGAACTCAAACTTACAGTGATGGTATAGTCTGAAAAGTGTTTTAGTTTTGTCAGGGTGACACGGTTAACCTTGCCATTAACAACCAAAGTGACATTAGAGGAAGGTTTAGTTGGTGCAACTGTGGGCTTTGTAGAGGCTGTTTTGGCAGAGGTGGTTGATGCCTTTGATGTTGTTGTTTGGCCGCTTGGTGGTGCTGTTGTTGGCTGACACAGTGGATTCTGAAAAATCAACATACAGTTCCATATAACTTGATTCCTTCCATAATGGCAAGGTAAGAAGAAAATATGGTACAGACTGGAGTTACTTTGATACAACAAAAGGAAGGTAGAGCTGCAGTTTTGCAGAGGTTTTTCTATTTGTAAAATCATATAAATGTATATTTTAAACGGCCATAGCCTTGTGCATTGTAAACAATACTGCTTCTGGAAAGCGGATGTTGATGTTTTCCTTTAGATTTATTTATTAACAGGATTGAAGGATTCAAGTGCTAAAAAAAATTATTCTGGATTGCACATTTTACAAACTAAGTCAACTGCCTCTTTTGTATTGGTGACCCCCTAACCTAACCCTCCTCTGCCCCTCCCCACACCCCACCCCCAAATCATTGTCACCTCTTTCTTGTCATTCCTGACCTGTGCATTGTTACTGCAGTTTGTGTGATTTGAACTGGTGGAAGGGCTGGCGGTTGTTGTTACTGTGGTACCATTTGTTGGAGGTTCATTGTCATCTGTATCTTTTGTAAAGATTGTCTTGTACAACTTGTCTTGGAATTCCTTTGCAAACAATGCTGCTTGTTTTTCTGGTTTAACTTCTTTCTTGTCCTTGTCACAGTCGCAGGTTATGTTTACTTTACAGCTCCCTGCCGAATATAAAACGCACGTATGAGGTCTCAAACAATGCAAAATATTTTTCTGGTCAAGTCAATCTTAGTCCTGGGGTAGGGGGATACTCCATTCTAAAATGATATATAGGTATGTGCAGCCCAAAAAGGTTGATGTTTTAGTCTAAAATAGGGTATAAAGTTTGACCATTTTGGTCAAAAATCGGGTATGCTTTGTGCACATTGGGCAGCAATTAGCTATAATTCTGACTTAAAACTATTTTTTATTAGTTATTATTTATCTCGCGAGAAGTGCTATGATGGACTTCTGAAATTTTTGTGCAAACCGAGACAGTCCCTGGGTAGGCTTTGTCTGAAATAGGGTTTTGATTTTTGGGTAAGTAGGGAAAATCACAAAATTATTTCAGTCTAAAAAAGAGCAACTTGGGTTTCAGGAAATGTACCACATGCCACCAACCAAATAATTGGGACTCCCCCCCCCCCCCTCCCACCCCAGATAGTTGTTTACTTCACGGCTTACCATCAGGAGTCTTATCTGTACTTCCTTCCTCCGTCTTATCTCCTCCAGGGCTGTTGCCAAAAACTTGCCGACTACACCAGTCCAAATCTTGTTCCCAAGGGGAGTAGGTGCTGGAGTCATATTTCACAATGTACTTGGTGATGTTTCCATTTGGAAACAAAGGAAGCTGCCATTTGACAAGCAATGCAGAAAAGCTGATGTAGTTTGCTTCAAGACCCACAGGCTGGGATGGCACTGCAAGCAAGTATATGCATATTGTAAAATAAGCATTACCTCAAAATGACTTTCAAACCCCTTTGATTTTTATTTATCTTAATTTCAAGTTTTTTACCATAGTCCACAGAATTAAGTCCCAATATTTTAATAATATGCACAATTACTTTAAAGTTGATGAAACCTCACATAAAAAGTAAAAACACCAAAAAGAAACAATAAACCTGAAATAAACAAGAATTGGTACGACTGAGAAAACTTATTATGGATTACCGACAACAAACTTGAAAAAATTGGCCATTTTTTCAAGATGTGCTGTCATCTGTGACATAGCTTCCTTAAACAAAGTATACACAAATCAAGCTAGTTTGAAATCATTTTGACTTGAAATTTTTTAAACTACAACATGAATACTGTAGTTCAATTTTGCCCTTTGGCATAATTTGGTGTATGGTAATAAATGACAATGAATATAAAACAAAGGGAAATACTAGATAATTGTACCAAAGGTAAAATTAATTATACAATGATGGAAGCCTGGTTCCACAGTGATATGGGTATTGCAATAATTCTTCACAAAATGATCTTTGAAATAGACAATCAAATAATATTGCTAAATCCGACAAGGGCTCACATTCCAGTTGGGTGTAATTTTATTAACTATTTGTTAATTTCTCAATTTGTGCAGCTTATTTAGAAGTATTATTCATTTGGACCAATAACTGTAGAATAAGTAACAAAAACGTATACTTAGTTTTCATAGCACTACTCCTACTAGCCTTTTAATTCATTTTATGTTTATTAAAACAGGATAATATCTGTCTGGGATTTAAATTTAATTTGATGTACCGGTATTTCACTTTTTGTCCTGTACTTCATTTCCAAAATGACTTTGCTGTTCTGGTTTTGGTTGCAAAATAATTATATAAACAACAGACTTGTACTCACAGACCACTTGTAAAGAGAAAATAAGTCAAACACACTGAACAAAACAGCAGAAATCTGAGATAGCTAATGGTCAATTGAAAGAGAAAGTAATTGAAGTAAATTAACAGTTTCAGCCAATAAACAGTTACCAGAAAGTGTGAAAAACCCCACTAGTTAATTATTTAACTGAGTTACAACAAGAGCAGTGCTACTTATCAGGATGTATACTGGGCACCTAACAAAGAAGTGATGAATGCTAAACCTCTTCATGAATGCTACTCATCAATTTAAGGTTAAAACAATTTAACTTAATTTCAGTTGAATGGTCAGTGTTGAAATTCTCTCTAAATTTTTTCTACATAATAGTGTGGTATCACTGTGCACAGTGTCTGCATGGCCTTCAAACTAAAACTATTGATATTACTGCATATTATTCATCATCAACTGCCCAAAACATCTTTCTTTGATTAACCAAACCTAGTCTGATGTCGACACTCCAAACATTTCATCTTGTTTTTGCAAACAGATTTTTTTAGATTAATTGGTTCGATATGGACTTGTTTCACAAAACATGAATAAGAATAAGAGACATAAACATTTCATTCTTGGTTTTCATACTAAACATACCACTTTCCTTAGTCTGAATAAACACCAGATCACTCTTAGCTCCTTCATTCTTCAGCACCACTGCCTCAACTTGAAAAGCATACAGGGTAAAAGGATTCAGTTTGGAGATGTACTTCACAATTTTGCGAGGCTTGGTTGACAAACTGTTTGGTTTAGTGCCATTTTTCTTGAAAATGGTGACATTTACTCTGAAAAAAAAATTGAAAAAAATAAATAAATGAGTCAGTATTGGGATACATTATGTACAGCAGTCCACAGTAAGGAATCATCAGCTTTATACACACACACAAAAAAAAAACACTTCTGAAACATATGAGCACAAAGCTTGCATGGTGAAGTACAACAACTTCTTTACGAACTTAGCATATTTTTTTAACAAATCTACCAAGTACAGTATGACGAGGATTTTAAAAATTAATAGGTATTATTTTTCATACTGGTTATCATCATCATATACACTAACTGCCAGCTAAACATCATGAAATAAAAAAAATAATAAATAGAGTTTTTACGGCCTTCAATTTACATGCGCACTTTATTTAAATCCTAATAATCATAATTTGTGGTAACATTATTATCAGTCCACTTACTCAGGGGTCCCCACAACATGATCCACTCTTGTCCAGCTGCATAACAAATAACAGAACATACAGTCATGTAAAAAGATACTGGTAACATCCTTTTTACACAACAGAAATCACCTCATGTTCAAACTTTTCCCAAAAGATCAGCAAATTGCTTGACTGAAGAGGGCAGTACAGAAAGTAGCTGAGTGTGTAAATTTCGAGCTATGATCAAAATTTCTAGCACTAGGAAACATTTTAGTATGTCAAATACTTGTCCACCTGAATTGATGTTTTCATGGAAACCATGCTTAGACAGGATGCTCACACAAATATGAACATTTTCTGGATTCTTTGATAGCTTACCAGGCCAGAGTTAACCTCTGGTTTCCACAGCATTGAAAGACTATAAGGAAACCAAGGAGTATCGCTTCCCCTCTGGATGGGATGCTAGGCTATCATAGGTTCTCCCCCCCCCCTCCCCCAATAATGTTTGCCTTGTGTTATGTCACTAGCACATGTCATGAGAATATGAGTCGACTTGAAATGAAAGGAAGTCCAAAAAGAAAATATATATATTTAGGGTGAACAGTTTTATGCAACATTTTCTTTAACACAGCTATTTGTTTCCACCAATTTCACCCTCAGAAAGGGTGTCATGAGGCCCCCAAAGGGCCTTTTGATTAATTTGCTAGAGTACTTGCCCATCTGTACCACTACATGGAGAGATGCACTATAAGAGTAAATGTTTTACCAAGGAACAATGTAAAGCCCCCCAAAATTCAATGGCCAAATAACTTTGCCCAGATAAACTTAACTTACACATTTTCACTCTCACTGCTACAGGCGTCCACATCATCATACTCTGTGATCTTTCTATTTGGGCTGAAAAGGTATAGACAGTTATTAATAATAATAATAATAATAATAATAATAATAATAATAATAATAATTATAATTATAATAAAAACAAATTACATAATGTCAAACAATAAAACAGCAAACATTTCGGTGAAACACTTACGCCTCTCTGAAAGACACAGTGTAAAACAACACAGTTCTGTAATCATCAAAAACTTCATTCCATTCCACTTTCATGCAGACTGGTTTACATCTTATTCCTCTTGGAGCTATTTTTACTTCCTGTAAGGTCACATTTATTTTACGAACATCACCTGCAGATCAACAGAATAAAAACAACATAATTATACAGTAGAACCCTGGTAACTCGAACTTGGATAACTCGAATAACCCCGCTAACTCGAACAAACTTCCATTTCCCTTGGATTTGACATCACTCTTTAGTTATTTTTACTTGGTTAACTCAAGCTCGGATAACTTGAAAACCCTGCTAACTCGAACTAAATTTCGTTTCCCTTGATCAAAATTTGGGTCAAATTTACCCCGATAACTCGAGATTTTGGTTCTTGCAGCTCACCACAGATTCCCATTGAATATCCCATTAGCTCATCTTCTCATGTAATCGAATTTAAACACTAAAACAAACACTACAGCAATTTGATTTTAATTACAGCAATGAATAGATCACATATCTGACAGTCATTTTCCACCCTTATCATGAAAATATATAATCGTGTGGTAGTTTCTGACGAGATAAGTTTTATTTGCACTGTACTGTGAACTGAAGTGCTGAAAAATCGATAAACTATCAATTATTAACTTGGCAAATTAAATATTAAATCAACCCTGATAACTCGAAACCCCGCTAACTCGAACTGTTTTTCGTTTCCCCTCAGAGTTCGAGTTACCAGGGTTCTACTGTACTTTCACATAGTTTATTGGTAAGAGTTAAAATTAGACTGAAATTCTCATGCACTTTCTGGGAGTCCTGTGTGTACTTATTAAACAAATTTAAACCCAACCTAAATTTTTGATGGGCCTCATGATCAAGAATGTTTGATCCCTCATTTGATCCAATTGTTAGCTGAAAGTTTACATTCAACTCACATTCCCAACTGTCAGTGACCCTCTAGATCTCTTAGGGGTTCAAATGAACTTGAACTACACCCAAAAAGGGATTCTGGTGATCACACTGTCACTGTACTGTCTTTTATATAATGAAAGTCTTCCCTACTCCTTACAGCATGAGAGAACCAGCCTATAAGTCCCCTGATTCTTCTTCACACTTACATGCCATAGCATTTCCATTGGTGGTGTCAGAAATATCAATCTTTCTGTCGGTGTCATTCTTGTCCCACTTTAGGATGTCGTTCACAAGTGGACTGATCCTGCTTGGACACAGGAAAGGATTCAAATGCACCATTATTCCACCCTTGCTAATGGTTAGATTCTGCTCAAATGGCCACATAGCCTCAAGCTTTGGGTTGTCGAGAATAGCCAATGCATACCTGAACATGAAATAAAAAGGTTAGAACTTGTCACGTCGCATTTTCGTCACATACACTGTAGCTGACACACCATGCACAATCAAGGACATGTTGAACTAAGGAATTAACCAGAAACTGGGAAGTGTAATGATCAGAGTCAGTGAGATTCTTTTTCAATTGACATTAACAAATCACAATCAGTGGCTGCTACACTATACATACCTGTCATTGTACAAATCTGGTTTAAATATCACAGGTCCATTGTTCTGTAGAACTGGCAGCTCCATTGGTTTAATTTCTTTCAGATTCTTGAGAAAGTTCAAAGACTTGAGAGATGCAGACTCACGGATCACAATGTAACCCTTCACTTTTTCAATTTGTCCCAAATTCTCATCAAGTCTTGTTCCAATACCTAGTAGGGAGTAGAAAGAGGGAAGTCTGTTTAGTCATTTATTTATATGAAGGAAGCAATTCACTTCCAACTGCACTAAAATAAATAATTGTGCATTTTGGTTCATCATCCAGTGAAGAGACAGTTCACAGTCCTTTGTGAGTTTGCTGAGTTTGGGTAAGACATGATGAAATGTTGCAATATCATCAAGGGACTTATAATCAGGACTTGATGGCTTGCTGCTTTAAATATAAATTAGATGGATTATTCTTTACTGCAGCGAAAAAGAAATGGTAAGAAAAGAATACCGTACCAGGAAAAATGCATAACTTTACAGACCTGAACCACCACTTCCTCTTATGTTAATAATCAAGTTTCCATTGATTTCTGTGCAGCCTTTGTACATAGCCAGAGATGCCAGTGAATCAATGGGTGGCTTTTCATCGTTTTCTGATGATACGTCTGTTTTGTCTGTGGTCTTACAAACTATATGTGCAAAAAAATTAAAACAATAATTCATGAGAGAGCAAGTGTTCATCTTATGAGACTTTTGTTGACTTTATGGAGGTTCACAATGGTTTCCAGCACTTTTTAGCTCTTTTACTTTGATGGGTCAGCACTACAAATCTTTATCAGTTGCTGCTACAATCATGATATCAAACAAATGTCCAATCATTGCTGAACAAGTTGTGGTCATTTTCAAGGAGTTACTTGTCACCATAGCAACAGTATAAACTGTTAAAAACACCCTTATTTTGCTTTAAGCGTGTATATTGGTGACCCTCGTGTTTTCTTATTGAGTAATGATCAGCATGTAAACATGCAACTTTTTGCAAAATTAAAAAAATTTCTACGGAGTGGTTTCAGAGCCACCTTAACTTTGCAAATGTAAGGTGGCTTTGAAACCACTCCAAGATCATCAATCTTTCTTTAATTCCTTCAATTTAGGAGAAAAATGGACCAAATTCTCTGAGCAAAGTTAAGCGAAGAAGCCCAAGCTTTTTTAATGGCTTTTGGTGCTTATAATTTAGTAAAAGCAATGATCAAATTATTGCTCATCAATTGCTAACACAAACATACCTCTTGGACATTTCTCTACCTTGCACTTGACACACTGTCCTCCAAAGGGAAATGCAGACTCTTTTTGGTAACCAGCTGGGCACACCTTTACACACTTCCTACCTTGACTAGATTCTAGTTTTAAATACCCACGAGGGCACTTGGTCAGACATTTAAATTCATCAACCTAAAAACAACAAAACGTCCAGGACCGTAAGCATAATTTTATCGGTTATAAATAATATTTGATAATTAATTATTATTAACAATTACCGGTACTTCTGCCAGTAACTGTGATTTGTGATCATAAATTTTTGACAAAACTAGTGATTATGTTCTTCTCAAAGTTGTTAAACCTTAATGATGAGTGGTCCAGACAGCAACAACACTGTTAAAAATAGGTCCGCAATGCGTACGTGTGCCTAGGGCTGAAAGCCACTTGTGATTGTAGAAATTGGAAGTCTCCCTCGTACCTCTAATTTGCTTTAAAATATGCGCGGATATTTGTTCGTGTACAGGATTGCTTGGTTAAGAAGCATAACAAATGATTGGTTAATGATTGCCCTTGGTTGTTACCTAAACAATCCTACAAAATTGCTCAGTCAGCTTAAAGTATCTGGAGTGTGGAACTGAGTGTAATGATTATATGTAATTTGTAATAACAAATATTTCAATAAAGTAGACTGTTTCCCAACGTTGTGCCATATCTTTATTAGGCAATAAGAATGATAAACCTAGTATAATGGTAACAAATGATTATTTATGAAATAAATGATCATATAACAGCAATGGTATATGTAAATGTAGTCGAGAACAGAACATAATGACAGGAACAGCATGAAATAAGTACATGCTGCTGAAATAATGTACGTCTTTGATGGCAAAAACTGAGAATTAGGCAATAAAAATAATAAAATACGAGTATGATACTGAGAAATTATGATCATAACAGGAATGTTTCTTAAAGAACACAACAAAAATAACAGTAACCAAACAAAGTAAATTAATGCTGCCGAAACAACAGTGAATCAAGACACATAAAAACTATGGTACATGTAACAATAACAGGCAGTCGAAGACTGCGTGAGGATGCTGGTAGTGGTATAAAGATATTTTAAAGCAGTGACAGAAACGATCAGAAGACCGTGGTACAAAAAACTCAAAACTTTTAGCGCACCCACCCTCAGTTAACAAAATTTCTTCACCTACAAATATCTCAAAATGAATTGCTGTATTTTATCGAATTTGAATCAGTTCTCCCGAAACTTCGCGATTTTATTAAATTCAACATGGCGAATGCAATCTATTTATGTACCCTATTAAAAATGACATTCTGACCGCGAATAGTGTTAATTTCTGACTTTTGTGGCCTTGATGGAGAAAGTCAGTAACTCAGGTAATTAGAGATGAAATTATTTACGAAACACAGCAGTGTGTTTGAGCAGCGTGAAGCAGCGTAAAATTGGCTTAAAATCGTCCCTTGAACTCGACTCACGATACTTTCAATTGCTTCCATTTAACCTTCAATAAAAAAAACTCAATTTCCTTTTTGAAGTACTGTAATAATTCTCAATTCAAAACAAAAAGCGGCTTACCTGAAAGTAACACAAGACGTACGGCTCGCCGTAAAGACGCTTATCGGCTATAACTTTTGTCTTAAATCTTATTAATAAGTTTATATATGTTGCCTAAAATTTCGAACTTTTAAGTTTAAGAGATATAGAAAAATCAAAGAAACTTGAAAGAAATTCTGTTTCAGATTTATTTTCATTCATATCAAGATAAGGAATGTATTTAAAACCGACAAAATAGCGAAAACTTGAAAGACGTGAGATTCCGCTACACAAGCAAATGTTTTGAATTTTGGCTGCTCGCGGCGGCTTTTAATAACCGATTCTTCCAAAAATTCCATCAAAATTCGAAGCAACACTGTACATTACCATTTTGCTTTGTAAAGTGTTCAGAATCCGCACAAAGTCCACGATTACGGCGGTGTCACACTTGATATTGGTTAAGAAGCTCTGAATAGCATCGTTGAAAGCAGTGTACGTAACCATCTTATCCCCAATCTTCATGAGTAGTTGAGAGGAATTTCGCGGTGATCTTCCACGAACCTTCGTCTTTCTTTTTCCCGAACTGAAATTATCTTCAACGAAAATACAGCACCTTTCGAAGAATACAGCAATACACCTCTACAAGTTTTACCAGATCGAACGAGAACGGGTCGACGTATCGCTGACGCAATGACGAAATGCTCTGTTCTGATTGGATCGATTGACAATTCTATTGTTAACAAGAATATCTTCCATCACAAAGTGGTTCGATCACATATTGCCTAGGGGCTAGGCGGCCTAGGCCCTAGGCACAAAAACTTCAAAAAAACATTTCTTAATTTTGCAGACACGTTTAGATGGTACATCCATCATCATCATATAACAGTTAAAGCTAGCTTGTGTGAAAACTGAAAAATCTAGTCACTTGTGGGATTTTTTAAAGCATGCCACTTGAAAACATTGCATAACTAGTATAATATTATATACCACTGAAAGTTGGCCTATTTGCTGCTGACAGTTAATTGTAACATAACGAACAACATAACGACCAAGTGTTGACCAGTTTAGGCAACAGAGGGTCTACCAAGTCAGTCAACACGTCCACCAACATTTATATTAGCTGAGTATTGATTGACATATCGGCCATGTGTTGCTTGACATGTTGATAAAGTATCGACCGATTAATATCCGCCAACACTTCGTTAATAGTGTCGACCAATACTCAGTTGAATTGACAGGGGCCTTAATACTCAAAATCCAATTTATTTACTAATGACCACTTGGAGAAGGACTGTTGAGAAAAAGAGAAACAAGGTGGGGTGAAAAGTAGGGATGTAGCCAAAGCAGTGGCACTGGCACAATAAAGAATTGATGGTATTGTAAACTGGCAGGGAAGTCTCTTAAACAGGCCTCCCAAACATCTACTCAGTAGTCCATTTCCAAAGACTTTAAAACTCTCTGACACTATAACCAAATATTACAAAATCTTCAAATACTTTATTTGTACCTCATAAAAGGGAGATGGGCATCTTTCAACACATTCACCATCTGGCATACGGAGATGTCTGCAAGCATAACAGTGACGTGCAGAGTTTAAATAAGCAAAACATCCTCCCAAGCACTCTTTGTGACAACACAGTTGTGAACCTTTCAAGCAGCCCCATTCTCCGCACTTCATGTCACATACTGAAAATATAAAGAACAATTTTAGAATCAAAATTACACCCTAACTGAAATATTAACTTGCTCAGCCCAAAGGCTTATACAGTCATGTCTTTGTCTTTTATTAGCTGCAAGAAATTGTTTGTTCTAAAGAAACTCTTATTACCTGTAAGTTAATTGTTTTATAAATCACCTTGATATGTTTTATTTCACATGGGTTTCAATGTTGAAACTTTTGCAAATCACTGAAGGATCAGGATTAGGATCGCAAAATTTAAGAATGTTTTTAACCATCAAACTCTTTTTTTTTTCTTGATACCGCAACTTTGCATTTTGCTTAATTATTTATACAGTTCATCAAGTATTGTTAGTTAGATATAAACTACACAAAACATGTTCTTTTTATCTTAAGGTGAAATTGGGTATGTCAAAACATAACTATGGGTACATGTATGCCTAAGGTATGACTGATATTAATACTTAATAAAGGAGAAATGTATTGTTTTCGCCCTAACTAAACAGAATTTGGATCTTAAAATACTGGAGTTTTTAATTAGCCCAAGGCCACTAAGGAAAATCAACTAATTATGTGTCATTCACTGTTTACAATAAGAACATCTTATATTGGCTTGTGAATTTCAATGAATCCAATATCACTCCATCAAATACCACAATAACAAATTAGCAAATTATTTATCTATTCAAAAAACACTTTCTGTTCAATTATTTCACTTAAAAATATTTTGGCTACCAATATTTCCAGCTATTTCTCATGGTCAATATCCAATGGTTGTAAATCATTTGCCGTGCACTACATAGTATAAATTATAGATGGCTTGTTTGTTTAATGCAAGGCTTTTTATATTGCTGACAGCATAACTAACTCATCATACAAACGTCACCTGTTGGCCATTTACTTTCACTAGTGGAGGCCTGCAAATAACAGTCCGTCATCTGACATTGGCTGACCGAAATTTGTTCATGTCTGATGGAATCCCAAATGTGGTTGGACAGGATGTCCGGATCAGTAATTTTTTTCTGCCATAAATCACTTTATGGCAGAAATGAAATGTAAAATTGTCTGACCACACTAAGTCATTTGTTTTGTTCGACCACACTTTTGTCTTGTCTGACCAAGATGGTGTCTTAGTAGGACATACCGGTAGGTCCTTCCAAGTGAAAAAAATTATTTGCAGCCCTGCTAGTGCAATAAATAGCACAGTTATAGATTCTGAAATGAGCATATTGATCATGGTTCACCACAACTTAAGAACACATACTGTGGGTACGCTAGCTGGCCTGCCCATACCTATCAGGAATATTGACATGGAGATATTGTTGCATGAAGCATTCACTCATTAGAAACAATATCATTACTTGAATTTCTACCACTGACCCTTCAACTGTTGATGACTAAATTTCCAAAAATGAGATAATTAATATTATTGATCAACATGTGACATCCACATGATCATAGAAATAATACACATCATGAAATTAGTAATCATCGACGCAAAAAAGTTCTCTGCATGGTAAGAGCTATAAATATGTGTCTGTGGCAGACTGCACTCCAACTGAACATATTACATTTTCTGCCTTGCCATACACTGCTTCACCCAAAAACAGTTGTCTCCAAGAATTTTTTAAAACATAAAAATTTAGAAACCAACTCCTAGTCCTTCCTGAAAAAAGGAAACACAATCTGTTAAGGACGGGTTACTATAGCTAGGATTAGATAATGGCTACTGGTGTAAAGTAGCTCAAGAAAGTTTTTCTCTGGAGCAGGAGTGCTTTTTTCACCATTTGTGTATTCTCATACTAAATCTTACGTACCGGTAATCCCAAATCTAACCTACACCATAGCAACAATTTGTAAAGAATTATAAAACTGGTTTAAACTAATCCCTGCCAGCGACTTACATTGAACCACAACACGGGTCAACCCAGGTCGACCCGGTTGTTTAAATATCTGTTGTGGTTTAAATTTATCTTTGGTTTAAAATTTTTATTTTCTTTTGTTTACGATAATGAATATGACACAATAAAAAAATCAAAATCAAAGTGATTGAAAAAATTTTAAACCACCAGATTAATCACTATCCAGTAGATGGTGTAGTTTGTTTTGTCAACACTTATCCATTGGATAGCAGTTTATCCAGTGGATAGCATTATCCACCCTTTAAACAACCAGGGACATGAATACAACAAACAATTGCCGAATATACCCAGTAACAAAGGAACCTCACCATTTCTACACTGCTTGGACTTAGCTTCTTTTCATAATCAACAAATAATGCAAACTTTATTTTTCCAGTCCCAAGATGCATTAATATAAGAGAAGGGGTTATTTCTCTTACGTCTGCACACTGTCATATAGATAGTGCTGCGAGAAAAAT
Source organism: Oculina patagonica (assembly GCF_052425735.1). Classification (NCBI taxonomy): domain Eukaryota; kingdom Metazoa; phylum Cnidaria; class Anthozoa; order Scleractinia; family Oculinidae; genus Oculina; species Oculina patagonica. The sequence continues at coordinate 16,973,661 of NC_135758.1, forward strand.
GGATGATCCTATTTAGCACAATGGTGGAATGACAGAATGGTACAGGTTTGCTTACAGTTTATTTGTTGGTTTGGGCAATACTATACATTGTCTTAACCAACAAATAAAAATAAAACTGCAAGCAAACCGGGGTTAACGCAAACTACAAGGAAACTGGTGCCATTCCAACATTCTGTCATTCAATGGAATAGGTTCACCCAGAAAAACTAATCCACTTTAAAAGCCTCAAAACACTGTGCATGACAACTGGCACAAACCCTCCAAGAACAAATAAACAATCCGCCCCAAGTTTCCCAAGGTCTGCCTGGTGTCATATTACAAGTTAACCTCTGTGTCACCCAAGTCTTTACTTAGTGTGAGATATGATGTCAATTTTTTTAAATCAATTTTCTATTGTTAGGAGAGCAACTGTCAACAACAAACAGCAAAAAAATTAATATGGGAGAAAACTGACAACAGCTTACAAGTATTAAAGCTGATTTCCAGTCCGTACTGCGCAGACTCGGGGTTTGTTTTCGTTTTTGTTTTGAATTCGTTGAAACGTTACACTTCGGTGACAGCATACATGAAGTTTTTTAGTCCGCCATTACAGTTCGTTTCGTTCCAGATTTTCCGATGAGCTGAAACGTCGGTTTGAAATAGCGTCAAGGTTCTTCTACTCGTTATTATTTGTTCTGCAAGGATATCTGGCGTTAATAATGAAGAAAAAGGTAAGTTTGTCGCGGAATTTTTAGTTTTGCTTGTAAACATTTCTTCGTGGTGGGCTCACATAAACATTGCAGCCGAGATTGCGCAGTACGGACTGGAATTCATCTTTAAACAACTTTTTTGTGCAATTTTTCATAGGACCCATAAAATCATGTTTTGATTGACATAAGGTATTCTATTATTGTCATATAGTTATATAATGAGTCTAATGTCAAAGGTGTAAATCAATCTATTGAGTCAGACGTAAATTAAATTATCATTTTTTCTATGACAAATATGAGATTTCTTAGGGAGTTTTGTCCTACCTTGATTTTTAACTAAATTAAAAAGTCATGGCTTCATATATAGATATAAACTGATAAAGATATACTTCTTATTTCTTTTCCAAAATATGCAAATAACCTAAATTATAAACATTGTACAGTAGGTCACTTCGCTACCAAAATAAACATGATTATTTTTCCTGTTGGTAATTGCTAAATGGAAGGCACAGAACCGGAAAAATCCTTCATGCAAACGGCACCAATTACACAATAATTCAATGAAAAACTGTTCCTTTCATTCAAATGTACCGGTAATTGAAATCGTAAAGCGAACAATTGTAATTAAATATATAAGCTTAAGCTAGAAGTGTAACTTAATACATAAATTTTAATAGCGGAAAGATCGAAGGTGTTAGAAGCGGATTAGTTTTCAACCAGTTTGTATTATTTTTAATGTAATCTTGGGCGTTCAAAATACTACAGAATTAAATCATAACAAAATGTTGGTACTTACATGACTGGCAATCGTCGTTTTGTTGATTTCCCGGAGCCCAGCAGTGTTGATTTGTTAAACTGCCGTGACCGGCCGGTGGCGTGCATTTTCTGTGCCCACCCGGAGCTTGGAAGCATTCATCATAGCAATCATTATTGTTCGAATTTAAATACAGCGAGAAGAATTGATCGTCGTCTGTAGTAGTTCTCATAATCGATTTCCACCGTATTGTCTTAACGTAACATAAATTGATGTTTTTCTCGATGCGTACGCCGCCATCCAGAATCGTAGTTAGAGAAGGAAGGTTGACTTCCTCGAGTCCATCGTTCTCATAAATGACAAGAGAATAACCGAGAAACAACTCGCGCCCTCGAATCACGGCCAGGTTAGGAAAAATCTCTTTCAAGCTACGCTCACCGTAAACCAAGGAAACTAGCAAATGACCGGTGATTTCTGTAAGCTTGGGAAAACGGAGTTGTTTCATAACAGCATCCTTCGATCTCCTCACGATCTGTATTTGAATGCTGCCTTCGTATGTTGTGCAATTTTCCAAAGATTTACAATTGTCACATTTCTCTCGATTTATTTTCAAAACCAGAGGTGGTGCTCGTCCTCCAAAAGGAGAATCCTTCCCTTTGCAAACTACAGATGAAAACAATAAAGCGTGAGACAAATGCATTTGACATTATAATAAACAATTTTCGGAATCCCAATTTTCAATCGTACTGTGAAAAACTTGTCGCGGCTTCTTGTAGCTTCCGCTGGCGTCAATTTGAAATACTTACGTTTGAAATTTGCTTCTTCTCCATTGTTGAGACCACAGCTTGATAGAAGCAAAAAAGTCAAAAGAATGTCTTTCCTCATAATCTTCAAGATGAAAACCAAAGACTACACAATCCAGGGTTTATAAAAGCCACTCGCTCGTACATAGGAGGCAGTGAAGCATGATGCGACACTTGGCTTCAAGGTGCAATTCCCGCTATAAATGTACCACACAATTTCCGACTTCTTCTTTTCAAAATGAATCAATCTACACAGATAAAAGCGTCGAATTTTCCTTCACAATGACAGCAGGGCTGCTTGTTAAGCAGAAGCTTTTGAAGTTAGACTACACAAACTTGCCCCTGTACTCGACGTTCGGGAAACTCAATGTCGATCAATGCAAATCCAACATCAACATGTACTGCATATAATACCCTCGCACGTCACGGTGACCTCACATCCTCTCCAAATAATAAATGACAATCACTAAACATGCCAAAGGGCAAAAAGTCAAATTTTTTCACACTTCATTTGCCTGCAAATTTACTTTGTTTTCACTTAAGACATCATTGAAATCTCGGTATAAAAATGCCGTAATTCTGAAATAAAAACGTGACTAGAAATTGATATTTTCTGTCTGTGGGAGTCGGACAGCCATTGTTCAGTATCGGCACAGCACAAAATAACAATATTCAAGAATTTTGATTAGCTTTTGCGGCACTTACTCTCAAGGCGGATATAAATCCAATAAGCAAATAGATAAAAGCAAAGTGCAAACAACGGCCGTGGCGTATACTCGTGTAAATAATTCCTAAATTATTGAATTTTAATAACTGAAGGCCCTAACTTGGAACGTGATAGAAAACATGTACTGTAATAGAAAAATAGTACAGTATATAAATTGGTAAAATAAAAATATATAGCTTCAAATTGTACCTGCTTTTTAACATGTTTAATCTCCCTTCAGTTTTATTATTTAAGTTTGCTTTCAATCGTCGTTTTCGAATTGGTTCCTTTTTCTACATCTTTGCCGTCAGTAGAAAAAACAAAAACAAAGAAAAAAAGATCAGCATAACATCATAAAACACTCGCCTGAGCCGCGTCTTCTAAATTTCTCTCGTTTCCGCGAAATACACTTCGTGTTTAATGGGAGAAATATAATTAAAATAAATACAGGACTTTGGCTTCTCTTATCATTAAATAAAGCACGGACGAGGAAGTGACGATAGCACGAAAAAACTGTAGAGAAAAAAGCACGAGCCTTAGTCGGGTGTCTTTCTCTATTACTTGAGTACCTCTCTTCACAAAAGCGGGGTTTATTGAAGGGATTTGTCTGTGTAAATAGTTCATTGATTTTTATGAAAGATTATTCCGTGCAAATTAAACACTTTTTGGTAAACAAGGAACATGTAAGAAGAAACTTTTGAACTTTTAATTAACCAACCTAATCTACCCTAGCAAATCGCCCTTGCAAAAAAAACTGAGGAAACGAATGGGATGTCAACATCATTAGGCGTACGGGCACCCTCGGACCTGGGGGGGACGGAGACCTAATTGCCCGAAAAACAGCTATAGCTGAGGCACTTTTAGTCTCCCGTCTCAATTTCAAAGCTTGTCATGTCGCAACTAAGAATGGTCCGCATGTCGCTGTCGTAATTTCTTTATTTCGTCAAAAGACGGAAGCGAGTAAGAGAGTCTCAATGGGGTGGGGGCTTTTACGGTTAACGGTTAAAATTTTGGCCTTTTTACGGCTAACGGTTAATTTATTTCCAATACGGTTAACAGAAGTTAAAAGTTAATTTCATTGTTTTTAATAGTTAAAAATCAATTTCTATTATTGAAAAGCGTATTTTAGGTCTTTGGACCATTTTTGGGACGATGAAGTGAACTAGTTTGGGTTATTTATAATCACTGACCGATTTTTACGGTTAACACATTTTACGGCTAACGGTTAAAATTTTCCATTTTTTACGCCTAACGGCTAAATTTTTGGCCGTTTTAAGGCTAACGGTTAACCCCATTGAGACCCTTGAGTAACAGAGCAGAAGTTTCTCAGATATTTTAATTTCTCAACCAATTAAAAAATGTGTGAGTAACCTAGGTACACAGAGCAGGGGTCTCTCTGGTATTTTCAGGGGCACCCAACGGGAAAATTTTACTATAGGTGTCGGAACATCGTTTTTACATTATAAGTGTCCTTTTGTGCGATTTAAAGCCTTTTTTAAACTTTAAGAAGTGTATCTTTTCGGATACGCTAGCTCAACTTTCAAATTTCAGAAACTTATAGGGACCGAAATTACCCGAATTTACACCGAAACAGTCTGCTGGGTGCCCCTGTATTTTACATGTAAAATGGCAGTTCATTTTTAGTATCTGGACCAATTAAAAACGAGGAGTTTTCGACCAATTATAAAACGACGTGATTCTGAGCTACCGGTAAGTAAGCGGAGCAGGGGTTTTCGTGCATTTTGAAAGAGCCGTTAAGATTACTTTAATTATTTGACAGAGAAAAACACGACGTGTCTAACTTTAGAACACAATAGACGTGAGTAACTTAGGTACACAGAGCAGAACTTTCTCCGGTGTTTTAAAAAGGCAGTTAATGTTTTTAATGTCTCGATCAATTAAAAACGACGTGACTAAATTGGGAACACAAAGCAGAAGTTTCTCGGGCACTTTTAATTTCGCATTAAAGACTTAACGGTGTTTTAAATTTCAAGTCGACCATTTAAAAACGACTGTCAATTTTTCAAAGGTGGTTTGATCTCACTCGGAAAAGGCATCTTTGTCGTATTTCCTTATACTTTGCTATGCTTTATCAGGATGAAGTGCGTTAGTTGGTTGCCAGCTCAGTGATTATAACAGCAACATTCCCGCTCTCCCGCTCTAATGCAAACCCTCATTAGTTTGGCCTGAGTTTGCTCCTTTCAGCTTTTTATTGATCAGCCACAGCCATAACGAATAAGGATCTGTCACCTTGTACCCTTTATAGCGAAATACTAGTAAGTAGGTCCCGGGGGGGGGGGGGCACTCTAAAAATTTTATACGGGGAGGCTCCGCCCCAAGCTTTTACCCCTTACCCTTTTATATACCATTTTGACAGAAATTGTACCCCTTTCGTATACCTCTTACTGAAAAAAGGTACCCCTTTCATATACCTAAAAGACATGGCATAGACTTAAAACAGGACGTTTTCTTGTCATTTTCATGCAGCGCTTAATAATTAACAATTATTGGATGAGGTTGAGCATGATAGTGATAATTATCAAGGCCAAAGTTTCTATTATCTGCCGAAGCCGAAGGCTGAGGCGGATAACAGAAACTGAGGCCTTGATAATATCGCAGCGAAACCGAACAATAGGGGCAGAGGGCACATCTAGCACACCCGCACCGCACCGCAAATATTGTTGTAGGTATGACGTCACTTCTACATATGTAAAATCTAATGTCTGTAGGTATGACGTAAGAGAAACAGCAAGCAAGAATTAGCTGCGTGCTTATGGATAGCCAATCAAAATCAAGCTGGTGACACCAATGTATAATAAATTAAAATAATGCAGCCATAAAGTGCGTCTGTGCGAAATATTTTAATTAAAGGCCCTTTTAAAAACCCAAATGACGGATTTTCATACCCTTTCATATACCAAAACTTGTGAAATCCCTACCCTTTTATATACCTGAAGCCTGAAAAAGGTACCCCTTTCGGGCGGAGCCTCCCCGTATAGGCCATTATATGGAGTACCCCCCCCCCCCGGGGGGAGTAGGACAAGGAAGAAAAATTTTTGAATGTTTGTATTTATCAACTTTCCGACTTGATAGCTTTTTGCCCGTTAAATTTGCGGGACCTAAAAGCATGCCCTGCATGCCGATGGCGCGGGGGATTTGTGACTACATCAGGTTCGCCGTCGAACATTTAAGAAACCGAGAGATTCGCCATAGTGATCTTACTTAATTCTTTCCTTCGCTGTCGCTATTTCAATAAATTAAAAGTCGTTCGTCGCCATTTTATTTCTTCCATGTCGCTGTTTAAATGCCTTGTCGCTTGTCGGAATTAACCCTAACAGGGCCTCTTAGGCGGGTGTCTTTCTCTATTACTTGAGTACTCTCGAAAGCGGGGTTTATTGAAGGGATTTGCCTGTGTAAATAAGGGACGGACCATTATTTTTTTGGAGGGGGGGGGGATGAAAAAAATTGAAAAAAATTGTTTGCAGGGCCTGGAAAGACAAAATAAATTGTTTGCAAAAACGATATGTAGTAAGAATTTCGAAAAAAAAAAATGTTTGCAGAGGAAAATTTTTCATCCCCCCCCTCCAAGAAAATAATGGTCCGTCCCTAAGTTCATTGATTTTTGTCAAAGATTAATTCGTGCAAATTAAACACTTTTTGGTAAACAAGGAGCATGTAAGAAGAAACTATTGAACTTTTAATTAACCAACCTAATCTACTCTAGCAAATCGCTTGCAAAAAACTGAGGAAACGAATGGGATGTCAACATCATTAGGCACGGGCACCGGATAGAGCTAGCCCTTAGGAGTTAACATTTGAGTCAAAGCGAAGTCTTACACTGGATCCACCGGTACCGCGCGCAAACTCTCGAGCTATGGAGAACCCTAACTTCTGGTCGCCCTCGCTAATTCCTTCTTACTTCAAAATGATTGTAACTGAATCAAACTAAGTGGTAACACAAAAACTGCGACAAAAACCTCTCTTGCAAAAATCGAACATTATTATAGCAATTTGCGAGAGGAAACGAAAACATACATGATTGGGAAACCAGTTACACTTCACAAAGTTATATTTCCAATACTTTTTTCTGTTGATGTAATTCGTTTTGAACGTAATGTTGAGATTTGTCGACTTATTTTCTATTTTTTTTTCTCTAGGCTTGTTGCCCGAATTCCAAGCATTTTACCCGAAAAATTTCGGCGCTGGGCGCCCCCTCCCCCCCCCCCCTCTCGCCTAACATGTCAACATGTTAGGCAGCTTAAAGAAAAACACTTTATATTTTGAAAACTTGGTTGCTGAAACAGAATTAACTGACCTCCTTCTCTTAGTTTTTAAGGCGTCAATTTCTTCAACTAATTATAATTCATATCTTAAATTCACTTAACGTCCCCTCGACTTCCCTGGACTTGCCGAGGTGACTTGGTCTTGCTTGGCTTCTCTCGAGAACCTTCTTCAAACAGCAAAACCCCGCCTTACGACCACATTGTTATTGCGGCCACTTTCCTTTCGCTCCAATAAAATCGGGGATAAAAACAGAATAATTGGACCTCACTCGTTCATTAGAGCAGTTTTCACTTGAGTGTCGAAAGTAATTTGCGTTTGCTTTGGTTTTGCATTACTACGCTTAGTGATTGGCTAAAAAATCTCGTGCCACTTTCTTGACCAATCAGAACTAAAACCAAAACCAATCGGGACTCGCTCGCGAAAGTTTTCCCGCTCTTCTTCATGCATTTGTTTCGAGTTTTGATTGGTTTACTGGATTGTCTGTGTGTTTTGTGATTGGCCAGAGTAATTACTTTGGTTTTGGTTTTGCGACACTCAATTGAAAACTGCTCTATTCCTTTCATTTTTTTCCTGATTTATTTGTTATTCATTGGAAACGAATAAATATTCGGCGTATATGAATCCAACCCCAAGGTCCTTTATGAGTAGGCCTTTCTCGATTATGCTAGCATTTTTTTTTGGCATTTTTTGGGAAAACGAGCATTTTTTTTCGTTTTTTCTTGAAAAAGAATTGCTAGCATTTTCTGTCATTTTTCATGACTGTGATCCAGATTTCAGCACTCAGAACTTAGAAGGATAAATAATCCTAAAGTTTCACAATTTTGATTACTTAATTTGATTGTTTTCTGTCCGTTTCGACTGTTTGTGCGTTGTGTTACTTGTTTACTTGTGTTGTGTTACTTGTGTGTGTTTTTTTAATTTTTTTAAAAATATATATTTTTATTTTTTTTTAAATAATTTTTTTTAAATATTTTTTTTGTTAATTTTTTAATTTTTTTTATAAACAAACAATTATTAAGTATCACCTGTTGTTGATATGACGGAGCCCATTAGTAAGGGCTCCTGTATGAGCATATAATGTAAGAGTTTGTGCGTTTTGTTTGAAATAAAACAAAGCATTCTTTGGAATTCAAGTGGCATTTTTTTAAAGAAATCAGGCATTATTTTAGCATTTTTTTGGCTTTATGCGAGAATTTCTAGTAGCATTAAATGCCAGTTTTACTAGCATAATCGAGAAAGGCCTATTTATGAGTGGGCGGGGGCATCCTTCCCCGGAATATTTGAGGACCATCATAATTCTCTAAGTCATCTTTTAGACGCTTTCTACACACGTTAAGTTCCTGCAAAGTTTACCTTAAGAAGTTTTGCTTATCAATCTGTGCCATCTGTGGTGTTAACCTCTCGAGATAACAAGTGTTTTGAAGTTTCTAACCCGTTTTCTTCAAATCTTTGAGGAATTTTAGTCGAGAAGCCAAAGAGCTTCTTCTGTTACGAAACCCAATTTAAAATCCCCCCGGGCGTGGAAGCAGAATACATAATGAATAATGAATAGTTGGTTTCCAAATGGTACGTTTTGGAAAATTACATTGTTCGTGCAAAGCAATACAGGAGTATTTTAGAAAAAAAAGGGGATGAAATTAATCAAGACCCGCGTCAGTTCTGGACAACGTACCGGCCGTTTCTTTTTTCCAGACGTGCCTACAATCCCAACGACATCATTCTGAAGGAGGGCGAAGAAATCATTACAGACAAGACATGTATTGCAGAGTCGTTTATTTATATCATATTGAGATGCCAAGGTTTGATGAGTATGGTCAGGATTTTGCAAGTCACCCCAGTGTGAAAGCTATCGAGCAGATCCGTCCCCCGCTCTGCTCTCAAATGACGGGGTTTCAATCTCCCCCATGCAATTCCATCGTAGTTGAGCAGATATTGTGAGACTTGAAAGCTAACGAATCAGCGGGATATATGACAGTATCACCCCGAAACTACTGAAGTTCTCAGCTGAGTTCGTATCTCTTCCACCCTCTATTATTTTCAACTCCGCGATCGCCCATGGCCAATGCAAATATCCATCGGTATGGAAAAGAGGTCAGATTACCCCGCTGCCTAAGGGGTCTGAAGGCGAAATGGACAGAACTTTGTTTGGGCCAGTAACTGTTTTACCAGCTTTGAATAATGTTTTTGAGAGCGTTAACACAGTACTTCCAGAATCGCATCCTTGGTGATTTCTTGTGTGCGTACTGCATACAGGAAGCACCTCAGCCGTCACCCCACGCTTCTTCATCTGGTAGAGGGCTTCAATCAGAGTTGAGATCGTGATGAACTTGACGCCATGGTAGCTATGGATTTATTACACTCCTTGCAGTCTGATTTTCTCTCGAAATTTAGTACGGGAGTGCGAGGCTCAGCGGAGCTCAGCGAGGGTTTAAGACGCGCAAGAAAGGATTGGGGCGAGACAAGAGTGTGCCCGCTATCAAATCGCGCGATCGAGGAAAAACACCGAACTTCAGAGATGTTAAACACAGTGGTCTCGATATTAGCAGCTATAAAAGCCATAGTTTTCGTATTGGCAGTGCTTGTCACGCTGCCCAAATTCGTTCTCCTGGTCAGTAGTAATCAGATGCGTTTAAAGTTTATTAACATTCAGAAGTTCTTACTGCTAACTAATGTAATGGGGTGTAAAGCTGCGCTCAGTCAAGGGCTGCGTAGTTTACATCATGCTGCGTTATTTATCTCGTTTTACATCTTGATTATTTTGGGTAGTTTCAGTATTATTTTTGTGGTGCATGACATGTGGTTCAGACAAGTGGCTGCCTCATTGCATGCATCGATGCCTTATTGCTATAAACGTCCTTCTTGTCAAACACCAGTTATCTAAGTGGAAGTGTTATGTTTGTCAGGAGCTTCAGACAAGTGACTGCCTATTGACGGTTCTGTCGCGGTTTTTCCAGCCCTGTTTAGCGCGTTTAATGAATGTTTATGTTTTGTCTCGGTTGTGTGGAATGCTTGCTAAAATGGCTCAGACACGTGGCTACCGCTTTGTACGCATTCCCATTTACAGTTTCATAAATCACATGGTGTAAGAGACGTTAGTGCGAAACCGTTCAGGCATGGGCTGCGGTCTTCGTAGCCGTTTTTCTCTTTACATGAGCTCTGCCTTTCTCTGTGTTTTTTCGTGGGGCTCAAGCCACAGGGTGTGGCATATGGCGCATTTTGGTCGCCCCACGCTTTCAATATAGCCAATCTGCTCAGATATCTCTTTGTTAAGATTTACATTTAATTCATTTAACTAAACTGCCACCTTTGTTGGCCAGATTATTTTCAAATCATTTGTGTTCTTGATTTCTTGCGATTTCCGTGCACTTTGGTGCATTTTATTTAAGCAGAACTCGCGCCAAGGGTTATTGTCTAGGAACTTGCATCGATATAAAAACATAATATAACAACATAAGTACACAACAACAACTTGCAATGTCAATATAACAAAATTAGAGTGCAACAGAATCCTGCAAAGTGAACATATTATAACAAGATTAGTGCGCAATAGAAACCTGCAAAGCAAACATAATATAACAAGAATAGTGCGCAATAGAAACCTGCAAAGCAAACATAATATAAAAAGATTAGTGCGCAATAGAAACCTGCAAAGCAAACATAATATAAAAAGATTAGGGAGACTGAAAGAAACATAAAACGTGCGCAATAGAAACCTGCAAAGCAAACATAATACTAGTTGTACCTATCGGTAAGTGCCAACGAGCGAAATACTCATGTTTGTTCATACGAACAGATATTGAATGGTTTTTGATAGAACTATATTTGAAATGACCACTGATATGGTAAGTTGTATTTTAGGTAATATGCGAAAAAAGTGCTATTTCTCTGGTGTTCATAAATGACACATGCTTGATAGCCTGCGTAGCAGGCGCTGTAGTTTCCAGCGCGCGTATTCTCGCGATCGCGCACTCTTTTAAACACACTAAAAAACGTACACAGATGTCTGCTACGCAGGCTACGGGTTTGACAGATTGATAACTCTTGACAAATCTTTAAATTCTTTTCAACGTTTAAATGTCACAAAATGTAGTCAATAAATGAGGTTTAATCACTGTTTTTTAAATACAACACGCGATGGTTAAAATGTTTCCGTCCACAAAAGAGATAGTTGCATTTCAAGAACTTCTTATAAATCAAATCCCAAAATCAAAACTGCTAAGATGCTTTTTTAAAAATAATTTCCAGTAATCAGAGACAGTAATGCACGGGTTAGATTTCAGTTTCGCATGCGAAAAGCCATGTTCAGTTACGCAAAACTTGAAAATTTGATCAGAAAACAAAACTTGAACGGCGAAGGATTATTTGGAGACAAAAATTTTATTCAAGTTAACATTACATTTGTCGTTAGAAGCCAAAAACTTTTGACTTTCTTGTGTGTATGACATGCAGTATTTTTAGTGAGCGAAAATGCGTGCCAAATAAAATATAAACGGTATTTGATTTGGAATAAATCATCGGTCAAACAATAGCTATAAACACAATCAACACTAAAAGGAAGCATTTATCCGACTTCAGCATTCTCATAAGTCAAGAAAACTCTATTTAAAGTCAACAGTCCGCTTTTGATTTTCAATTTCATGTCTCTCTTCGATCGTAAATCAAAGGACTCCAAAGTCGAAAGATTATTTCATCGCTTTGAAGACCTTGATGTTCATTTTTTTGGCGGTCGAATATTCCGTAGGGTATTCTCTTTCGATTTATAATTCCCTAAAGGTGTATTTATCGGTAAAGGGATGAATGACCACATTGAAAATTTTAACAGCGAGCCGCGTGGACGCCATTTTGGTCATTTGCTCTCTAGCAAGGAGTGAGAGACTGGGAACCAGTTGGAAAGAACAATACAACCCAAATATGGGGTTTACTTACACCCAAATATGGTCAAAAAATAAGTCCCTTACGCAGAACTTAAGATTTTCTCTGCCTATACACTCATACGCACGCGGCTCTATGATTCTGCCGCCTCGACAGCCTCGTCTCTTGGCTCGGCTGTCTCGTTGGCAATAACAAGATTAGTGCGCAATAGGACCCTATAGGCATTGCTGTTTTATAGTTGGCAACTCTTAAGGAAGAAGTTAACAAAGAAAGAAGACAATGTAGTTAGAGTCGAATAGTTATCTTATTCGCGCTTCGAGATTTCGCGTTGTTTCATGACCTTTCATCCGTTTCTATTTTTATCCGTTCCCGCGATGCGGCAATTTTGGCGATTAGGGTACATTATAATTACGATATATGAAGTACATACCGCGATAAATCGTGCCAGTCTCCTCACTCGGGCAGTTGGTTTCAATATGGCGGCGGATTTGTGAGCTTTGTTATGTCTGAATATAAAGGCTCCTCCACTGTCTCTGAGGGCTGTTCAGATAATCTGGAACTTGTTCAAGAAGTATATGGTAAGTGTTTAGTGAACTATGGTTTTTTACTAAAAAACAGGCTTGAAAACTGAACGGACATGGGACGTTTTTACTGCTGTTTGTGGCCAGTGGCCTCGACGCAACATAGTAGTAGTAGCAGTAGTATTCCAAGCTTTATTTCAACTCGGATTGAAGAGTATTATCTCCGAGAGAAAGGATAAAATAAAAGAAAAATAACAAAAAATATTATATACCACATACATTCAAGCAAAAATAAAAATTTAAGGCTAATAATATAAGACTAATCATGACTAAAAATTGTGTTCTTTTAAATTTAATTTAATTTTAATAAATTAATTAAATTAATTTAATTTTAATTTTAATTTTTTAATTTTAATTTTATTTTTTTTTTAAATTTATAATTTAAAAAAAATATATGTTTATAGTGGTCATGCACTTAGCTTCATATCTCAACGAGATAGCTAGTTTACAGGCATGCCACTGAAACAAAGGAAACAAATAATTATTAAATGAACATAACAAGGTTAAAAATCCCAACTGGCAGGAGGCAGACCAGTTGGCTATATACAAAGCGTTGTCAAGGATTTGAACTCGGGACAACCGAGAAACAAATCCAGCTAGTGGCAAGGGCAGGTCTTGAACCGGGGACCTCCGGATTACAACATCAGCGCCCTAAACCACTCGGCCCGCCTACTTCCCAATAAAACTACAGTCGTGGCAAAAGATGTAATTATATTTTAATTGTTATTGTTATTAACAATAAAACTGTTTCCCGCCAGAAGTCTTTTAGTGGGCACCATTGAAAAATCTGTGAAGTCAGAGGTTGACAGTGCACTGTGTCCTGCGAATGTTGACTGCTGACCTCTGTTTTTCTAACTCTTCACTGTGTTATATAACAAATCGCTTAATGACTGGTCCTCGAGAAACCAGTCAATTTTGTTCCCTCTAATCTCAAGACTGAGGTTCTCAGGAAACATAAAGTCATAAAGTATTTAATGTTTGTGTATCTACAGTACACAGGACGTATCTAATCGTTAGAAATTGATAATCGAGAATGTACCGTAAAAACCCGCAGATAAGCCGCACCTTTTTTCCAAAAAAATTCGCTCGAAATCAGGGGTGCGGCTTATCTGTGGGAACATTCGGAAAGGGTGCCGTAAATTTTTGTGAACTGACACTAATTTATGGAAAATTATGTAAATTAATATAACATAAAACTACAAGAGAGTATCGGTCATTACTTTTACAAGTTTGACAGCTCCTATACTGTTTGCAGTGTTGACAACATTTTTTTAATTTTGGCCTATAGCTTTAACAGTAATATTGATACTTTACGAGCGAGAAAATACCACGAGTATTCACGAGTAAGATGGCCTATTATTTCTTTCTCATTTTGCACTTTGATGGAAAATTTGTCGAACTGATTACGAAACTCCCTTCATGCAACGAGTTTATCTCCAATAGATGGCTCCCAAATCTCTTTAATTTATCGATATGATAGCCACGAAACCCGAACGCCTCCATCATCATCTTGTTTTGCTGTATATTCTCGCCCTAGTCCCATATTTCGCGTCCGATCAAATGCCCGGTTACTAAGCTACGAACGTTCTTGTTCTTGTTGTTGTCACACAAAAATCTATGGAAAAACTACGTTGAATGAAGAAAAACCTGTCAACAAATGCCAGAAAAAGATCACCCATAATATGTCAAAGTTGGATTTCATTATATTAAAGAGCTTGAATTGTGGGTAAGACTGAAGTATTTTCTGTTTCAATGTTCACTGAGTTTACGTTCGATGAAGAAGACTTTGGATTTTTGATTCGACTTTGGATTTTCTTTGATTTACTTAAAAAAAACTTTTTTTCCAACATTTGAGTTGTTAAACTCAGGGTGCGGCTTATCTGTGGGTGCGGCTTATCCACGGGTGTTTACGGAAATCGATTAATTGATAATACTCGATAGTACTCGATATTTGTCGATTGATTAGTCAATTTAATCGATAGAAATCGATAATCACAATTTTTTGTCACATCGATGGAAATCGAGAATCAAAAACGTGATCTGATCTTATCGTAACTTGCGTAACACTTACCTTTAAGCTTACTTTCGAATCCGCTTTGTTAATAAAGATGATGTTACTTCTTTCTCCAATGGACTACTGTGTATTAGTTCGAGTGAGCTGTGACTCATTCTAGCACAAAACTGAGAAATTTATGTAAGAGAATCTTCGTCCATCTTTTTGATCATTGTTGAACAAATCGATAAAATCGATAGCAAATTACAGACATCAATTGATAATCACAAGAACGTGAGCGATCGATTTCTATCGATTGATTAGTATCGATCAATTTCTATCGAGTATCGAAAATATCGATTAGATACGTCCTGAGTACATCCTATACTTAGCTGATTTCTGTTGTTGGATGATTCATTTATTTTCCATGGCAACTGTGAGTTTGCACACTTATTCTTATTTTTTTAAGTCTAATGTCAGTTGGATGATAGATGTCTTATAAAGACAGTTTAGTTTAAGTGTTTAGTATAGCTGAGCTGCCTTTGGTGTACATTTTACTCCTTGTTAATATTTAAATTCATTGATTCAAGGTAAACTTGTGTTGCCTTATATTTATCCTCCTTTATTTAATTCATTTTTTTATTTTATAGATATTATAAAAGATATTAGGGTAAGTAAAATAATATGAATAAGATGTAAAATAATATGAATACTAGAGGTTTTATCCAAATTATCAACAAGAAAAATCATAAATGAAACAACTGAGTAAGAATGTGTTGTTCCTGATAATATTCACCCCCCCCCCCCATCACAGTTGTCTTTTGGTTTGATCCCATCCCCCCAGAAATTCCAAGTTTCGCTTTTGATACCTCCTACCCGGGTATGAATATTTTCTAGAACCATACAATTGACATGCTTATTCATAACAAAACAAAATAAAATGGTTAAGACAAGACTTTGCAAAAAAATTCTTAAAATATGAGAAACATTTAAATAAAATGATAAAGCCAAACATTAAAGTTGATTAGATTTTATTGTTAGTGAAAACAGTAAATAGAGAGGCAAGGGAATTAATGATTCCACAATTATTTTGAATTAATTTCCAGAGTTTCTCTTAGGGATCAAATGTTCTTGTCAATGAGGCCTTCCAAGGGTTTTTGGCAACAGGCGACACTGTTCCAAAATAGCCAAAAATGTAGCAACAATCTTGTTCCAGAGCGCTGACAGCCAGCAGAAACTAGCACTGAAAGGCTGTATATTTCTGACAACATTTCCCTCACCAAATAGAAGACAGATGGGTTGGAAACGAGTGACAAAGCGACATCAGAAACCCCCTTGGAAGGCCTCATCAATATGATGGGGGTTCATTGTTTTAAGATACTATTTTGTTCAATTTTTCCTTGAAGGACCCAGAGTTACCACAAACATTGGAAGAGCTTAAAGTCATTGAAGAGGAGTTTATTAAAATTGATGGGATTGGAAATGATGAGTATAGTATAAAGGTAGAATTCAAACCTACAGTTCCTCACTGCTCTCTTGCGACACTCATAGGTGAGTTGTTTAACTTTATTCTTTCCATTTTTGTGGCCTTTTGTTTTCGAGGAAAAATTAGCATCGTGCAAAAACCTAAAGTTTGGCTGCAAAGGTCAGCTCAGCTAACTTCCTTATGTAGATGTTGTGGTTAAAATAATCTTCGGTTTGAAATTTTTTCGGACCAGTTTGATTTTTATTTTCCATTGTCCAGGCTATACATTAGAATTACAATCTAAAACAAAGGGAAATAAAAATCAAATTGGTTTCTAAAATTTTAAACCAAACCTAAATTCAAACCATAGCATAAACAAGACACGCAACAAAAAAGGTCCACAGTATGTGCATGTGACTACTATTACCATAGTAATGTAGCTGATGTGCCTGGTATACAGTCAAGAAGGATTTGATTTTGGTCACTTTTAGAAATATCAGGCAAACCAGGGACTAAGATATTAAAAAGGATTTTTTGTTTTTCATTACCATCGGCGGGTCATGTATAGTAAATTTAATACTCATATCATCATTTTATATTGGTATCTTATATATTTGACAAAATTTTCATTTCATATTGCCTTGTAGTCAGAGAAAACAGTCACAAATAATTGTGACTGTTTTATCTGACTACAAAAAGTTTCCTTCAATTCCTTCCTTAAATTATTTAAGTGTCTGTTATATTCTCAGGACTGTGTTTACGGGTCAAATTGGAGCGCTCTTTACCTTACAAGTTTAAGGTATGTTTTGTCATGATTTGATAATCATTTTGATCAGAAACATGCAACCAGGGAATCTGTTTGGAAAAATGAAAACCATTCTGAATGTGAGCCTGGTGTGTAACCATCAATGTGGTTGCCAGCAGTAGAACATTGTGAAAAAATGATGCGTATATCTAACAGAATCTGGTTGGACAATAAAAAATTATTGTTCTGTGAGTCTTATTTTTAAAGCAGTTTCTTGGTCTTTGGCTGTGACTTTTAAACCATACTTTTTTGTCTCCAGCTTGACATCTTCCTTTCCAAGGGAACACATTCTACAGAGAATGAAAGTAAGTTGTAGGCCCTTTTATGGTTGTAAGAACAAGTAAATGTAAAACTTTTGTATGGTTTGTAAATTGCACACTTGAAAGGGTTATAGACAGAGGCATCTTTGTGAATGATGTGTTGTGCTGTTGTGATTGTATACAGGTTATTTTCGTCACAATAAATGGGACAATTTCTCCCTCCCTCCCTTCCTTCCTTCAAGGTTGAGAGAAAAGACTTGCAGCAATTAAAAGAAAGAGTTTTCTTCTCAACATTGGAAGGGAGAGGTATCCCAACTACAAAATGGGCAAACACCATTCCCAAAATTGCAATATCACTGTAGTAATGTTCTGTTGTACAATTTTTATTTTGTTTCAGTCAACAAGCAGATTAATGACAAGGAGCGAATAGCAGCTGCAATGGAGAATCCAAATCTAAAGAAGATTGTGGAAGACTGCATTTCAGATGAAAGTTAACATTCAGTCAGACAGCAAGCTTATGATACAAACATTTAAAAACTGCCATTACTTTAAATCAGAAGCTTATGTTAAAATACAGTACACTGAAAGCTTTACAAACAAGCCCTGGTTCCCTTTGGTCAATATTGCTCTCTCACATAGCAAAGACTGAGTGAAAGGGATGGATAATCCAGTGAACCATTTGTACAGAAGATTTCTGCTCACAGGAAACAGCTCAAATGGAAGGAGGATTGTCCAACAAACTGATAATCAATGATTTTCTGTCCATGTTAATAATTTAAACTGCTTCAGTCAAATTTAGTGTACAAAGACACCCAAAGGTTGTTTCTTATGGGTAAAAACTGCTCAAGGTGCTCAAGAGGCCACTGACCTCCTCAATCTAGTTTTAATGGCATGAATGCACGGTTTCTTAAGGTTTTTAGTTCAACTTTCGGTTTTTAGTTCAGAAAAAAAATATTGTGAGCTTAAGTGCGACTTTCTCCAAAAATCAACTAATATCGCCTTTCTCCGGCACAAATTGTAAAAATCGATTTCGCTCATATTTTGCCCATAGATAGGTCCTAGTGAGAAACCAAACGGTCTGCAGTTAGTTTCTCTTAATACAGCTTCCTTTCGTAGAAATATGCAAAAAAAGATTTTGCCCCAATTGGGCTCAAAATCCACTTCCGGTTTGACTGATTTTATTGAAAGTTTGATCGCCTCGCGCGTTATACTGCAGTTGTTTATCGATATTTCAATAATATTTATAAGGTAATTAGGTCTTTATTGTATGACTGAGCGAAAAATAAAAGCCTGAAACGGGGATAAATCCAAAGGCAAAATTGGCAAATGAGTAGTTAGCGAAATTATGCAGTAAAACTCTGCCATATTTTTCTATGTGCGATAACTTAAAATATCGTAAAAACAATTTTTATGGGTTAACTAGACACTTATCAAATAGGATATCCAAAAAAATCTCTGGGGAAAAGGTTTTTAGTGGCCCGCTTTGGCCTTTGTTTATCACTAATTTTGCCGTAAATCAGCTAAAATGTAAACAATTGCGTTACACGGCTTGTCACAATACCCGTAAATAGTTTCACAATTTCTGTATTTTAAATAATCTAATCATTTAAAATACACGAAAAGGAGTATACGTCACATGCCGATTGTAAATGGGTACTAAAAGGAAAACCTTTACTTGCTATATTACCCTATAATGAATATATGTTTAACCTATCATTGAGGTGTTGCTTTACCTGCGAGCTGGCTGTGCTGTTTACTACTCTTTAGCTGAAATTAAAAACAAGGCAAATGTACCATGTTTTGTCTGCTCTTAAAAACTTGAAAGTGTATCTACTTTAACAAGACAATTCAGAAGAATTCAAACGGGCTCAGTTATAAGATCTTTATTTTTCATGCACCCATCATGACGCAGAGTGTCACTGGGCGCTCTGCTACACGGGAAATAATTGTCGTTTCTTTTATAATTCATAAGATAATCCTCAAAACAACGAATAGGCATACTAGGTTCACATTGAAAAATGCCCCTACTTTCAGAACGTTCGTTTATCCATGATCATTGTAAGGTATTAGTTTTTAGATCTAGTGTTATTTTTGTTCTAGTACAGTTCGCTGAAAGTTAGTATTTTCAAACATATTTACGTTAAATCGGTAGACATGTAATTCGGTCTACTGGTGAATCCAGCGGAGACGACCAGTTCTTCATATTTTGTTACAAAACTGACTATTTGTTCTAAAATCAGTGCCAACTAGACTCCGCCTCCCACTCCATTTTAAAGAAACGGAAGGCGAATGCCCACCTCCCCTCCTGCTGTCAGGCCACTGATGGCGGTTTCAGTTGCATGCTTGCAGGGTAGAATTTTTAAATTTTTCAACAACGTACATGTATGTAAATTATGCGATCACTGCTCTTACTTAAATAAACATAATCGTCTCCACCAAATGCTGGTATAACGAATTTGTCAATGCTCAAATATTGGATGGAGGGGAGACGACTTATTTGCAAGTTTTCACTCATAATTATCCATTGAAGGCTTTTTGCGGGTTATCGTTTCCCATCCCTCTTATAGGAAAGGAAATTCAAAAGCCTGCCTTCTTCGCCGCTCCTTTGCCCTGCTCCTTTTGTTCCCCTTCTGCTGCCTATAGGTAATGGTTCCAGTTGCATGGGGGTGATTTTTCAAATGTGAAACGTCACTAAAATGCTCTAAGCCTGTTTTTAAGGGCTAAGCTTGAAATTCTGCACTAAAAATAGCTGGAGCTGGCTGGGGTTAAGGTAACAACTGTCAAAGATAAGAAAACTGAAAGGAGTAAGGAGAGGAGGGAGCTTATCGCTGAGCCCATAACGAGGGCTGACAATAACATTTTACATCAAGTGTCACTGGAGCATTTCTCAGAAATTTTTTAAAGGATCGCTGTGCTGTGCCCAAGGGATATACTCGGGATTTCAAGTGACAGAAATGATGGAAGGGTTTTTTTGGGGGTTTGAAATTTATAATTCTGGGAATTGTTTGTCTAGGAAATTTTTTAAAAGTAGGGATTTTGGGGGGTATAAAAAACAATCTAAACATTCGTGGTGGTGCATTGGTTGTGTAGTTTTGCGAATAAAGTATAAACAAATGTTTTTTACTGATGATTAATCTTGAACGATGATGTTCCAGTCCTTTGCTTTGCATATAAACTCGAGCGTTCCCCTGAGTTTCCATTTTTTTCTTTGTATTACCATCATTGCCCCTCTTTGGACAGAAATTCGGTATGGGATATTTTCAGGGTAAATTTTTTTGTCCAGGTAATTTTTTAGAGTGTTTTTGAAAGCCCTCGGGTTTTTTTTGGCGGGTTCCATTATCCACGTTACTTGAAATCCCAAGTACCCTTCCCCACCTCCCACCCCCTCGAGGTGCTGTGCATGTCTGTTATGTTTCCATTGTCCAAAATAAAGCAGCTTTACACTAGAAAAGGCCTATTATTTACATATTTTCTTATCCTGAATTTCAATTCTTTCATTTGACTCACAACTACTTCCTCCTCGTTATTTAGACGACAAGTGGAGGCAGGTTCTCTGCTGCTATTTTTTACAGCTTCTCTTCTTCGGAAATTGAATACAAAAATTTCCCTGCGTGATCTGCACGGGCTGCACATACCTTATGGAAACAGAAGGAAAACTGTCAGACGTATTTGTATGTCGAAATTTCTGCATTCAGACAAGAAGCGAGTGAGATGTCGATATCTATACCTTATCCAAGGGGAATCAAATGTCCCGTTCTTTTCATGATTAACTTGAAGAAGATTTTGTTTACCCCTTAGGCTTCGAACCGATCCTCCGTAGGCTGATTTCTGTCGCTGCGATCAAAGGAGTACTGACTTTAAAAGAACAACATGCATTCATCTTGTTTAATCCACAAAAAGCGAAGAGTCGTTTTTACCGATCGATGTTTAATTATACAATTTGCAGGTCGCAAAGACACTGGATTCAGGACTGATGCAAATATTGCGTTAAAATCTGGCGCTAATCTTAGGGCCTGTTTACAAGCAGGAAGGGTAACCCTAGTGCTAGGGTTACCCTAGCAGGAGGGTCACCCTAGCGCTCCCACATTTCTTCTTTTTTTCATCGACGTGTTTACAAGGCAGCTTAGGTAACCCTAGCTGAGCGCTAGGGTTACCCTAGCGCCTTGTAAACGCTCTGCTGGGGATAACTTGCCTACCCGGGACAACTTTATTTTGGCTCCAAGAAGCTAAATATGTTTAAAAATACCGACAAAAACAGCGAATTGTGACCAAGAAACATCGTGTTCATTCACAATTTGTCGTATTTTTGCACTGGAACGGAATTATTTTTGAATAACAGCTTCTTACGACAAAGTTTGTGGTAAAATGTTTGGCGCTGCATATGTGAGGTCATTCCATAACATAAGTATTTATAGTTTCTCCGTCAAACGCGTTCTAACTATAAAAAAAAGCCTGGGACGTTATTGAGCTTGGAAATTGAATATGATTTTACTGGAACTGATAAACTGCGTAACTAAAACGAAAATTGGTTTTTGCGCTAAGATTATTACCCGTTACATGCTATATTTACAAGGTTAACTGAAGCGTAACCGGTGCAAGTTGCCCCGGGTAGTAGGGTTACCCTACCTGCGAATTTTTGCTTGTAAGCCTGGGCTATCTTCTAACCCTCTTGCTAGGGTAACGGCACAAAATACATAGAACTTTGTACATAACTTAGAAAGGCAATGCTATGTTTTATCTGTCTTATACCATAAAATTGTTTAAAATTCTCCGTATTACCTTCAATGTTGATATCTATTGGCCGTATACAATTCTCCCCAATAATTTCTTATGCTTTATAGTTTTCTCCTTAAAAGGACATGAATTGCAAAAAAATATCGGCAATTTGTGACAAAAAGGAAACAGCAACACATCAACAAACAACAACGACAACATCATCGCACTCGACAAATACATAATTACATAATTTAATTGTTGCGCTGTTTCCTTCAGATCACGGAAATAAATAAACCAAACAATATTGACTCGTTATTACGTAAAATAATTGAACTGAGAATGCTTTCCTTTATACGACCGGTTTTGGTGGATGATCGAATGATCAACAGCTTAAAACAACTCTTAACACAGAACTAAACAATCAAGCATGTTGGGATCAAGAGCGTGTAGAGATCACGCAAGGTTCCAGAAATGACGAAGGGAAAAAAATCTAATTTTGCCTTTACCTTTTTAAATAGTTCACCACATGACTTGTTTCTTTGCATAGGTTGTTTGACGGAATTCTCACAAGAGCGTCAAACATGCATTGAGAACGATAATTATATTTCATACGCTGTTTACTACCTGTGTCACGCAATTGCTGTCACGCAAAAATGACAGATTATCGGCAAAATTAGTGATAAATACAGGCCAAAGCGGGCCACTAAAAACTTTTTCCCCGGAGATTTTTTTGGACATCCTATTAGATAAGAGTCTAGTTAACCCATAAAAATTGTTTTTACGATATTTTATGTTATCGCACATAGAAAAAAATGGCAGAGTTTTACTGCATAATTTCGCTGGCTACTCATTTGCAAATTTTGCCTTTGGATTTATCCCCGTTTCAGGCTAAAAATTAATCTTGATTTGTTTTATTTTTCGCTCAGTCATACAATAAAGACCTAATTACATTATAAATAGTATTGAAATATCAATAAACAGCTGCTGTATAACGCGCGAGGCGATCGAACTTTCAAAAAAATCAGTCAAACTGGAAGTGGATTTTGAGCCCATTTGGGGCGAAATCTTTTTTTACATATTTCTACGAAAGGAAGCTGTATTAGGAAAAACTAACTACGGTCCGTTTGCTTTCTCACCAGGACCTATCTATGGGAAAAGTATGAGCGGAATTGCTTATTCCATTTGTTTCGATGTCTGGTTGATAATTCTAGAAAGTCGCACTTAATTTAAATAAAGGATTCTGTGGAATTGCAATGCAATTTTGACCATACAACTATCAGAGTGATTAAGCAAGAAGTTCTGGGCCGAGCTGTCAGTCAGTTATCAAAGCATTAACAGCTGGAAGTGACGGGTAAGGTGAGATTTTTTCGGGCACTGTAAAAAATCTAAAGATTCGTGCTAGTCCCTTGGCTGCGTTTTTGTATTTGTGTTATAGCATTCTCCCTTTCTAGGAATTTAAGGGTCAGAAATTCGGCATGGGATTTTTTGGTGGTTAATGTTTGGTCCAGGGATTTTTTGGGGGTCTCGATGTTGCCCCCATTCGATCATTCCGTCACTTGAAATCCTGAGTACCCCCCCCCCCCCCACTGATGACAAACATACTAGACTGTTCACAGCCCTCTATTTTTTCGTATTTTTCTTCGACCATTGACCGCGGAGAAAGGATGGCGACTTGCGCTCGCTCTTTCTCTTGCGTTCTTTTGCGTTGAAAAGTAGCGAGGCTGTGAACAGTTTACAAACATACCATGTATTTTCTATGAGAGTTACTGATAAACTGTGTCCTTTTTGATAAGGATATTCGATTAAAGCGTTAGCACGTTATATCATGTTTTTGTAACTGGTTTATTTTGATTTAATGAGATTTGTATCATGTTAAGTTTGCAAGACGCCTGACTCCACACCATGCAGAAGTATAAATGTGCTTTTCGCACCAAAAAGTTGTGGAATGCCGGTACAAGGAACCATTCTATTCCATTTATAGCAGAACAAGAAATAAACCCTGTTAGTTGTAGACAAATAGTAATATCATACAAGTGTGCAGCACCGATTAGCTTGAACGTTCCCGTTGTTCTCTTATTTCAAGGAATATTGATTTGTGGACAGCGAAACAGGATAAACCACTTGCATTCTAAGTTCAGTAAATAAGTATACAACTGCATTAATATAAAATAATATAAAATAAAGTGCTTAAAGTTTTGATAAATAACGACTTTATAGAAAGAAAATAAATGAATTTGCAATCATTAACCGTTTGTATCTTAACTTGATAATTCTTATGCACCTATCAAGTTGTTATTCTCTTTACCAGCCCTCCACCCCTTTATCTTGTTCAAATCCCAGTGTACTCTCTCCACGATCTTTAGAAAAAAATAGAGGAAATGTATCAATCTAGCACTTAGCTTGGGGCTAGTGACATCAGGAATAAACGAAATCGAAGACCAGAGGGTCTCAGGGAAATCAGGGAGAAGTCCCCCCTCCCTCCCCGAAAAAAGTCTGTCAACTACACGTGGTCGTTTTCCTTCTGATTAAAACCGGTTGAAGCTAGTTAAAAATCAGGATGGAAGCTATAAACGAGAAGCAAAGGAAAGAAAACTCTCTTATTGGCTGAATGATAAATACTGCTAAAATCCTGCTGCTTAGAAGGCTCTGATACCAATACTGGGCAATCAGTAATTCAAATTCCGATGAGATTGAGTGGTTGCCATGGATAAGACAAGTGTCAATCGTACTTGTATGGCGGGAGGAAGTACGCTTAGTTCACCGAAAAACTTGCAGTCTTCATAAATCTGTGGATGACAAGTTAACTGGAGAGTTGTGTTACATGGTTTTCTCAATTACCCCCTTACATGTACAAGTCCAGTGGCGGATCTAGGGGGCCCAACCATATTTTTAGGCCAAACTAAGGCCCGAACAGCCGAGAAAAAATATTACCCCGCCCCCCTTATTTTAGGGTCTGGATTATCGGGCCCCCCACTTACCTGAAGGTCTGGCCACTGACGTCACTCACGGAGAGCTAAAAGTGTCAAATTCAAAACCATTTTCCTATAATGTGCATTTCACCTGTTTCCATTGCTGTTTCCAACGTACGTATTTTCTTGTCAACTGGAGGCCGGAAATGCAACAGTTTGATGTCGTTATCTAATTGTTCACTGATTAGAAAATTCCTTTTATCATAGTTGCTAGCCTGTGTACAGCCGTCCCCGCCCCTAAAAATAAACGTGAAAGGATTTTTTGAGGAGGGGGCCGGCTGTACACAGGCTATTATCTTAAATAACAAAAAAGGCTTTACACTTGCAGTGAAGTCGCTGTTTTGTTGCCGTTAACCGTATCAAACTAAACAAAATGGCTTACCCTTTGTGAATTTTATCGATTCTCGAGGAAAAACAAACAGTCTATAGCTATATGTTGTACACCTGCTAAATGAAGGCACACCAAACAGCAACTACTGTAAAGTTGTGTTTGTTGTGCGGTCTTTAGCAGCTTTAAAATGCCAACTAAACCAACGTCACGATCATGTTTTCGTCATAACTGATAAGTCACGCGCGCTTCACGCGCGCGCACAGATATCACTCGTATCCTGTCGCCTGAAAATAAAGAATTTCTTTGACGATAGACAACGTTCAGTTATCTTTTACAATAATTGTGAGAAGAAAAAATAAAAAAGTGGTAAGTGATCAGTAGAAATAAGTTGCCACACGCGTGTTTCTATTTGTTTGTTTTTATGTCTGCTTTTTTGTTTTATCCATATTTTTAGTTGGTCGACAACTGCTTGCCTCAATTTACATTACTCTTGATATGAAGGAAGATGATGCTTGGCGGTCAGGAAGAAGAATTAAAAGGATTCAAGTCTATTCTGGCCAAAGGTAAGACCCAGTTTGGAATATATTTATTTATTCTTTGCCGCAGAAAGCTAATGACTGAGAAATTCTCTGAAGCGACTAACACGTGCGCTTTCTGTGCCCGGTGCGGGGGGGGGGGGGAGGGTGCACTATTTATATTTTTGGGTGGGGGTGTGCAACTGGGACTTTGTAACCCTTACCCTATACCAGTCCATGTTCAGCTGAATTTTGTAACCCTATACTAGACTAGACACCAAACATCCCTACCTTATCCCAAACTTGCATTTTATTAACGTTTAGGAGAGCTTCTTTCTTTTTCGAGTTTCTATCCGTATTCTGCACTTAATTGGTCATATAACTGATTTTTTTTCCCGGCAAATGATACCCTATTCTATACCAAAACTCTCTGATTTCTATACCCTATCCCAGGCTGAACTGCTTGAAAACCATACCCTTCACCGCGGCACATACCTATATAGCTCATATATGGCAGTGCCCCCCGGGTTTCTGTGCTTTTAGCTTTCAACAGTTAAGCAATTTCTTTTGTTTTGTTGAGTTATTTTTTCCAAATAGCTCTTAGTCGGCGTGATGGGCCGTGAGTCAGTGCAGTGGGTCAGTGAAGTATGTTTGTTTGTCACACCAATCAGATTTCAGGTACTATCCTGGGTACTATCAGAACCAATCAAATTGTAGTTTATAAAGGGGAAGCAATCTGACACAGTTGTAGTGAGCGATTTCGTTCGAAGATTTTAGATTTGTAGGAGGCGGAATTGGTGAGTTGTGAATTAACCCTGGATTAGAAACGTTTTGCATAACGCTTGCCTGCTTACAACGCACACGCCGTGAGCAAAAGGCCCAACACTAACTTGTTATTCGTCTTATTCGAGCGTATGTTTGGAGAGGCTAGCTTTCCTGACCGTAGTAAAAAATACATACAGCATTTGCACAAAGTAGATTTGAAGAATAATGTTGTCATTATTTTTGCCGCCCGCTTTGCGAAGTTCGTTCGGAAATTGGAAAGTTTGTTACGAAGTTGCCAAATAGGTTGCGAGTTTGCGAGTTTTGCAAATTGTGAGCTTCGATACAAAGTTCCCAACTTCGGCCCGAATTTATTAAAACCTTCTGTAATTATGTTATCAAAAAGGAGTTTGCTACGCTAAACTGTTGGAAACAAATGTCATAAAAACATAGGCGTACGGGCCAGGGGGGCTGGGGGGGGCTGCAGCCCCCCCAAATTTTGGGCAACACAGATTTTTTGGGCAGCAAGAGAAATTTGGGCAAAGCCAGTTTTTAAAGAAGTCTTTTTCTTCGAAGTCATAGATTATTCACACAAGACAGTGATTGCTTAGCACCTCATTAGTTTCTGGTTAATAGTGAAGGGAATCATTTGTTGATATACATATTTGTAATTTTTTTTTACTGTTGGACACTGTACTGCAAATATCTGTCACAGTTAAACACCTGATAAAGAAAGCTTCTTCGCGTTGCTAAATTTTACAAAATCGTCGGCGAGATTCTGGAAGCCGAGCAGAAAATGTGCGCAAGTTTTCGTCGTTTTCGCGGATTAGGCTACATGACTGTGTCATAAATAATATATAAATTCTAGCGACAATGCAAGAGATGGATCTATTTGGTAAGTTTTCAGAGTTTTTTCTTACGTGATTCATATCCATGCAGTGATTCCTGATACGTACATCGTGTTCTGCAGAACGATCATTCAGTGCGTTTCACAGATTGAAAACTTACTTCCGCAGCACCTGATGGAGCGACAACGTAAAAAAAAAAAAAAAAAAATGTTTCTCGTCCCCGCTCGCTTCATTTTTTGGAGCCGCCTCTCTTTTCTTAATTTTTTTTGTCTTTGGAAAAGTTTGAACGAACAAAAACCAACAAAGTTTACTTTCACTTTGTACGGAGTAAGACATGACTTTTGTCTGCGTGTTAACACAAACTAAGGCCAAATCTTTAAATCCTTGTTACGCTAGGTCCGTACTGGATAGGTCAATTACCTTGCAGGATTTAATTATAACGTTCGCTTCTGGCTGCTGGCCAGGAGAATTTGACGATGGAGGAAAAAAACATCGATATTCGAAAAACACAGGTATTAAATGCAAACAAAATAATAAATAATTAAAAAGAACAAAAAATGCGCCCGCCCGCTCTCTTTTTTATAGAAATCCGGACGAAAAACAATTGTTTTTTTTACTTGGCCTAAATTATTTCTTGTCATCTCACTTGTATTAGTATTTAATGGGAATATTCCAACGCTGTAGCCAACAATAACATGGATCGTATTGTTAATAACTTCGGCCGTCGAAATGGTAGAGTTATTGGGCACCTTTCGAAAATTTTTTGGGCAAATGTATCGCCGCCCCCCCTGGCAAAAAATTGCCCGTACGCCTATGCATAAAAATAAAAAACTTTTATGTTCAGCAAGCCGTAAGCATGTTGTCTTGAACAAATTAGTCTTCCCTGTCGCGTCGCGTCGGCTTCGATTAAAATCAATTTTACATATGGGTAAACCATCCAGTTTCATCCGGTTTACAAACGCAGAAGACTTGAAATTGAAGACAGTGAAGATTATGCCTCACAGAAATCGTTAAATATGTGTTTCATACAAAAAAGTTAAAATTTGACCAAATTTCTACATGCATAAAATTTATTTATCGGCAAATCACTTGCGTGATCGCTGATGCGAAACGTTGTCTTGCACTTCAAGCTACTTTAACCTTCCTTGACCAGTTCTAAAATCATCGAGTTCAGAAATCGCCATAACTTTCGAGCAACATTTCTTGTTTTTCCTCAACTACCAAACTTGAAAAGTTCAGTCGTGCCGAAGTTGGGAACTTTGTATCGAAGTTCGCAATTTGATTCACAAACTCGCAACGTAATTGACAACTTCATATCAAAGTTTCCAATTTCCCAACAAACTTCGCAAAGTGGACGGCCAAAGTAAACTGAAATCAACTGTAAAACATCTCGTTCAAACATTTAATGAACCGGTACAAGTATTAACTTGCTGTTAAAAGCAACTACAATCGATAGCAAAAACAGAATAAGAGCGTGCCATTCCGTGACAATTTGATAACTCAATTAGTTTTGTTTGTTGAATAGAATTTACATTGTGAATAAACGAAAATCTTTGTTGAACAGTTCTCACAGGAAACAAATACTCCAGGTGTACTGCGCTTTAAAGAACTTTCCCGAAGAAAGTGGTTTTTGATTTGATTCGTTTATTACTTCGTTTATTATAGAACTTTCCGTATCGTGTTACGTTCGTTTTAAAAAACAAAGGTATCATGTTACAAAAGTGAGAAAAACAACAATATCATGTTACAGTGTTTGGCAAAAAACCAAAAGTATTCCGTAACAAACAAAAGTAACACGTTACGGTTGCGCCAAAGCCAGCAACAAAATAACCGCTTTAAACAGAATAAGAACGTGCCATTTTGTGACATTTTGATAATTGAATTAGTTTTTGTTTTTCAATTAAATGATGAAAATTTACCTATTGAATAAAACAGTTCTGATGTATCAAAATGCATGTGAAAATTATGTTGTTTGCAAGCAAATTTTGTGCAAAAACGTGACTCCGTGGGCCGCCATACACAAATAGCTCAACCCATGGCCTAAACCATCCCAATAGGACAATCACCCAGTTTCACCCCAAGCCACCCCATAAATTGAAAAAATAACTCCTGCACGCTTAGCGTGCCTATGTTTTGAAATGTAGCAAGACGTCTCTTCACTAAATTAATGCTGTGTAGTTTTTAAAGAGAAATTAAGTACGGTTTAGAAATGCGCTAAAAACAAAATACACAGGAAACCCCGATAATTGTATTTTTGACCGTGGAGAACATTTCACAAAGGTTTTGAATAATTTTCTGTGTCAAGAACCTACGGCCTTAAAAAATGTTATTTGCAAGTACATTTCGCCCGCGTATAGACGGGACAATCGCACTAGTCAGAGCTAAGTGTGCACATTACAGTTGGCTTAGGTTGTGTAAGAACCTTTTTTTATTTTTATTTTCAGGAAGACTAATGTCATGAGGAGAAAAAAAGAGAGTACTAGTGATTTCCTTTGTTTTATTTAAACTGTGTTCATTCCTTGAGCAGTATAACGTCACAAATTTGTTCAGTCCAGGGCCTCGCCCTTGCCTCCTGTTCTCCACGGAAATAAACCAAAACAATCGGGAGGCTAAGCGACAATGACTTGCCCTGCGGTTATTTTCGTTGCTAAGCAACATGACGTATCCACATTGCACCGTGCTGGCGGGACAATTTTCGGTGTCACGCTATTTTTGAATTGGATACTTGTCAAGTGTTTCAACAAAGATTTGCCAAGAACTGAACGTTCCTTGGGGACAACGGGACAAGAACAGGATATGAGACCATGTTAATTATTGCTCAACCTCTAAGTTCGAAAAAAAATCAGTAATTGTCACTGACCCAAATGTCGCAACTGATAAAACAAACTTGTACGCGTGAAATCAAGTAAAAACGTTTTTCGTCGATTCACGTAAAGCATTCTGGATGTCAAGAGTCCATTTCTCTGGGGAAAAAGTTCTCAGTAAAACTACTTTTTATAAGCATTTTTATTAGGTTAAGGCCAGGTTTACAATAGTGAACAAGTAATTTAACTGTTAAAGATATTCTCAGATTGATATTCTTAGATTTGTTTTAGAAGAAAATAAATAGATTATTTCCGAGCTCCCTTTTGCCTTTGTTTCAAAATGATGTCTGGCGCAAAAATATAAAAAAGTTTGATTTGCATAAACTAAACATGAGTAAAACTACGTTTTATGTGAAAGATGTTAC
This sequence comes from Oculina patagonica, assembly GCF_052425735.1. Taxonomy (NCBI): domain Eukaryota; kingdom Metazoa; phylum Cnidaria; class Anthozoa; order Scleractinia; family Oculinidae; genus Oculina; species Oculina patagonica. The sequence continues at coordinate 17,004,243 of NC_135758.1, forward strand.
ACTATATTGCTCCATATCTCATTTTGAAACACACGTAAGATGCTCAGTTATCCATAGCGCATTGTAAATTTACAGTTTTGCATCGAAACTGCCAACATTTTACGGATTTGACTTTGGAATCACTTTGCCTACTTTGCTGACAAGAATTTGTAGCCAGTTCACACAGTAAGACCTAAGACAATATAACCTTCATAAGAAATGTAACATCCATTTCATACGCATTATATTAATTTTCGAGCTGGTAGCTTGTTTTAAAGTCTCTTTTGCGGTCAGTTTCTGACTCGATCATGTATTCGGACTAATAAATAATTTTATGGCAATTATAATTTTGATAACTCATAAATAAATTATATATATTGTTACAATCATTTAGATTTTAATAGTGAGAATCAAAGTGGTATTTTGGCTTGAAAACTATTTATTTGCTTCTCCTTTGTAGCGTCCTGAATTTCATCTTATTTAAATAGCTATTGCAAAAATGTCAAATGTTCATGTTAACCTGCCAAAATTCAAAGTCAATTCTGGTTCCTGTAAGGTTCTTGCCTCGTACAGATTGCTTAAAGCCCAGGCTTGGTATCCATGGTTTCTGCTATCTTCTAAGCCACCTTGACAAGGCACCGACCGCAGTGTCAAATGTCCTTAAAGCAGGGTGTGTACCATGATAATTCAACATTAATGTCCCTGCTTCTGCCCAGTGACCCGCTGCCTGTAACTGAGAGGCGACCAGCTTGACTCGTGCTCCTGCCTGTGAAGAGGCTGTGTCTGTTGGTCCATCAGGGTGATTGACAGTATAATTGATCAGGGGAGTCAGGAAGGGAGTTTGAGCAACGTCTGCTGTCAGTCCATGAGATATAACAAGGTCCAAGAGCTCATCATCATAAGAATTTGAATTGACCTGTGAAGACAAAGGTTAAACAAAAGTTGTAATAAAAAGCACCAGGGAATTTTTAAGCCTCTGACATACATTCTACTTTGGTCACATCCTCATATTACAGCCTTTACTCTACGACACAGGCTCACAAAACGCCGAAACTAAAGCATGGCACTGATGTAACAACTTCCTCCAAAAGATATACATACATGGCTTGGCCTTTAGACAAAACAATGAGAACAAGACCATGTAGGGTGAAATGTTGGGTTGTTGGTATCGTCATATAACCATACGCCTGCAATCTGGCTTCTTTTTTGAAGATGTGGGGAGGTAGGGTGGGCATGATAGCAGTTCACATACAAAGGTCGGGACACACTAGGCGACATATATTGTCACAAAAATGAACCATGTCACACAAGGCAACATGTTGCAGCAACTTGCCCCCGAGACATGTTGATCGACTAATACGCAGTACTGTGTCCCAACCTTAATTCAATATTTATTACTAATATCAGCGGTCTGGCACAGAATAGGCATTATCAGTTTGCATTACAAATTTGTTTACCTTAAGATTTTTCATGTTCTCCAACGCCAAGTGATACATAGCTTCACTTTTTGAAACCAGAGCGAACTTTAAGGCGTAAAGGGTTCGGCACTTTAGCAGCATCAAGTTGTATACGTGAGAACAAGACTGGAAAGAAAAAACAAAATGATAGAAATATTTCCTCACAGCTATGGGAATACCGTCTGCTCAGCGCATTTAGAAATTGTCAGAATCACAAGGTTTGCTTGGGTTTCAACGTTCAAAGAAGTTTCGAGTAAACACATGGTTGCAACAACATCATGATTTTTATTAACTCCGTCACAAGCCATACCTCGACATTAAGGCTTGTCGTGCTACACAGCTGTTTCAGCATGTCAACAACATGTTCTCCATCTCCATGGCAACGAATTATTTTGTCCATGAGTTGAACCCAAGGGTTAGCTGATGGCTCATCACTGTTGAAAAATTACAAATAATTAAAGAAAGCGTTTAAATAGTTTATTCCAAAATCGTTTCTTGCACTAGCAAAAGCTCGACTTTGCCTCTTACTTGAGTTCGGTAGCTGCAAGCACGGGCCATATCTGTAGCAGGGTCCCCAGACAAAGGAGCTGAGAGAGTGAGAGGCTCTCGCTCAGAAGGGTCTCAAATAGCTGGTGCCTTTTAGTATCACTGTCAATGTCTTCTGGTGTGAGCTGCATGAAGAGGTCAACATAGACGTTAGATATTAATAATTGCCAAGTTTAACTTCTAAGTTAAAATTATGAAGTACAGTGACATCCATCACTTTTTAGGTAAAATGTCGGTCAAAATGTATCTTGTGAGATTTTTCCATCAAGACAATTTTGCGGCCACATGCAGAAAGAGAAAGTACAAATAAAAGGCCTACAACAGTTTTATTGTCAGGATAAGGAAAATTTGTAGAGCTGACAAGAAAAAGGAAGGCGCATTCAATATGATTACCCCTGTGGTCTGCAGGACAGTACGCAAGTATAGGTAATATGACAGGATTGTAAAACAAAAATATTTATTAAAATGAACTTAATAAATAATCGTGTTATGACAATAACATAACCGAGGACCATTGGTGTTACTAACGTATCTGAGCTATTATTTCTTATAACAAAACTTCCACGACAAATGCTACCTTTCTGTTCCACGTTGAAGACACGACAGCATCTGTTTGATAAAACAACAGAAGAAAAGTGTCTTCTCCACTAAGATCAAAAGATTCCTCCATTAACTGTAGAACAGTGGTTTTTATTGCAGCTGACACAGTTACATCTGCACAGAAAGGTCGCAAACACTCCAGTACATCCTCTTGATTGGTCATTGTTCCTCCTTTCTGAACATGTATGCTCACTGTGTTTATAATTGTACGTAAAATGTCCATTGGGTTCTGGTCGCCAAGCCATGGATGAGAAGGGTCTGTTGTTTCACTAAAAAAGAGGAAGAATAACAATGCCATTTAGGTTTTGACTATGATGCTCTTGGAAAATAAAGTTGTTACACTATCTTATCTTGTAAAACCATCGAAAAAGGTGTCTGTAACATAATACTGTCATGTTATGCCAAGTCAAGTCAAGACAGACATGTCATGACATGTCAGCGATACCATATAACATATTATGACGGTTCTTTATTTCCATGAAAGTAGTATGGAAAGTTCATCAACTGAGTTCATCTGTCAGTTTATTATTAAGCAAGCATTGCCTTATTCGTTGTCACACTGATGGGCAAGACAGCAGGACCATTCCGAATGAATACGCATTTTTGGAACTATCCCATGCTACACTAAAAGGACCACTACCGACAATTGCGAAATGCCTGAAAACGTTTTTTAACTTACCCTTAGCCATCAACTCACCTAAAAGATTCCAGAACAACTTTTAAGGTGTTCTGTACTGTCTTTCCCACTCTCCCTGTTTGGGGTTTTTGCCTGGAAGCAAGCAAGAGGAGTTCATTGACTGTGTCCAAGGATGCACCGCCTATCAGCATAAGGGACACCAGCTTACACATCTCATCTGGTTCTGAGCGGGACAGAGCATACTGTCGGGCAAAGCTTGTACCCATCTCCTACAACGAAACAAATATTGGTCAGATGCTGCTGTTGTGTTCTTGGGCAAGACACTTTACTCTCATATCACTTTTCTTCACCCAGGTGTATAAAATGGGTACCAGCGACTTAATGCTGGGGGTAACCCTGCGATGGACTAGCATATCCTATCTAGGGAGAAGTAGAAATACTCCTAGTCGCTTTTTTACTCTTTTTAAAGATTGAAAATAAAAGTAACCTTTTATGGCATTTCCTGGGTGGACAAGAAGAAGTAATAAAAGATCGCTTCCCCCCAAAAAATGTTACTTGACAGTGTTATGATTTCCAGGAAAATTCGTTAGTCAGTATCAACAGATTTGCTGAAAACTGTTTAGTGTTGTCATATACAGTGCCACGTATAACAGGACATTTTGGATGGTTCTAATTTAAGTACAGCGTACCTCATCATGTTCAGTCAGTTCATAAATAAGCGGATCAGCAAGTGATTCCAGGTGTCTACACGACTGTTCCAAATGGTTAATAACTTGCTCAAAGCTGATGTTTCCTTCTGAACCACTGCAAAGAGAACAACCTGTTAATAGATGTTATTGAATGCTTTCCTGACAACAAATGAAAAAGTGCGGATTTAATTTAATGTTTAATCGTGTTCATCCTTATAAATTAAGGGTAGTAACTTCAAAAGTTTATTTCCGAAAACACTAACTTCATATTGGCGATGAAAATTAACCTATCATTACGATTAACACTACACAAACCTTTCCTCCTGTGTGTCACTGATTCCCTTCTTCTTCAAGGCAGCATCTTGCTGTCGAGCAAATCTCAAAGCTCTGTTCACAATCTCTACTCTGTCCTCTAGTGGTATGTTATCCACAGCTGATTCACTGAATGCTATGGAATCAATGAATTGCTGAACACCAACAGCTGACAGACGAGCTAACATTTTGTGGCAAGCGTCATACCGCTGGCTCCAGTCAACCTGTGGCAAAGCAGTTAAAATCAGTTCTCATAGTCAAACATTCAACAATGGGTATTTCCCACAAGAACACGACTTTCCTGAGAAGACATAAGTTATTATTCCACCCACACTAACACTTTTAATTTGTAGTCTTAAAAAAACAAAACACCTCTTATAAGTTAAAAGTTAGCCTGCGAGCAGGCTCTCTACTTTCTCTTCGAGCGCTGAAGAAGCGAGTTTTGGCGAGCGAAGCGACAACTCGCGAAACTCGCGCCATCGGCACTCGCGAGATCGCGCCTTCGGCGCTCGAAGAGAGATTCACGTTGCCCAAAAATAGAGAGCCTGCTCGCAGGCTAGTTGAACATGGTCTTTAGCACAAACGCATAAGGGCAGATAATCTCGAATGTCACTGAAAATGGTTCTCCAACATTACCTTTGTTAACAATTTATGCTCTGACTCCACTGCTAATGTAGGGAGCAAAACATTCATACAGTGGCACTGGGCCGCACGATACTTTCTAAAGTAATTTGCACATGGAGTACATGCAGCTAAACTGTAACTCTTGTAATGAAACATGACTTGACCTGTTATGCGATTAAATCAAGAAGTGAAGTAACTAATGTTGCAAACAAAACCAACTTACTGGTTGATCTGCTTCAATTTCTTTGGCCTTCTGTTCCCCTTCCCAAAACAACTTCTCCATGTAGACCCTAAATACACTAGGAGGCTCTATAAAGTTACCACCCTGTAACGGAAAGAGATTTCATTTGAGAGTGAGAGATTGTAGCTCCAACTTGAATGCTTCACACATCGTAAAACACTAACTCAGTGGAGTGTTTGCGGAGAAGGAGCCAACAATTTTGAGAATTACAAAACGCCCAGTTCATTGCTGTACTATAGCTAGAAAGTTAGGAACGAATAACGATAGATACCTTTCATTTGCTATTGTTCCAGGCAGAGGTACAGTAACTCACCTTGGTTGGTATTTTTGTTGCTAGTTTAGCCAACAAATGTACATTAGCACTTGTGAGCACCGGCTTCAAAACCTGCAGAGGTGAGTCCACAGTTGTAAGCTTCTTGTAGTCCAGGCCTAAAAAAGCAGAAGGAAAAATATCAGCGGAAGTAGCACAACGACAAGACACAAATTGAACGACAGACGACCAAGTTAAAACTAATATAGATTCTTTTTCATATGGAGAAAATCAGGCTTGAAACTTCAATAAAAATAATACGACATTGTTTATCATAACTAACCAGGGGCAGCAGATTTTATTTTCTTCAGTATTCTGAGATGAGTTTGAGCATCTAATTTCTCCTAAAACATGAAAAGATACAACTTCCCTTTATTAAAGACGAATAAGATGGGATACGTATGTTTGATAAGCTGTAAGCTCTGTGTTATTCATCCATATTGTTTTTTTATGGCAGGGCACATTACCAACTTGTACGTTAAGAAATAAGTGCATGTACAACTTCCCTACAACTTCAGCTTCTAGCTATAGTACATCTCTGAGTTGAAGATTTACTTATTCTGGTTTTCTTTTCTCGTTAACATTGCAATGAAGAGAAGTTTGATAACGCTCACTTTTAGGAATTATCTAATTTAAAACGATAAAAACGAGGAAGGAAATGGTTTTTATAAATGGTTAGGGGAAAAAATCGCATAAATTAAGTTTTGCAATACGATAGAAATGGAATGGAGAGCTCCTAATGACATTGTACCTTCAAGCTGGAATGTTTCTCTTCACATTGTTCCAGTAGCATGTAGTAATAAATCAACCTTGCATGTTTGGTGCCATCAATGGTCACATACACATTCTCTTGCATTCTTTCAGCTACCTAGAATACACAAGAGGCAAATCTCTCAGGTCTATCAGGATCCGTATAACATACAGATAGCAATCGTTTTTTTCTTACTTTGCACGGATCCTGCAGCAGGGTGGTCATGATACCAAGTTTGTTGACTTTCTCTTGAATCTCTTTTGTTGACAAGCTGGCAAAAAAACAAAATATGTGTTATAACAAATGGACGTAAAGTTTGTTTTGTATGCTCTGCTCAACCTCGTATCAGGAGCCCACTTTTGGTAAGCTCCAAGAAAGCGGCAACCGGCCAAGTCTGATTTGAGTTCATGGACTTCCGGTCGTTGTGCGCATATTCAAAGTTTATTCCGCTCGAAACGGATTGGCTGACAATCGATAGTAAGCACTCTGCGCATGCTCAAACAATCGGACTTGGCCAGAAGACATGTTCTTGGTGCTGACCAAAAGCAAAGCGAGCTGTGGGAACAAGATTGTGCACTGGACTCCAACATTTGCAGTGTTACGTGGGGTAATAGAGACAAAGTTAAAATAGGAGCAATTGAAAGAATATCGAGGCGGCAAGAGAAAAAGAAATATCCCTCTTTCAGACTTACTTGCTGTCAGAGAAAAGACACTCTAGATGTGTCATAAGCATCTCCCACTGTGAAACATCATAACGTTCTGCCAAGGACATGGCCGTGTTGAATACCTCGTCCTCAAGTGCCCTGCAACAAATAAACAACATTTTGAGACAGATTCTCTATGGTGTACTGTACCTCCATATTCAAACTGCTATTAGTGTGAAAATAAAATAACACCACATATGATGACAATGACTAGTGAACGGTGAAATAAGATAAATATTCGGTGTAATAACATTTTAATTTGTACGAGAATTGCGGAATGCGTTAGCAAAATGAAAAGCTTTGGTGTAACAACTTTGTCTAGAAAGAAGAAGTATTATATTTCCCGTCACACTAAGCTCTTAACATTTCTCAATCTTAGACTCATCTTCTGCATTTTTAAGGTACTTTATGGTAACAAAACAGACTCATATATTTACATTGCTAAACCAAGAATGGTTTCTCGCTTATATTCAGGATCTTGGGCAAAACGACCAATGTCAACTCCTGCAAATAAAATGAAACTAACAGTTATGCATAGAAAATGGCTACAGATTGAAACTAAACCAAAACTTTTCTTGTAGTGGATACATTACTCTATTGTAGGAGGTATGAGGCTAACCGCTACTAATACAACCCCTCCCAAATGTTGTGATTATCTCAACTGGCAGCACATTCCCAAAAAAGGATTTAACCTGTTTATCCCGTTGCAATCAGGCCAAGAGCTCTAACAACTGGAGGCATGAACAACTGGGTTAAAAAGTATCTCACTGTTGTCACATACCCTTTCCTAAGCTCTGAAGCAGCTGCCCTTGTGCAAAGTCCGCCATATGGTTATGGTACTGTACCAGGAAGTGAGCAAAATTCTGGGTTTCATTAGGCCAGTTACTGTGCAGACCAGCAGCAACATGACTCATCACGTGATCAATGACATCAGATGGTACGTGATGATAGATATCAGCTTCTTGAGGCAACAGTGAAGGTTGGAGACTGTTGTAAGTATTCACTGCAAAGCAGTACGCTGCCATGTGAAGACACAAGTAACTACCGCGAAAACTGCTGAAAAATTCATCAACTTCAGATGCCTGAAATATGAATGACAAGAATTGATTACCGTCTTGGGCAACGTAATACAGGATTTTAGCAACTTTCTGTGCTTCTGTTTCACAAGGTTAGCTTTATTAGCTGCACAGACATTGAAAACTGACTACGGGTTGAAATTGGTAACACCACGCTGGCTGTGCTTTGGAAAACGCATGTCATGAAAACTCGGTTGTGAGCTGCCAACCTACTGTTTTCATACTCTGTCATACATACCAGACGGAATGGGCTGTTTGTACGACACCAAAAAAACAAACTGCGCTGTACAAACACACTTGGTTCAAATTGAGCTACATAACTTGTATCCAGAAAAGAAAACAATGTCTCATCTCAATCAATGTGATGAAAAAACATTATAATACGGTTTAACATAGCAGAACAGAGTACGTCATGATCCGATGCAGTGGTTCTTGGGAACCATATAAATTACAGCAGGAAGAATCTGAATTAAACTATTATTAGGATAAACGAAATATCATGAATGACAATTCATCACTTCTAGAAAGTAAATTCTACCATACTATAGATATGTGCCATTCTTCCTGTGGGAGATTTTGAAGACACTTGCTTTGTAGGGCTTTCGATAAATTAATTTTCCGTTTTGTATATACACACATTTTGCATTTTTTTTCTCGGCATATTAGCATATATTTGCTGGCGGCCTAGTCAGCCCCGTCAGCTCCGAGATTAAATAAATTTTATTGATTGATTGATTGATTGATTGATCGATCGATTGATTGATTGGCGATCTGATACAAACCTCGTGAAGTGCCAGTAGATAAGCAATGCCAAGGGTGGTGTCTTCTTCCAGAATTGATTCTGCCAATTGGATCATAACTATGAAAAATAAACATACCATTACCACTGTGAACAACATTTATTATAACTTCACAAGCTATGTTAGAGCCAGTGCTGTGTTCACAGCAACATTATATACATGTAAACTATCTTATAAAACCATCTACATAACATTAAGTTTAGTTTGATATTATTATTTTATCGACGATTCGATTATCATTGTTGTAATTTTGTGTCCCATTTGACTTTGCACTGAATTTGGCCAATCTCAATACACGTATACTCACTGACTTACACTAACTGGCTTTTTACAGAGCCCGTTGATCAAAATACATGTTGAAGATGCTCCACAGTACCTTCATGAGTGGGTTCAATAATCTCTCCTTCACATCTGGTCTCAGACAGCTTCTGAGTCCTTAATAAACAGCGACTGAAAAGCAGTGGTTTGTTGGCCATCTGTTTAGCAATGTGCTGCTCATAGGGCAATCGATCCTAAAAAATCAACCAATATTTGCAATAAGAACAACAATCGTAAATCGTTTCACTAAGCTATGTAGCAGTGATAGCAGACTTGATACTTGGTGCATCCAACAGACTTGATACGCAAAATCTTCAAGGATGCACCATCTAGTTTGCAGGTAGGTCACAAAATAGAAAACAAAACTTATTAATTACAAATCACAGGCTTCTCATTTGCAGATCCTGGCTTGTTTCCCAATGGCTATTTTAGTAATCTGTTTTGCTTAATACTTAACCATTTGTGTCCAACTTACCTTTTTCGATCTTGCAAAATTTCTTTCCACCAGTGATCGGTAGAATGGGTGAAATCCATGTGTGTTTACCGTCTGTGAGCTTGGTTTGATCAGTTCACTGTCTGGCAGCGTTGTCTGTTCATCTTGCAAAGGTCTGATCCATTTCATCGTGCTTTTCCAGAACTTCTTGTCCCCTACAGCTGAAAGTAAGGACTTGGGGTGTGTCAGCAGACCCTGATCCGTAGATGAGTCGTTGGTTTCCTAACAAATAAATCAGAAGAAAATAAATATTGTTCACACATCTAAAAGATGAACTACAGTTTGGGATTCCACATGAATTGAAAACAAGCTGCAACTTGCAAAGCAAATTTGCATTTCGAAGGGCGGAATCTTGGCAACTCGTCGTGACGTTGCAAGTTGCTTTGAATAAACTGCACCATAACATTACAAAGCTCTGCGCAAAGAAAGAAAACCATTCATTTCACTTCCCAAACATTATACCTGGTCTGTCACCTGCATGTGTTGATTCAACTCATGATACAGAATCTGCAAAATGAACATAAATTTAGAACATTACGGAGACTACGAGAAAAAAGTAGGCGCGGAGTGCAGCCATCATGACTTTGGAACTCTCAAGTAACAAATGAATATTTTGAAAACCATCACAAAAAATACTGTAAGCTGAGCGTTTTCAAATACAGTATGCAAGAAACATCAGCCATAACGTGTTCAGTAAGAACCAAATATTTGTAATATACTCATAATGCGCTTCATCTGTTTCTAATTTGATTATATTTTTTATACAAAAAATTAGCTAGTTCACCTGAGTTTCTAAAAGACTCCTGGATTTGAGAACAGATTCCAGCTCATCTGGTGTGCAGTGAGTCAGGGAAAATGCAAGAAGACTTTGCCTGGGAAAAAATGACAAGGATATCTATAATTAAGAATGTTGGTAGATTAACTACACTATATATAACAGGAGAAACAACTGTGTGCAAAACTTTTGACTCTAACGCAGTGAAACAAATTTGCACTTATTTGCTTCACAGATGTCTGTAATTCAACCTGTGCTAGCAATGAATGCAAATGACCACCCCAAAGTAAAACTCACTTGGGCCCCAGAGGGCAAACATCAAAAAGGCAGGCCTGAAAAGAGACCAGGAGAAAAACAGTATGGAGGGCCTAAAGGGGTGCAGGTTGGTTTCAAAGCCTGGTACGATGCTAGGGTTTGTGTGAAAGACCAAGAAACCGGCGGAGATATGCAAAGCCCTATTTCCTAGACCTTTAGCAAAAAGCAAATGACGTTGACTTCATACTACTGGGTTTATCTTTCGTTTTTCACTACAGCTAAACTTTGATCACCCAAAGATGAAACCAAACGTGTAGTCAATTCATCCGACAATTAAATAACACAAAACACTAAGGCTGCCATAACACAAAGTAGGCAAACCATCACAAGATGAAGAAATTAAGTTAGCATAGCAAGATCGCAGAAATATGCCATATACAATATCTGTCTTAAGATTTTTTCCACTGGCTTTAACTCTTTATTTAACCGATGGCCAATGCTAAAACTTGGCAACTTGTCAACCTACAATTTCCACCCAGTACATGTAAGTACATTCCTATTTAATGTGTTCTTCATAAATACACTGTAGCATTCTTATCTCTTGCCTTTATTATTTCTTTACAATACTCACCTTGCCTTAAGGTCTTTGAATTCTTCACATTCTCCAAGAATCCTGTTATATAAAAAAAAACAAGGTTCAAAGAACCTGTTGTAACACCATTTCCCCCTCAAAGAAAGGTTCCGAGTGTCACACAGCATACCCCATGTTCACAAGTGGCAAAACATTCTGGGCTGAGTACATAAAAGCAAGGCTTACTGTATGGGGATTCGTGTTGCTTCAAAAGAACAAAAAAAAAAAACAGAACAAATGACTGCATCTATGAAATAATTTTGGAAAAAAATATATTGCTTCCTTTGTTACAAAGTGATCCTAAAGCCTAACATTGAAATCACTATTACAGTAACTGAGCAGTTTTTTTTTCAATAAGTGTTGTAAAGCCAAAACTACACTCACTCTGGCCAATCACAAAGGACACAGACATTCCAGTAAACCAATCAAAACTCACAGCAAATACAAATAGCCGACACAAAGTATGGGAAATCGTGTGTGAGTGAGTCGCCATTGGTTTTGGATAGGACGACAAAGTGGCATTAGTGGAGGTTGGACTGTAGTCGTATTTACCTGCAGATAGTCCACACAGGAGCGTATTCCTCTGATATCAGACCTTGACATATTTCACATGCAAATGAGTAATCAAGCGCCTGTATAGCAGACTCAGCTGTCAACATGAGCACGCGACCCTGTCTTGATTTTTCATCAGAGCCTGAGATCTGCAGCAGGCTGGCAAGATGTAGGATCTGGTACAACAAAAAAAGAAATGTGATAAGACTTCGAATGTAAACGTCCAGCTTATTTGGTAAAACTGATGTGTCACTTGATTAAGTAGACCATGGAGAGAATGTGCAATGTGAATTACCTTTTGCTTCTTCTTGTAAGCTGTACATGTTGATTCTAGCACTTGCCTGATCAAACTGAGCTTGTCTTCACACAAACGTACTACAATACAGAAAAAAGATAACAACAAAAGAAAAATTAAAATCAAAGTGAGACTTTGAAACGATCCTTATGAACCTTTATTGCACTTTGTTAAGGTGGTAAAGGCTGTCTTTTCATAATTATGATCATATTAGCTTGCCTATACTGTCAATCAAAGGCACACTGTAGCACAAATAGGCTGTTAAATAACTGCTGGATTTGACTAGTATTTGACCACGTTTAATTAGCATAAAGCTGACTTTTCATATTTTATTACAGTATTTATTGTGGTGGGCGTTTTATTTTTTTGGGTTTGGGGGGTGGGGGGTTTTTTTTTTTTTTTTTTTTATAAAATAAAAAAAAAAAAAAAAAAAATTATAAAGTATTTTTTTTGGGGGGGGGGGGGGGGGGGGGGGGCGGTGGGGGGCGAAAATACATACAGATCACTTGGTACAAAAATTATACAACATTTACCTCTACAATGCATACAATCTACAAATATACCAATCTAATAACTTCAATAATGCATGGGGCATCATCAACAGTGCACTAAAGATACTCCTTCACAGTCATGACAAACATTATACTTTTTTGTCATCTAGAGGTTCCTATCATCATATACCTTGCAAAGGAAGAATTGAGATTCCAAAATCATCCAGCAATGCCAAGGCAGCAATCAAATTAAACTCTTCCTGCAGTGCAGGTGATCGATCGTCAATAAGATTCAAACACTCTCTTGCTAGGTCCATGACCTTATCAGATAGATCAGCAGAGGAGTTGAAATACTCTTTTGCGGCATCTAACACAAGCTCTGTGCCTCTAGCACACTTGATACGAGGCCCAACAACTGGGTTGTCAGATACTGGATAGTCCTCCTCCATAGCTGTCTTGCAGATCATCTGGCCAGCTAGCTGGATACATTCTCTTCTACCAGAATGAAGAAGATTCTCTGTGTAGATCTAAGAGTTGAATTTTCATGACAAAACAGCAAAATGAGTTACCTGGTATGTCTTGAATCTCATTCATATTAGACTAACTGAATATTTGAGCACCAAAAAGAATCATACATTTATTTTTTCTCTCGATATAAAATTCTAATATCATACATCATGCGATTAGAATAAAGGAAGTCCATGGAGAAATTACCTTAAAACATTTTTTACAGTCAAACCGGATGTTCTCTTGCTGGGAACTTTGCAATGTTGCAGCACAATATTAATGTTACAATATTGATTGACAGTTTGTTCGTTACAACTTGCAACTTTCAATTCAAATTGTTCAAATCATGCAAGCACGTTAGACAGTTAAATCTGTGCGAAATGTGTTTTCTCAACTTCAAAACAACTGTCATACTGCAATTTTTGTAAAAACAACTTTTGTTAAGTGTTGTTCCTAGGTGTGTCCTTCTTGCTCCATCACAATCTTACAATTTTATAACAATCATTACAGAATGATCTTTGCTGGAAGACTAGCTATGTTCAGAAGATCTTGCTAGTACATTAAAAGTATCCTAACCTCATAGCACATGGATGGCTCAATGCAAGAATAAACTTCTCTTTGCAGGGTCAACATGTCACCAAGTAGTGTACTCCAGTCCTTTTGTTTTAATGGTGGACTCCTACGTGTATAAAAGTGTTGTTAGTTCAATTTCAAAACAGAGACATTTTCCAACCAGGTTTCTATACTGCCAAGAATTAAGATAAACCTAACAGGATAGCAAGATGAAAGAACTTGAAAAAGATGCTGGGAAGGATGAGCTATTTACAATATACGTTCCTTCCTTGCATATTTATTTACCGGGTATTTATTTGTATGTTTGTTTGTTACGCTATTTGTAAGTGGCAAAAACTAAGAGAGACAAAACTAAGCAGGCAGTATCTAAGATCTATACTGCAGACAAGTCACATTAGACTTGAATTAAAGGTGGCATAGTGCAATAAAAACAAGTTAAAATAAATGATTTGGATCATTTTATCTTTGGTACAATGCAGATGGTGTTTTTGCTTGTTTACAAGCTAAAAACGTAGAATAGGTGTTAGTGGACAAAATTTAGAACCACATATTTGTAAACTCTCAAGGGACTTATTTAATTTCTCAAGGGACTGTTTTAATTTCTCAAGGGATTACTTTCCACTGTGGGTGATCACTTGCGATCTCGTGAAAAAAACGTGACTTGTCACATTTACAAACGTTATATAACAATTTAAAAGTGACATGTCAGCTTTCTTATCTCAACGCACGTGTGTCTGAAAGGAGATCTATAAAAAGCGTTGCACAAACAATGGATTGCGTAACTAAAACACGAATAAATAATCATTAGCACTTACATCGTAAATTACAAACGTCAAAAATAAACCATACCAAAAAACTCGCTCTTTTCAAAGATATTATTGAAGTTAAAACCAAATGCAAGAGATGGGGGCTTCTTTTAGCTTAGGAGCGGTTGAAAATTAGGCCAAATTTGGTCGCTACATGCAAGCGCAACTCTATTTCATCATCAGCCTAGGTCGTTAGGGACGTGACCTCGCATTGACAGGGAATGACAGCAATGTTGCATGAATCGGCTTTACAACATGCGATCGTATCTACGCAGTTCGAGTGGAATTTCAGTCAAAGACAGCAAAATTCTTTTGTATTTCATCTTCAAATATAATTCGAAAGCATTCACTGTATATATGGCTTTTGTTTAATCCTGGGTCTTGATATCCGACCCTCGCAGAGCCTAGACAAAACGCAGCTTGAGTGTAACGATTTGTTTACGCTGCAATTATATTTTGCTGTTTCATTTGCTAATTTCGCTGCCGTAATCGACTGCCTCGAAAGGTCCTTGCAATTTTAAAGTATAGAATTGTCAGATCTCGGTGAAATTTGCACTGTTTATTTGTGTAATGTTAAGGAATATGTGTATAAATACCCGGCGCGGACGAGCCATTTTTGACAAAATTATATGGCTGCATTTCCTCCGCGAAGATAGGAAATTGTTAAACTAAACTACAAAGAAACTGTAATGATAAGTTCGAAGAACAATGCACAGGATAAACCTTCGACTCGTACTTCATGCAAAAATGTCGATATCTCGAAGAGACTTTGATCCTTATATTACCATACACCAGGGGCCAGTTGTGATTAACCCGGTGGAATAGCCTTACCCACCCTATGAACATCTGGGGCCAGAACAAAGGGAAATGCCACATTGAACCAAGAGAAAAATTGACCAGAACACACACACTTCATCAAATTGTAAATGCTTGTTTTTCCAAAAAAGTAGGAAACTTTGTTTCTGAATAATGTATCTTGTGACACAGACCCTTTAAGAATAGATAGGTCTTCAACTTACTTTTTTGCTGCAGCCTTTGTCAAGGTTACCATAAGTGCTCTAGCTTCCTCCAAATTACCCTAAATCAAGAGAAAAAAAAGGGCAGGGAAACCATTGGTTCAATTGTTCTACTGTTCATTGTATTTTGTACTTCATCAAATAAGAGCAACTTTACATCAATCCTGATCTTGTAAACTGTACAAATAATCTTGTAAAATGTTATTTTACAGCATAGTAACATATGTATATAGTCACAAAGTTTATTTTGCAGTTTTGCAAAATGGTGCAATTTCTCACAAACATACAGTTGTATAGGAACATTTTGCGAGAAAATCACTGGTCTACCTGTTGTCATAATGCCAATGTTATATTTTGGTCATTTAGGGTTGATTAAGTTTTATTAAGACTTGGCTTATGGTTGCAAAGTGTGCCTTAAGCTCAGTTTAAAATATTAAAACATGGCTTTCTCAAACATTGTCTAAACTTCATTTATTTAAAGCCCTTAATATTTCCTTGAACCAAAAAACAGAAGCATGCGCATGTAATAGTCTTACATGTGTCTCCAGAACAAAGGACACTGGCTTTTGAAGACCATGTTTGGCTAGGGTCTCACAGGAACTATGCAAAAAAAATACAAAAATAAAAAATATTGTTTACAAAAAAATGCATGTGTTCCAAACAACATGTTAATATATCTGTAAAACCAATGGGGAAATAAAGCTTCTTGTTGTTGTTGTTGTTGATTGACCCAAAATAATTACCTCTCAAAAAGATAAATAAATAAATAAATAAATAAATAGATAAATAAATAAATAAATAAATAGTCACTGCCTGTCACATCTAAGAACAAAAACTTA
This sequence comes from Oculina patagonica, assembly GCF_052425735.1. NCBI lineage: Eukaryota > Metazoa > Cnidaria > Anthozoa > Scleractinia > Oculinidae > Oculina > Oculina patagonica. The sequence goes on from NC_135758.1 coordinate 17,020,520, forward strand.
CCATAAGTAAACCTCAAGCTGATCAACTTGTATGTTGAGCTCTCTGATCTGATCTGAGAGCACACTGAAACACAACAAATTATATTAGCAAAGTAAGAAATAAGATTAAGACTGGTATAAGAAAAACAACAGCAAGTATCTAAAGACCTCTGAGTCATCAAATCCAACCAAATGCTGTTCGAGCTGGTGCAATAAACAGCGTATCAGCTCTACCACAGAGGTTGTACTATATTCAGTAATCTTAGTTAGTTTTAATCTGATAGTAGAATAATTATGATATGACTAATTCAACTCACTCTTCATTGCTGGCTGGCAGACATTCCAGTATACTGAACGACAAATCCAGCTGATCAAATCTGTTAAAACAAAACAATAATACTACATTAAACCAATTTTATAATTTTGTGATAAAAAAAACTACAAAACTATCTAGTAGTAAAAACATCATTGAATGTTGTAAGTACATTATACAATAATTATACCTCTTAGTGATATAAATGCAATCCAGTGCAAGCTTTATAAGTTGGGCTGCATCTGCTATAATAGGTTCTTTTATCTGCAATCACAGAGAATACTGCTATTTGCAACATTACCTAGTGGATGATACAAATGGGCTACCAACCAGAACCATACTATGTCATAGACGTATACCAATCAGTGACAGTTTTAGCCATAACAATTTATTATAATTAAGTGACAATCGATCAAGTTTTCTCTTTGGTTTAAACAGCCTGCTTAATGAGAGTAGAAAGCATGCAGCTTACAAATGCTCTCACCATCATCTGCCATTTGAATTAGTGCACAGCTAAAAGATCATTTCAGATTTCACTGTTTTTGCAAATCAAGCTGAAATTTTTGGGTTAAAATAGTACAACCCTACCATAAAACTAAAATAATTGTTGGCAAAAGAATTTGTAAAACAAAACACTTTGATGATAAAGTTGTGTACATGTAAAACTTTATTGCCTTTGTTGACTACTTGTTTTCAATATAAAGTACCTCTGGTGTAGAGTTCTGGAATATTTTTAGCACATAAGTCAGGTCCGTCTGCAAAACACAAAAATAAAAACACATGAATCATGTTGAATTAAAAAAAAAATACAAAACATAATTAATTATCTCAAAGTTCATTTATTTGGAAATTCTGCAAAAATATCTTAGTTAATAAAATGAATGACTTTCTCATATATTACTGGAAGAACTGTAAATTCATCATTAACAAAAATATTTCATCTTGCAATCCCCTCGGCAGACCCCAAACACAAGGACAATCCTTTTTGGTTAAGATTACAAGAAGGAATAAAAACAAGTACAATCAAGCTCACCAAGCTCCAGGTACCGTAAAAGCAATAGGCAATCTTTCTTTGTATTAATAACAAATAATTCCTTTTTGGGTGTTATGACAGATATCTCTTCAGTAAGGGAAAAAAATTGACCACAAAGAGAGAGATTTTCAGGAGAATCCCGATTTATTGAACCCGCAATTTCTGGAAACCTCCTAATAGCTTAAACTAAAAGTTGTTTCCCTTGGGTAGTCAAACACTAAAAATTTAAGTCCCAATTCCTCGAGCTCCCGATTTCTTCACCCATTTTTTGTTTTCCTTGGAGGTTAAAGAAATGGTGATTCCAATGTATTCAATCTCTTTGGTTAACACTTATAACCCTGCACTACCTTAGCAACATCAGTTAAATACTGGTGGATGAGGTTCACTTGAGATTTCTTTTTGCGCTTTCCAAGCCGTTGCAAAAAGGGAATGACCCAGCGTCTGAAGTCAGCAATGAATGATTCCTCTGTGGACTTGATTAAACAAAGTTAAAGAAATGAAAACCAGTCCTCAGATAATACCACTAAGTGGCTTGCAGTTATTTGCAAAACAATTTTTGTTTGTACAAAAACGTTACATACAATAGACTAGGCCTCAATTGAATTACTTATTATTTTTGTGCTTATTTTATTTCATATATTTTTATTTTATTTTATTATAAATTTTTTGGTCTGTACTTATTTTTATCTTATTTGATTATTTGTTGTACCAAATACTATCAATGATATTTTTTAAAACAATGATTGTTTATTTCAAAACACACAAATTGCAAATTTCAAATAACACAGAAATTAATTAACAAGTCAAAATTAAGGGATAACATGGTAACACTTCAATATTATCAACTTCTTTTTGAATACATAATTCCTTTTCAATTAAAAGTTTGATATTATTTTAAATAACCTCTTGCAACTCCATGCCAGGCTGTACAATGTAATCTTTCACAGGGTTCAGGTGTTTGACCTTAAAATTGATTCAGACACCCAAACTCTGTGACAGAGGACAATGAAATGGGCAATCAGTCTGATAAATTTACCTGATAAATATAAATTTAGTATTAAGAAAAAAGAAATACTTGAGGTACAAAATTAATTAATGTAAGAAAAGAAAAAAAAAAACATGAAGTAATTGTTGGAAAAAATTATTCCACTAAATACCAACAAATCATACTATCAAGGCCCTTTTTTTAGTGTAGTGTTTGAACTACACTCATGCTGTAGTTTGTTTGTGAGGTGAAAAGTGCTACGGAGATAACGCTAGCTGTAAACAATTGCGCACTGAAGTGGAACAAGCATTCCACTCATGTCAAAAGATCGGCTTTCAAATAGCCTGCGTTGTTGCAGCCGGGCGTGTCACCAAATCCTCGATATACGGCGCAGGCTACTTTTAAAAGATTGTATGTAATTATTAATATGCAAGATTTAAATCCTCGCATTTCCAGGTACGAACTGCAAGAATTTCTTGTCTTTTGCCGGAAAAGAAACAGCAAAAACATGTCAAAAAGCGAGCTGGCAAGTAAAGTTTCTTTGATTTGTCAAACATAAAAGTGAATGCTTCCAAATTAATATTTAAAGCAACATGACCGGCCGCGACCTTTTCCGGACATCAACAATCCATCACGCAAATTGTACATCTCCCAAGTATTTCCTTCCATGAATGAAACTTTCGTTGAGAGAGTGCCGTGTAAAATCTTCGCAGTGCAAAAAACAATACTTTCACTGCTGATTCCATCTGTTGAAAAAAGAAAACGTTTACCGCGGTTTTCTGTTTTTTAACGTGAAATTGTGGCTTCACTGTGAACTAACTAACGGTTATATAGGTTTGGCTTCGTCAGTTGGAAGAGTATAATGGCTGAAAATTTCCAAGTCCACTTTATACTGGTTTGTCAACTATTGTTATTCAACTGCAGAGAAATAAGCAGTCAAATGGTTGGAGGAGGGAAATAAGCGAAAATTTCGCATATTGTGATTATAACGAAAATTAAACTGAAATCCCTACATTGCGAAAAAAACACGATTTAAATTGTCATCAACAGTAATGCAATGCGATAAGCCAGTAAAATTAACTTATCGTTGTGTCCAAGGGAGGACAATGTTGTGTTGCATTTATTTATGGTCAAAAGGTAACTGCTTCGGCTTAATACAGGTGTCAATCTTAGTTGCTACATGTATTTCAAACACTACACTCTCCGATTGGAGCACTCGTAATCTTCTCTAAGCTTCTTGTTTGCAGTAAATTATTGAACATTATTGGACCATGAACACTTTCCAGTAAATACAAATAGCACATATAAAATAGGTATTATGACCTACAATCGCATTCAGATTTTTGATTCACAAGTGAGTCAAATATCTGAATTCGATGACAGATCATAATAATGCTGTCTTATTTTAACAAAAAATAATACTCTGATCAACTTATTCACAAAACAATATGAAAAATTACATGTAATGTACTGAATTATCAAAATTTTCATCTAAACAATTCAGGGCTCAAAAAAGTGTTCTTCTGTTTTCCAGGACAAGTAGCTTTTCCTGTTGGTCAAGTAACTTCTCATTCTTACTTGCCCAATGGGTAGAGGCCTAGGCAAGTCAACTGTCAACTAAATCGGAAATAAGAAAAACTAAGGCAAACATAAAACAGCCCAGGGCAGGCCAAATTTGACAGCTGTTTGATGTAAGGGCAAGCTGGAATTTAAGTTTTTTTTTTCGAAGCCCTGCATGTTCATGTACTTAGCAGATAATAAATCCATGCCTGTACCTTCTTCAGGAGCATCCTTAGTTTTTCCAGTTCTGTCATGTTTTGAAAAGATTCCAAGCTGAGATATACATCTGCACAACTCTGGAATTTATTAGCACAACACAATTTAGCTTAAAATTGATACAGCAATAATTGCGGAGATACAAAATTGTTGTGACAGTCGCTATAAAGAAAATTAATTAGCATAACTTATGTACCCTGAAAGTCAAATGAACAACCTATGTTTGAGTACTGTTCCTTGAAGATGACAAAAAATGTCTACTGTAGGGTTAAAATCTATGTTTGTTTGAATCTTTTTAGAAGCAGTTTGAATTTTAATTCTGTTGTTGCAGATAAGATACATACATTCATACATTCCCTTGTATGTTTTTTGATTTTGTTTTTACATACACTTGTATGTTGGCATAACACATGTATGTATACCAATGTACCCTAGGTAGGTAAAAACCTTTTCAAGATCCCCAAGTGGGCTTTTCAGCTGAACTTTGAAAACCAAATGGTATAAAATAATAATAGAAATAATATTTAAAAAACGTTTATAGTAGGTGTCCTATTATGTTGTGCTGTGTAGCAGTTTAGATGTATAAATACATAGAAACTGCTGTTGCAAAATTAAAAGCTGAGTGATGTTTGAAGCATATGCACTTCTTCAAACCAAAGGTTACTCTGAGATCTGAAGAAAAACTAACACAGGAAACATCAGCTTTTCCAAATTAGCTAATCATGGTGGTTTATTAACCTTTATTAAGTTCCAATAATTGATAATCAACTAACTATAAAAAGAATTTATGGTACTTAAACAGGGCATACAGTCATGTGACAACCTACCTCATACACCAAAACTTCTAATGTAACAAGGTCATCATAAAGATCTCCAAGCCCCTATAGAAAAAAAAAGTTGTGGTAAACAGATGAATGAAAATGGAACGTCTATCCTTTTATTAAAATATTTGGTCAAAATTTATTGAAAAAATAACGGCATTGTTAACAGTTAAGCAGTTTACCTTGATTTCCCTTTCCATGCCAAGCTTTATTAGTTCCAGGGAATTTCCCACCTGTTTGCAGGAATAATAATACACCAAATCAAGATTTTACACCATACATCACTTTTCTATAGTTAGTTACTATAGTTGCAAAAAATATGAGAATGGCAATGCTAATAAAACTTATAAACTACTTCATTTGTGATGAAAGTCAAAACAACTACCTGCATGGAGAGACGTTCCATCTCACAGGCTCTGTTCCTGTACCACTGTGTCACAACTTCTGAAGTAAGTTTACACCTAAAAACAACATGCAATGTACATCAGTAAGTTAGTAGAAGTTATGAAATTCATTTACATGTAGCATATAAGTACATTCCTCATCCCTCGTTGCCATTGTTTGAGTCAACATTGTGCAACACTGCTAATGACTGAGAACAAAGACTACGATTGAGCCTGAGTTTTCTACACTGAGTCTAAGAGGTGCAGCCAAGTTGACAATTATTGCTCATAGAAGACAGGGCAAGTAGTCTTATTGTTTTTATAGACAATTTTTTCCTTTCGAGAGCACCACAGGCCCAGTAGTGTTGTACCAGCAAATAGATAATGACGAGAGAAGCAATCATAATAATGGATTTTCAATAGAACACACCAAGGATCTACGTAAAAAAAACGCCATCAAGTAGAGAGCAGTTTGCAGAAAAGTGCATGTATATGTAGCAGAGTAGAGTAGAGTAGGGTGGGGTAGGTAGGGTAGGGTAGGGTTGGGTAGAGTAGAGTAGAGTAGAGTAGTAAAGGACAGTGTTTAGCACACGTAAACAAACCTGCATGCACAATTTGGAGCTGTTTTGATAATGTTTGTTTTAGCCAGAAAGTCCAGTGGCCGTTCTTTCCCGCCAGTCTTCAATTATAAACATTTGTGCCGTGTCGTCGCGTCTAGTTTGAAATGAACATGTCTATTTTGTCTTGTGAATTTGGCATAAAAAGTCTAAAAACCTAAACACTTCTTGAATGAAAATTGTCTTAATTAATAACACAGATAATGGATCAGTTGTAATCCCAGCTTTTGAGAAGGAAAGCAATTTCAGCTTTTTTACAGCGGCGTCAGGAAAAGGGAACAAAATTTGCATACGCCATGAAAGTAATTTGAAACCTTTCGAATAATGCCATCCATTCATACATGTAGTTCTAAATGTCACTGCACTTAAGTATCCGATTAAGATTCTTCTTTTCACAAGCACTTTAACAGTCTGATGAAGACTCAAGCCTTAAGTATCTTTTTTGCACACACCTATACTGTTGTAGATCAGGGTTCTCCAGGTAAATAAATTCAGCTGGGTCTCCACTGTCATCCCGGCCTAAAACTTCTTTGCACTCAGTCTTCTCTACCCAGTCAGCATCTCTCCAAGATTTCTCATCCCATTCCAAAACATCTGGATCATCTGACGAGTAACTGAATTAAACAAAAACACTTAATTTTGATGATGAATATATATTTTATACTATCTGTAAACTGCAGGTGAAAAATTAATAAAGAGAACTAAATTGCATTATGATCTTTTTCAGTAGCTTACAGGGACTGTGTCACAGATTTTAGCCAAATTTAGGCATGGGAAAATGACCATCAAATTGAGTGAAATAATAAAAATAACCTCTTAAAACAGTGAAGGAACATTTCAACAACACAGTAAATACAAAAAGAGGTATGGATGGCCAAAAGTGACAAAGATTTCAACGGATTGTGACATGAGTTTTTGAAATATTGTTGGGCTGAACAGTTTTCAAAGTTAATCTTGTTTGCTTGTAACTTTACATTTTTACGACCGAAAGACAAATTTGGCTTCAATGAAGCTTTGGTTTTGTCATTAAGGTCCACTGAAGTAATTCCTTTGTAAACATTAGGATTCATAGCGAGTATTTAGCAAAACTAAATAAAACAAACTTCACTCAGCCGTGACACAGTCTCTTTAAGCAGTGTTGCAAAGAAAGGCTGTTCAAGAGATCGGTTTTTTTTAGGACTGACCATTTTACACGACATCACAATACATCATAGCAATATAATACAAGCCAATTAAACTTCTTCTAACAAACAAGCACAAGTAAAGAAAAAATTTTATCTAAGTAAATTTACATATTATTTAATGTGAAGGACACTCACCCTGCCTCTGGAAGAAGAGATCTATACTCTGATGGACACTGTGTCTCATCAAAGTTGGAAAGAATAGCAAGCCTGTGAGGAAGGGTTTCTTGGCCATGGTATGTGAAGATTGCATCTAAGGCTTCCCAGTTTCCTTCCTTAAAATAACAAAATAATCACTCACATTGTGCACGGTATTTACATGTAATAATTTATTTTATAGTATTAAGCGGTTTTTGCTCGCGTACTTAAAGTAATTCGCATTTGCTTTGATTTTGCATTACTATACTGAGCGATTTCTTTAAAAATCTTGCACCACTTTCTCGTCCAATCAGAAATAAAACTACAAGCAATCATTACCGGTACCAACTTGTTTATGTTTTCCTGTGCTTCTCGCCAACTACAGCTATTTGCTTGGAGTTTTGATTGGCTCACTGGATTGTTTGCATCCTTTGCGGTTGACCAGAGTGATTACTTTGGTTTTGGTTTTATGACACTCAATAACGCTCTAATAATCAGTGCAATATCCAAAAAACATACCCTAGCATACTCCACAGCAGCTTGGATAATGTTCAGCTCTCTAAATCTCTCAAAGAATGTGTGGCAGTACTCCTCATGAGCAATATGGACTCCACCCAAAATGACTTCATAGGTGGAGAGGCGATCAAGGTACTGAAGGAGCTTCAGGCGGTACATACAAATGTCTCTTTGCTCCAGGTTAAAACTGATGAGAAAATATTGGTTTAAAACTATCATTAACATGATTAACTGGTTTACAGTGAATAGACATAAGTACCAAATAGGCATGTGACTGTATAAATATAACGACAATCTGGGAGCTTGTTACCGGTATATTTTTGGACAAGAATAACTTTTATTGAATCAGACAATGGATATTGCACTAAAGGTTAATTGATCCAAGTTACACCCAACCACTTTTCAATAATTAAACTGCATATTATCTTCCATTGCTTTTTATTATTTATCCTTTTTGATCTAAACAGAACTTTAACCAAGGCCACAGTGGAATCAAACCCTTGATTTCTTAAACCTCCCGATAACTTGAACTGAACGTTGTTCCTCTTGGATTTGCTTCATTCAGTCAAATTCAGCAATTTTAACCCCCATGCAATGACTCAACTTTCAACCTTGGAGGTTCAAGAAAATATGATTCTTCTGTACTCCTATCAGATATTTGCCTTTATATCTTTTTGTTTTACAGTAGTACCTGGCAAACTTTAAGGACTCCTCAAGCTCCATTTGTTTCTTTTTTCGTTCCTCATCATCTTCAAACTCATTATCTTTTGCCTTTATGACAAATGGCAAGGGACCTTTTCCACGACCCACAGCTTCCACTACCTTGGCATCTGTTCCATGAAGACCATAGCACAGCAGCTGTTTTGCAGCCTCATAGTTTTCTGGTACTCTCTCTACACACTCGTTAAGAACCCACAAACGATTTTTAACTTTACTCTGTAATGATAATACAACAATTTGTTAACATGCGGTTTTTTGTCAAATCAAGGGCCATTACTAAAAAGACATCTTCAATGATAACATTCCTTTTGATTTCAGATATTACCGTACCCAAATTCGCAAGTAGCCAATCAGAAGCGCGATCTACTGTCCTGATATCCTACGATATCAAGTCGCTGACCTGATATGCCACCATATCACGGTCACTTTGAAGTAAAGTAGTGTTACTGTACGCTGAATTGAAAAGAGGCTTTACGAATATACAGAACTTCGTAATTTAAATTAAGCGGTGTTTAGCACTCGTAAAAAGAGAAAAACGTTCCCGCCAAAAAACTGAACTAAAGCGCGCTCGCCAATTGCGCTATGTTTGCCGAGTCGGAATTTCCAAATTTTTCGCTTAATTTTGATTTTGAAAATTTAGAGAATGAAACTCTAAAGAAACGAGTGGGAAAAAAGGCAGAAGAGGAACTTACACAATTTGCAGTACGTACCTTGCAAGCATGGCTTCAACAGAGCGATAAATATAACCGGATTTTTGGCTGAATTTGGGCTAATCGTACCTTTTTGGTACGCTTTGGCTGCATATCAGGCTCGTTTGGTCTCGCCATGGGTATTTTGGCTCAACTGTGTCTCGCCAAAATACGAACCATGGCTCGACCAAACTCACCTGATATGCTACCGAAGCGTACCAAAAAGGTACGATTAGGTATAAGTATTAAAACTAGAAATAAATACAAAATTGATTTTATCTCTATCACACACACCAGGTAGTCATGAATTGATGCCACTGACACTCTGGATTTTCTCCACTGCTTCTGATAAACCAAGTCACTATCAAGTCCGTAAGTCTGTGCAAGAACTAGAGCTTCACCATACTCTTCATGCTCAATCTAAAATAATAAATTAATGATGTGGGAAAAAAAAAACAATTCTTCACAGGTAAATCAAAATTTCAATTATCCCTTTGCAAATGCATAAAAAACAGTGAGTATTCTTCTACCTTCCTAGCGTATAGTTCCTCAGGTGTTGTGGATCTCAAGCACACAAGTCGATATGTACGGTGTAGAACTCTGAAGAAAAGTAACATCCTAAATTTAGTAATTTAACTTAATCTAACTGCAAATCAAGAGTTTCTTTACTGTTATGAAACCACATGCTTTAAACCAAATGAGCAAGTTGTTTAAAAGGAAGTGACATTACATAAAAAAGCTCATACAACCATCCATGGCCCAATGCCAAAAAACATTTTTTATTGATGACACCGAGCATGGTGTCAAGCGACACAGCTAGTTCAGCTCTTACATTTCTACAGAAACAAAATGAAGAATCATTATTCTGATAAAACGAAAAATGCAAGCATCTTGCACATACTTGCGTATCTTAATGGGTGGTTGAAATCTTTCACTTTCAGTTAAGAAAAACATCACCTAAAAGAACAAACAAATGAACTTCTTACCACATTGTAAGTGATCAATAATAAACTACAGAAATACATTTTCAGGCAAGTATGAACATTGTCTGCTATCACACTTATAATGAAACAAAAAGCACTAATGTATAATTTGGAAACATAACAGAAGTTGGCTGTCACGACTGCTTCCCACAAATATAACTACTACATGTAACTACGCAAACTCCTGTGTTTAAAATGTAAACTGTTAAACTTACTACACTCAAATAAGTAAAAGAAAAACAAAATATTGGACACACATTACAGTATGTAGCGACACATATATGGAAAGCAGAATTAACCTGTTTAGCAAAATGTTTTGATCTTGACATCAGAGTTGGCTCATCATCATCATCCTCGTCACCCTCTACCTCGCCATCTTCCTTCTCTACTTTCTCATCGTCATTGTCTTCATTACCAAGCAAAAGCTTGGATTGCAAGCTTTTGATTTCGTTTTCACACTATCAAAGAGAAAAATACATACCAATACATTACTATTATTTTGTTTTCTCGTATTCACCATGTCAGTACATTGCACTTCATGCTAACCATTTCACATATTAACCATTTTGTATGCATGAGTTTTGGCTAAATCACAACATCCCAAGGTACATTAATTTTTTGGAGTGATAATTTTTCCCACATTTTTATTTTTTTTGCACTGTATTTTAGCGATGCAGTTGTAAATAAAAACAAAAGCACACCTTTGAGACAATACAAAATTGTGATTCAGATCGAATTTGTTAAGCAAGTGGATTTTCAATATTCTATTCCTAAGCCATACTGTCCAACCATCGGAAAAATAGATCAAGGATTTTAACTAGTAAAAGTGCTGATGGAGCAGTTATACTAACAGTATCAAATTCAATAATTGAATTAACGACTGACATGCTGCCACAATGTCTTCATAATGCAGTTTATAAAGAACCTCATTACTACTGTACAATTTGTGACTTCAAATTCTGTTTAAATTGTTTCAAAACTGCGAAGATCACATTGAGTAGTATTATCATTATCAGAGGGTCTCTCAGGCTTGTTACCTCCAAGATAAGAAATCCTTTATCATAAGCAGCAGTAATGCGAGACCATGGTTCACACATTTCTGGATGGCTACCAAGCAAGTTACGAAGACTGAAATGGAGACAAAAGTAACCAATGTTGGGATACAGTTTTTCACTTCCCATTAACTCATGCAAACAAGGTTTTTATGACAATTCCAAACACTTCAGGGCTTCTTTACTAAGGATGTTTCTCCCACTGAACATTCAAAACATTGATCATTTCCACACACCTTTGTTCTGTTGATGACACAGTCAATGCTCCAATGCTGTGGGACAAAATTAAAGCCTGGTGACAAAAAAAATAGCAAGCCTATAAAGACAATAGAACATGAACACTTTCACTGTCATTCATTTGAAACATACACTGGGAGATGGGGGGACGAGCACCTGACCTGTCCCTCTCCTCCCTTCTACTACAGGCCTGGACTGAGCAAGAAAACCTTATTAATCCTTGGACATCATGCATTGACCTGGAGGGATACAGATAAAACCTTTAGGGCTATTTTGGTGGAACAAAAATAACTAATACATAATTATGCTCATAGATCAGAAAGAGTATTCTAACAAGAAAACATTGAGAGGCGTGGGGGACTAATGGTTAGCACACTGGACTCTGGATTGAGTGATCTGGGTTCAAGCCCTAGCTGGGGCCATTGTGTTGTGTTCTTGGGCAAGACACTTTTCTCTCGCATTGCGTCTCTCGATCCATCCAGGTGTAAAAATTGGTACCTGCATTTTAATGCTGGGGTAACCCTGTAATGGGGTAGCATCCCATCCAAGGAGGAGTGGAAATACAAGCTGTTAACTGCTGTGAAAACCTGGATAAGCTCCGACAAGGGACACTTTGGTCTGCCGCAGACTTTACCTAACACTAACTGTCCATCTGGCACAAAACACTGGCACCTGACCTGTAATGCTCCATCCTTTGGTTGAATTAAAAAGATATCTTTTGGCACTGATTTGATACAAAATGTTAAATATGTATATATTAAGTAATTACCAAGCAGTGTTTTATAGTTTTTCTCGCTTGTCCTGAGTTCAAATCCTCGACCACGCTTTGTATATAGCCAACTGGTCTGCCTCCTGCCAGTTGGGATTTTTAACCTTGTTATGTTCAATTAAAATTATTTGTTTCCTCTGTTTCAGTGGCATGCCTGTAAACTAGCTATCTCGTTGAGATATGAAGCTAAGTGCATGACCACTATAAACATATTATCATCATCATCATTATTATTATTATTATTATCTCACCTCCTCAGTCCACCAATTGATATCCATTAAACCATAAAAGGAAGAATCTGACGACATATACAGAGGAGATAGTGTTAATTAGATCAGAAAAGGGCAAAAAGAACAACAACCTACATTGTACCAATCACACGACAGAAGCCTTCCCTCTGTATGTTTTGTTGTGCATTAACAAGTTTAAAACAGTATTACGAATTGAAAAGAAAGAGTTCAGTGCTAAATGTTTTGTTAGCTTATACAAAGTTGTAAATCAGATGACTTCTAACTAATGGTACAAGAATGATTTACCAACCCTTGTGAGAATCCAATGGTTTTGACACTGAAAATCCAGGACGTTCTTCATCACTTTTAACTGGAGGCTGGCAGAGATAAAAGAATTAAGGTCTTGAGTCCTGTTAACTATGTACTGTAGACAAGCCAATAAAAAAGGCTAGTGACTAGTGCTACCTGTGTTTTCCTTTGCTACATCTTACAGTTGTATACAACTGATATGTTAGTTACAGCTTACAGCTGGTTGTGATTGCTGCACAGACTTTTAGCCAACAGCTCCAGAATATTATATTTCTCACTATTCTAGCAGTCCATTATTCATTGAACCAATAAATTAACAATGTGTGGTAAATTTTGGCAACTTCTTTCTCGGACAAAATTAATTAGCTGAATGGAGTACAAAATTGTACAATTCCCGATCAATAAGTAATCAGACACATACTTCCAATAATTTTAAATTAAAAGCAACTCTTCTCTCTGAATTGTATAGCATGAGGTAGAATTTCCAAACAATTCTAAACTATATTAAAAAAACAAAGTCAGGGTAGGACAGTTGACTATGTGAAGCATGTACTTTTTGGTAAAAAGTCAGTGATCAAACCTAAAAGGACCGTTATATGCCCTACAACTTTGAAGAGGTTTTGGGTGGGCTTATAACGGGGAGGGCTTATATCTGGGTTGTTGACGTCTTATGCCGATACACTGGTTATATAGACGTGAAGAAAGAAAAAAAAAAAACAGTAAAATACAGCAGGAGCTTATATGCAGGCAGCATAAAAAAAACTGTCCAAAACTGAGCTGAGTAAGTTCACTTACATGTGTTTTATGTAAAAGAACGATAACTTTTATGTGTCTAATTACAGAGAGCTGTAATTCAATAGTAGCATGATTGTATTCCAATTTTCAAACAGGTAGATATAGTTGTCTTAGCTACTGCAAGTTATTGGCAAGGAGCCCCCTTTAAATATTACCTGGTCATCTTGGGACCACGTTCTCTGATGCCTGAGTGACGGCACTTGCCACAAAGACAAGGTCCCTGATAAATGTAGGGCAGCAAGTTTGGTGCCATCTGGTGACAGGGACATGTAAACCACACCATCCTAAATGGAACCAATAGATTATTGCAGTGTGAGTACAGTAGAGTCCTACCTTACAACCACCTGAATGATACAATCACTTTGTTATAACTGCCACTCTTCAGTTATTCATCATTTTTTTAAAATTAAGAATCTCTTTTATAAGGCCATCCTCTTAATAGGACAGGTTCACTGTTGGTTGGATAATGGGATTCACTAGGGTTCTTGACAACAGCTTCACTTGGTAATAGTAATACACAATTAAGCAGATTCATGTTGTGTGTCAACCCAAGGATACAAAAACAAACACTGACAAATGGAAAATACTAAAAACATCTTTTACTAATAAAGTTTTATATCCAGTGCATTACAAACAAACATTATTGCTGTATAAAGCGAGTTTTGAAGATAACTTGTAGATGTCAGTTCAATTTTACTGTTTGTACAATGTGGTGTCTTCCTTTGTTTTATGTTCATTATCATATTATACTATACACCAGAACAAACTGTACCATGAGAGAAACTGAACCACCATAAACATACGTATAAAGCAAAGAGATTTCTAACCTGCCCTTCAGTTCCTGGATTAAGTAGTGGAAGACTCCTAAGCCTGTTTAATATCCCGGAACCAGCCTACACCATAAACATATGAAACGTGACGTCAGTGCTGGATGACTGCAAAATGTCGTCTAGCGCTATTTTACAGCATCCTCATTGAAACATTATCACAATACAGTTTAGATCAGGAGTTACAAACAATGGAAAGTCAATTAAATCAATTTGTCAGTTGATTGGGTTTATAGAGGCTGCCACTAACCTTAATAAACTTAGTGCCTTCATCTTCAATGAGATTATAATGAGGATATCCTGAGAGAATCCTCCAGGCAGTTAAACCACACTGAGAAGCTGGGCAAGACATGTCTGTTTTTAAACAAAACAAAAAACAATGATATGTTCATTTAGTTGAATTATTATTAAGTGTCCACCCTTGGGGAAAATAAGAAGGTCATCATTTAGCTTTGTGCAGTGTTCTCCCTAGTTTTCAGCACAGCAGGTAAGAAATTTTTTAAAACCGGTAAAGAAATTCCGGTAAATCCCAGCCGTTTTCTAGTTTACCTAAATGGAACAGAATGTTGTCCAAATGCTGGACAAATTTTATTTCATGACAACTTTATTATGGCCTTGCAGACCTCTTTCGCCTGCTATAAAGCCTAAGAAAAATTGCATAAAATCTTCTGTTGTTTTGAGGAGATACATTTGCTGTCGCTTACATGACGTACTACTTAAAAAATCGGCGGTCCTGTTTCCTCTTTGCTACGAATTGCTGCAGCTCTTTTTTTCTTTGCTTCGAATACTCAGCATTCACAACAGCCTTGTTACAAAGTTGTATTCTGAGTGCTTCTTTTAACCTGTCATCTGGATTTTGTTTTAAACACTTACGAACTTATGAGAAGAATTTGACATTGAAAGCTGCCTTTGACTTCACCACGTGTCAGCTACGGTCAACTAAGCAATCAACTTTTTATTGCATTTTGCATGTTTTTGAAAACTGAACTATTTTTATGTAAGTAATATTTCTCACTTCTGGAATTATTTTAACCTCTTTGCCTTTGTGATTGTTTTTTACGATCTACTCTAGCAAGCTATTCGAGGTGATAAAGGATCATCTTCCTGTGGCACACGCGTATGCAGACGACACACAACTCTACTTGTCCTTCAAGCCAGTCTCTACATCTAGTCAATCTGAAGCAATTGAAGCAATGGAACTTTGCATAAAGGCGATCCGAGCGTGGATGATTACTGATAAGTTAAAGCTAAATGACGACAAAACCGAATTCCTAATAATTGGCACGAGACAACAGCTTAACAAGGTGAACATCGAGAAGTTATCAGTTGGTGATGTCAGTGTTGCTCCTGTTGCTGCTGCAAGAAATCTTGGAACTTGGTTTGACACCAACCTTAGTTTAGTGACACACATTACTAAGACATGTAGGGCTGCTTTTTATCACTTGCACAACATAAGACGCATCAGGAAGTTTCTTTCGATTGAGTCTACCAAAACGCTGGTCCATGCATTGATAATGGGGCGTATCGACTACTGTAACAGTCTCCTCTATGGTTTACCGTCCACCCATATCATAAAGTTGCAACGCGTGCAAAATGCAGCTGCTAGGCTTATATGCTTACTCCACGTTTTAGTCACATAACTCCGGTTTTATATTTTTTACATTGGTTACCCGTTAAATTCAGAATTGATTTTAAAGTTTTAATTATTACTTTTAAAGCAATACATGGCAGAGCGCCGAACTACATTATCGATCTTATTGACATTAAGAGTCCCTCTATGTACGGTCTTCGTTCGAATTCGGAACTACTTCTCGCACCATCCTCCATAAAGACAAAGAAGACACTAGGTGACAGAGCTTTTTCGGCTGCTGCTCCAACGCTCTGGAATCAATTGCCGAGCGAAATAAGACACGAGGAGAATTTTAACCTTTTTAAATCAAAACTGAAGACATTTTTATTTAGGAAAGCGTATAAGTAAGATCATTTTAATATCTATTAATTAAATTAATTATTTTATCTCTTTTTAGTCATATGTACGTTATTGTAAATAGCTAGTTTTTAAAACTCTTATATTCTTAGTATTTTTTTAATTTTTTTTTTTTAATTTTTTAATTTGTTTTTCTTCTATATATTTGTAAGGCGCAGTTGGTCATATTTACATGTTAATTTGCGCCTTAGAAATCTTAAATATTATTATTATTATTATTATTTTCAATGGACAAAGTGGAAGGACAGCAAGGATTGCTGCCACTTCATTGTGGAAACGATCGTAGAAACTGTGCAACAACAGATGTGCACTTGCCGCGAAGTGAAAAAGACCAGCAAAACTTGCTCTTTCTTCGATACCAGCCCTCAGAGATTCAGAAAGCGAAGGGAAATAAAGAATATTGAATACTTAAGTACAAATACGTAAATGAATACCGTATTGCATTTGTCGCTGTTTATTTTCAATATGTTATTTTATATTTTCAATCATGACTACGAAGATGAAACGAGTGGAGTTACTAAAGTTGCTATTTACCTGTTGAATTTACAGGATATCTTAGCGATTCTAGGCGGTAAAGAGTCGTGTTACAAGCGGTAAATTTTACCGGTTACCGCCTGACAATCTTATCTGTCATCAGCTTTTTTGAAAACAAGACCAGACTACATGTATTAAATTCCTTGCAGCCACTTTATAATATTAGTGGTAAAAATTTTAACTCTCACCAGGATGACCAAAAAGCAGCCACAGCCAAGCAATGTGGCATGGCAAAAAGTAAAGCTTTCAGTGTGCATCTTTCTGATAACACTCGCTTTTCTTGCTTCTTTCTTGCTTTTAAACTTTCAAATCAGCATCAGCCGAAATTATTAAAGGAAAGCGTAAATAGGCAATTTAAGTTTCACGAGTGCAATAATTAAGTCACCTGTTGAATTGCTCAGCCCTTGTCCTATAAGACTGCCAACAATCAACAAGCTGTGCTGAGGATGGTAAACAACACTGCAAACTCCATGAGGCAAAACATTGGCAAAAGAAAAACTGTGATTCTCTTGAAAATTTGTAGAGCTGTAAGAAAGACATTAAATGGTTACCCAGCTATCATCATTCTCATTACTTACCTAAGATACAATTTTTAATTACTTCTGTCATGTTTTCGAACTTTCAACAACTCTCAACAAAAGGCAAACAGTAAACACAGCTAAATTATACTCTTAGGTTAACTTTTTTTAAGACGGAACTCAACCTGTTACAATCCGATATTAATGGGAAAAACTTATATCCTCCATTGATTAACTTGGGTCAATAAATATTGACTTCATTAGAATCCTCGATCAGTCAGTGTGACCTATGAGTAACAACATGCCATGACTTTGTACAGAGTACTTTTTTTAATTTGGTGATTTGAGGAACATAGAGAAAGGAGTAAGGAGAAATAAAGTAGTTCCGTCCTTAAAAAAAAACATGTACAATATATAACGTTCAATGTACACACAAACCTGACCAAATAATTCTTCAGCACACCACAGTAATTTATCACTAACAGCTCGGCAGACCTGAAAAAGAACATTCAGTTAAGGAAACGTTATTATTATTTTTTTATAAAAGACGATGTTACAAATTGCATCCTTTACACTTTGCACTTTTAAAATAACCCTCCGATATTGCTACGTCACCACATCCCCTACGTTTGTTTTATTGAGTGTTTGTTTTCGTTATTCTAGGGTGCTCTCATCATAACTTTGGCCACGCTAACAAAGATCGTTTGTAATGCCAGCCGTTTCCTTATAAAGGAGTTCAGAGTTCATTATATGAGGGCAACTGTTGCTGTATTTGTGACCTTTCATAATGATACATATTCTGCATGTTTAGCCAAGAACATCACAACTATATGTTACAATGTTGATCAGAATCTTACCATTGTGAGCTATGTTTGTGATCAATAAAAGCCAGTCCAGCTATACAATCACTGAGATCTGAAGGAATAGTCCCAACAGGCTAGAAAAGACAATCACGACATTGTGAAATTAGTTCTTCAAATCACCTTTAGTGAACTGGGACACTTGGAACAAAATTACCCAAAGAATAGTGAGCTTTTTTTTAATAAATGAACCAACATGGTTAATGATTACAAACAATAGTTTTATTAATGACAAAATTGAAACCTAACACGATTGCAGAAAGTTGCAGATATCTTAAAGAAACTTCGTCATTTTATTATTAGCTACTTTCGATCTTTAATTTTGAGCAGTCTTCAATGCTCTTGGTTTGGCCTTCACAAAAGGAGTTTTCTCAAGGTAAATTTTTGGAGTAAAGGTAAGGTAAAGGTAAAGTCTGCATATGAGCCTACTGGCCACACAGGCCGGAGCTTATCCCGGTTTCCATAGCATAAATCAGCTAGGAGCACCCGCCGTAGTTCCACCGACTACTTGATTTTATGTCATCGGTTACTTTGGCCATAGCAATCAGCTTGTGACAAACAAGCATGGCTTGTCACAGCTGCCTACTCTTCCAGCTGCTCACGCCTACTTCAAAACATTTTGAAATCCCTGCCTGGATGGGATGCTTGTCCATAGCACTCGGCAGGGTTAACCCCACCATTAAATTTGCCCGTACCCATTTATATACCTGGGTGAAGAGAGGCACTATGAGAGTTACCGGTCAGTGTCTTGCCCAAGAACACAAAACAGTGTCCAGCAAGGGGTTGAACTGAGACTGCTTGATCTGAAGTCAAGCACACTAACCATTAGGCCATGCCTCCCTTTTGGAGTAAAAAGATCAAAAAATTGTGGTAACTCTGTGCCATGAATGCAATCTGTAGAAGGTATAAGGCATAGAGGAGCCAATAAGTCGACAAATTCGGGTAAAACAGACTTTTATTTGCCTTCACTTGGTTTCAAATTTTGTTGTTGCATTATTGTCTCAATGTCAAGTGCTGCTCTCTTTACGAAAAAGATCACCATCGTAATTAATGTTTTGATTGGTTGATTTTTCCCAAGTGGCCTGGTTTAAGTAGTAACACTGTAAATCAAGTAAGTTGAATATTGTATAGCTTACCTGGGAAATTGTGAAGAGTAGTTCCCCTGCAAGATCAAATACCACTATGTCTCCAGAGCTACAAAACAAAATAAAAGAAAAAATGTAACTCATAGCGCATAGACAATATGTAGAATTTGTTAGTGATAGAAAGACAGCTATTAGTGCATGCTTTCCTAAGGAGTATATTTTTTGAAATAATAAGCAACATGCAAATTACAAACCTATAAGAACAAGCCAACATAGAACAGTCCTGACTCCAAGCCAGCTTTCTCCATTGTGGACAGTTGTCTTCGTCAACTGAAACAAAAACATCAAGGAAAATGTTACCTTGCATGTAGCTAATGATTCATAAATTTCACAGAATGTTGTGCAGAGACTGACACTGCAACAACAACAACAAAACCTTTATTTAGACACGATGGGAAAAAAGCTACATAGCGTGTGGGGTCAGTAACATTTGCAAGATCAAATGTTACTGATAATTATTTCACAAATCAAGTTAACGGTTGACTGGCTGGATGGTCCATTAGCATGCTGTATTCAAGACATGTCCAGAGCATTGACATAATAGATGTTCTTAGTAATCATGGAGCTTTGACAAGAGGATCCTCAGTTTGCTAACATAAAACTCTCTGTCAATAAGAAGCTGAGTGTAAATCTGAAGTCAATTTAAAAAAAAAGTGATTCGATCCTCATGCTGAGCATGCAAAGTTAAAGATTTTGCTATCCTGAGAGGTAAGGTACTATCAAGTTTCATGTAGAGTCATTAATGATCAGAGTTCTTATTCTCAATACTAATTTTCTTTCCAACAACAATAATTTATTATTTATACTCCAATTGTCTCTGGTACATTAACAACTGCATTTTATTATATAAACTGCAGTGTTTTAGCGAGTGGTAGCAAATCGAGAAAAATGGTATCACACATGTGTGGATAAAAATGATATCCACACATGTGTGATATCATTTTGACCAAACAGCTTGCAGAGTTTGCCATGTTTCAATGCTCAATGGGCCAAAGTAAATTGATCTTAAGTCGAAACATCTTCGGATCTTCCTCAGCAATCTTCGGAATCTTCGGAAATTTTCGGAAAATGTTCGGAATCATTCGTACAACCTTCGGACAACATTTTGAAAATTTTCGGAAATCTTCGGAAAATGGTCGGAAATCTTCGGAAAATCGTAAAAAACATCGTAATTAGTAGGTTTATATAATAAAAAGAATAATACATGGTTGCTTGGAGATATGAAATTTATCTTCTCGTGTTCAAACCCGATATCTCACTCGTTCGCTGCGCTCACTCGTGAGCTATCGATTTGAACACTCGAAGATAAATTTCATACCTCCGCGCAACCATGTATTATCCTCTATATCATTTATGCTCTATGGAAGATGGGTGACTGGCATGTCTGATGTCTGAGGGCCAACCAGCCCTTTTACAGTAAACTGCTCCTATGGCTGACAATCCCTGCAACCCAGCCATGAGTCGCAATGCAGAGTCATCTGGGCACCCATCACATTGACTTAACAGTGCAGTGTGGAAGGGGGACATACACTGTAAAGGTAACCATCTGCCATGCCATGTCATGCCCACACTGATGTACTCTGCAGGAGTGTTTTGAGCCTGTGCTTAATACATGTACATTTTCATTCTGCTGACTGTCAGATGAACACCAGCTTCCCTTTGTTGTTAGCTTAATTAAATTACAACTAACAGCATAAAAGGCAATGTCAGATGGGTTTGTCTACAAGAAAAATGTTGTAGTCCAAATTGTACACCTACCAGCACATTTTGCAACAACTGATTCAAAGTCATCTACAAATGATCTACACAAAAGAAAAACAATATTCAGTGCCTATTTAGTAGAATTGAAAGGATTTTGATTTTAATAAAACAGAGAACTTGTGTTGAAAACATTTTGCAATTAATTTTGGACTCAGTTTTTTAGATAAAATTGAACTATGAAGTTTATTATACAGCTGTTGTTATATAACAGTTATGCTGTTATACAGTTATAATTATGATATTACCTTATTTCAATAAAACTGTCTTGAAGTACTGCAAGGAGCTTCCCATCACTAAAGAAAAACAATACAAAAAAGTGAGACAAATTGCATGTCAATACAATGCACATGGTTTAAACTTGTTTTGGTTATGTTTTGTTTTCTATCTTTTAGACATATGTTCTGCTGATTTAGAAAGTATCGAAACTTGCCTGGTAACATGACTCTGAAAAATGTACTTCTCTAAGTCTAGTTTAAACATGTACAAGGATGTGCTCTAAGACAAATTACAAGGAGCCCAAAGGTTCCAAACTATGAGATCCAGGGTGCCCAGCATAAAGCTTATATGAAAGAAATAAGATTATCTGGTCGCCCAAAGACCAAAGTTAGTCACCTGAGGCACCCAGGCACCCTTAGAGCACAGCCGTGATGTATCATGTTTTACGTACTAAAATGTACCTGGATAAGGCAAACTGCCAACTGAGTGAACTGTTGATGATTTTATATAGCTGTGCTGGGAGGCCAAGAATCTGATTGCTGCCACTGAAATTGAATAAAACATTAATTTTTACATATATGCCATGAACTAAATATAAAACAATATCATCATTACATGACATAAGAGGGTTGTAGGGCAATTTATTTCCAACTGGGTGTCGTAAAACCAAAACCAACGTAAGCACTCTGACCAATCATAAAGGTCACAAACAATCCAATGAACCAATCAAAACTCAAACAAATACTTAAAAGTGCCTCGCAAAATTTGGTTTGGCTGTACTTCTAATTGGATGAGAAAGTGGTATGAAGTTTTTTGTTCCCTAAGAAGTGTTTCAAGTTCCAATCAATTTTAGATCTTTTGATTATAAATTCTGAAATAAAAATGAAAAATTGAGCTCAGTTTTAGCCCTGGAGAGGTAAACAATAAAAAAATATCACTTCAATAGCATTAGGAAAATTGTCTTTAAAGAATGTACATGTATACTTATTACAATTCATCAAATGTTTTCTTGAGGAATTAACTGATGATACCCCCAAGTAATATCCCTGCATTTTGTGCTGTTGCATTTAGTTTTCATCTCAAATTATTTGTAATTTGAATGGAAAAACCGGTAAATGTTCTGAACTGATTAGCAATATTTTCTGATCACCAAAGAATTAATTTGACATTGACAACTTGGAAGAGAGGTCTCTCATAAAGAGCAGTATGGTGTAAAAATATTTGAAAGATAACACAACAGTCTCCCTCCATCTGACCTCAAAAATATGCAAACTTGTAAATTTGTCCTTGGACATTATCTGTTCCTTGAGCTTCGTTTTTGGAAAACTGTTTTTTATATCTACAGGTGCATACCGTATTTTTGTGTCAATTGGCAGTTATCGTTTCCATATAGAATTCCATATTTTAAATCTACACATGTAAAATCTTCTCAGGCATTTACAAAAGCCAAAATGAATTACCTTATAGTATACTGAATACCCCTCAGCAACCACCAAAAGGAATCTAGAAAAAGGGAAAAAGAAACTGCTTTTGAGAATACATGCTATAAAACAAAAAGTATGTAACATTCAGTGCAACATGTTTATAGCGAGATACAGTCAAGGAGGCTAAATTCTAAATCTAGTCACTACCAAACTTATTTGTTACATGTCCACTTCTTTCAAAAACATCCACCTAATTTTGTTTGTATAATTAACCAAATTGAATGTGGAAGTCTTTTTCGGTCAACTGCACCATAGAGAGATAGTTAGTACCGGTAGTTAGTCCCTCCAGGATCAAGTGAACATCTCATATTAACAGGTGGCTATTTTATACCATGTCACTCAAACAATAATATTGCTCTAGATTGATAAATAAATAAATAAACAGACAAACAAACAAAAAAAAAACAAATAAATAAATAAACAAATACATTGTAGAACAAAACAGAATAGAATAAGACTTTAATTATAAACAGTTACTTTATCAGTTAGACTGGTTTACATAAAAGCCAGTCAGAGGCTAGCTGTTACACTTTTATTTGAGCAAATATGGTAGTTTAAAAACTAAACAGATATTAAATGAAAATACTTTGTGCAACTGTTAAGAACTTCTTTGGTAGAGATCCCCTCAGCTGACCAATGTCAAATCCGGTCTTGTTCTAAAACAAACAACGTTAACATCAACATTGCTTATTATATACCGTAACTGTTTGAATTCTAACTGTCAATACCTAGTCTAGACTAAATTTGTCAAATTGCTAATGGCTCAGTTTCCTGGTAAACAATACTGTCTTATTTTTCTTGATATATAAACCAAAACTCTCTGGTTTCTATGACCTATCCCAGACTTCTTGTTCGCGCAATTCCTTTTTGGTCCTTTTTTATTGTAAAAAAATTTTGAGACCAATAAAGTTGATAGATTCACTTTTTGCAGCTACAAATATCTATGTATCTTATAAATGGGAGTAGCTTGCCCAACCCCAACGGCCCAATTAAACCATTTACAGTAATGTAGGTAATTACAAGGTCAATAGAGCAGTTTTCAATTGAGTGTCGTAAAACCAAAACCAAAGTAATTACTCTGGCCAATCACAAAGGACACAGACAATCCAGTGAACCAATCAAAACTCGAAGCAAATACATGTAGCTGGCACGAAGCGCGGGAAAACGTGCGCGAGCGAGTCGCGATTGGTTTTGGTTTTACTTCTGATTGGCTAAGAAAGTGGCGCGAGATTTTTAAGCCAATCACTAAGCATAGTAATTCAAAACCAAAGCAAACGCAATTTACTTTCGACACTCAAGTGAAAACCGCTTTAACTGACCTAGTAATTACCAAAGAGAATTATTTTCTTATAAAGACAGATAAATGACAAAATAGTGATTATAACTAGTTTATGACAAAAAGGTGCCTCTGCTAGGTGTTATAAATTATTTACAGTCAACTTGATCCAGCACCAAACACCACTGCCTTGTGTTCCATACAACAATTTCCCCACTGTTCCCGTTCCCATCCGGCCACGGCCCGCAGCAACAGAACGAGCTATAGCTAATCTCCGGTAATTTAGAAATGCATTGAAACAAAAGGGTCCCACAGTTTTACACTGAATGACAGGAAATATTGCTTCGGTAGCAATATGAGAAATTTATCACTTGCAGTGTCACTTGGTCTCCTCAATCTGGTTATCTGTTCAACAAATCTCCAACTTGACCGAGAACAACGCCACGTATGACTTTTGCGAGTTAAACCGGCAATAAAAGAAACAAAATAGCTCTTGAAATTACGGAAAGCGAATTCAAAATTCCTTTCAAGCTAACACAAATAAACACTTACCAAGATTTCTCCCCCAAGAGACCACTCTGCACGAATAAATACATCGTACAAAATGTGATCTCCTGCGACCCCGGCAGCCATGATGGAATTCTTCATTCTTCAGAGGAGACTGAGAACCAGCCTTCTCATTGGCCACAGAAGATCACGTGAGATGCCGCACACCACAAAACCGCCATCTTTGAAATCGAAAATATTCACTTGCTGGTGATTCGATCGCATTTTGGCTGTTTTTCCTTCTTGAAAAGAAGTGCATTACTCAATTTGTACCTCGCGTGAAGACAAACTCAAGTTTTAAAAGTCTCATCAACAACCTACTGGCTTTTTCTTACGATCAAGCCACTAATGGCGACGGAAACAGCCTTCAGACCTAGCGTGGATCAAGAAAATGCTCAAGCCTTGAATATCAAAGGAGGAAATGTATCAGGTATAAAATTAAAGTTACTTGTTGTGGGTTGCAAAAAACCATTGGGTGAAATACCGACAAGGTTCATTATATCTACATGTAAAACAACAGGGACTCACTTGACAATGTTGTTCATATTTGTTGTATTTGACTTCACACAGGTAGAAGTTTTGGTGCTGCAAAATCTTTCCAGTCAAACAATGCACCTTTAGCTACCCCACGACGTGCACTGGGAGATGTAAAAAACACTATTCAGCCTACTACTACAAAGGCCAAGAAGGGACTCGCATTAAAACCCAACAAGCTAGTAGGCAAGACGCCTACAACAACAAAGATATTTCAAGGTCGTACAGGGACCCCAGCAACTAAAGGACTGCCACTCTTACAACAAATAAGCTCTGCGGGTTTTAAACAGAGTAGCAAACAGAAGCAGGCATTAAATGTGAAGACTGCAGAGAAACAAAGAGTTAAAACAGAACAAGACCATTGTCAAAAAGAAGTGATGTATCCATTTACAGACAAAGGTACATTATTTAAAAATAAGAAAAACATACACTGTAGTGTGTAACAAACACAAGAGTAAGTTTGTGTGACCTATTAAGTTTGTGTGTTGACCAGACTTGTACAAGGACTTGAGTTATTCTAGACTTGCTCCAAGTAGCTCGTTGGATCGTAGGTACTGCAGGATACGGAAACGGAGGGTGTGCAAGGGCATAAAAACAAAATGGCGGAGAATCGTGGTGGAACAAGCGACTTGTCTCACCTGCAGCATGCCAATTCTGAAATGTTGCGTCACCAGTGGCTTTTTTCACCAGTGATGCCATCGAGATTATGCCAATCATATATTTGTGTGCGAGCTTACTGAGCGCGCTTTGCTCACCAACTTAACACGCTCTGCTCATGAGACACGCTGGCGTTTTTACCTCTCTAGTAGACTTGTTTCCCTTACATGGTCAGTTAAACCAGTTTTGGAACAAACATAACAAATGTCTTCTTTTGTGCTTGTCCCTTGACATCACCCTTAATCATGTTAATGGCACATGTCAACTGCACACAGCGCACAAAACTGACGTCAGCACGATAAAAAAGCCAACTCAATGCACACCAAATGATTCAATTTTTCGCGGCAAAAAAACGTCAGCTAGAATCGATTTCCTGCAAGTGACACAATTCACAGGTTCCGAGCCATTCCTTGATTGAGTGTGCTTCGTGCATCACACATGGACAAATAAATCCTGCGCGGTCACTCACATGGGATTTCAATGTAATCTTATTCAAGTAACTCTATAGACACAAAACGAGCGACTTGGGGCAAGTCTAGAGTTATTCCAACTCAACTGATTGCTTGCATCAAGCTACGTAGGTGTAGAGAAGTGACCATAAACTTGTTCAAATATATAATAATGTGTTTATATACACCCTTTAGTAAACACCAAGTCATCTTAATCTGGAATCACATGCATAAAAGAAAATTAAAACATCAGACCCATTTTCAAACTTTTTTCCTCCCACCCTAGTCCTTGCTTTGGTAGTTCAGTGATCAGGTGTCAGCAGTCCAGGAAATGTTCAGGAACTGTTTTATAGTCTACATGTATGTTTGTTTAGCTTAAACTTTTAGTATTGGCCTTCATTCATCAAGAAGAAGTAGTGAAGATAGGATAGATAGCAAGATAAACTGTAGCTAGGAATAAAAGGAACAAAATGGGATTAAGATAGGATCCTCAAAGATCTGACAAACATCATTGAAGATGCTTGAAGGGTTTTTACCAGGGTTAGTTAGTAAAATAATATTTTTACTCTTTTATTCCATCCAGAGGGCATCCTACCAAGATCAAACTATGTTTCAGCAATCTTGAAGAATGTTGGAGCTCTTTATTATGGCTGTCAGTTTAGACCTCAGTCTTGTACTGATTCAGATTCTGAATTCAATGCAGCAAACTTTGTCCACTTTGAAAATGAAAGAAGACCAACAAAAGGTATACAAGACCCATAAAACTCTTCTTTATAAACACCAGTATCTTATTTCTCCTATTTCTGTTTACTTTAATCTGTGTTCTCACCAACCGTTACATGATTGATATTGGTTATTAAATGCTGTCACTTGCATCTAAGTGTGAACACTCGCCACTGAAACATGATCTAATTGGGTATTACCGGTAAGCGTGGCATGATTCGTCATCAAATGTTGAAGCTTGGCAGACTGTAATTGCAACTTTTGTGCCAAAAGTTCAACACATTCTGCTTTTGAAATGGCGGAAAGATTTTTTCTGAAAAGTTGATCCTGAACTGTGTCAATATGCATTTGCAGGTTCACTTGAATCACTTCTAGTGTAAAGTTTCGCCTGCAAGCAGCCTCCCCTGTTTGGGTTGTGCATGAGTATCTAATGACACAAGGGGGATTGGGCCATTGCACAAGGCCTCACCCTATTCCCCTTTCTGGCTTGCTTTACTAACCAGCAACACTGTAACTTATAGGCTTTACTGGTCATGGCAATTTGAAATCCAAACATAAGATTTGTATAAAGCACATATCTTGAGAAAGCCAAGTAAAGGACTAAACCTGACCAAAATGGTTTTTGAATACAAGATGTTGAAGTCTGTCGTGGGTTTTCAGAATTGTGAACAAAGTAACTTGATGGGTATAGCATGTACCTGCCAGAATATAACATACCAGTATATCTGTTGTGGTTCAATTTTACCCTTGGTTCAATTTGTTTTATATGACAATACAACAGAACAAAGGAAAATACCAAATTGTACCAAGGATAAAATTGAACCACAACATATCCACTACTGAAAGTAATTTGAAGGTAATTATAAAACAATTCACTTTATGGGTTTTTTCTGCTTACAACAACTTTCTCTACTATCAATCTTTCTTACTATAATAGTTGAAAGAGAACCACTGAGGTTATTTATTAAAACTCTAACATGCATGTATCTTGATGTTTATAGATACTGTCTTTGATTCACTTCCATTTGAGGGAGAACTGGATTCATTAACTCAAGGCCTTGATACACTCAGCCTCCCAGATATAGAATTGCCACCTGTCGACATTGATACTCTGGGACTTGGTTTATTGTAGAAATAGAATATTTATACATAAGTTGTAAATTAATTCTATATTAGAACTTCGTAATTAGATTGTTCCTTTAGAATATATCATCTTCATGTGCTTGTGTTCTTTTTTGTACATTTTTGGAACATGTTGATTTTGTTGTTGTAGATCCCTAAATTTTTTACAGTGATGTGCTAACAAAATTATTTTCATTTGTCTTTACACTCAAGACTACATACTCTTTTAAATTCCATCAGCTAATTTTTTTCATACTTGTGAGATATCTTTGTTATATTTACTGAAACATTTACTGAATTTTGATCCAACCGGCTCTGTAGAAAATGAATTATGCTGTAAATAAATGTATATTTTGTTTTTGATGACTGTTTGAGTTCTCCTTATCATACATTTTCTTTGCAATGTAATTCATTCATGAAATGAATATATGAAATTTATATATTTGTACTGCGGATATACATTTTAAGCAAATGAAAGATCATCGCAGTAATGTACTCAACTTAAGGACCGTGCCTCCTATTGCTACTGCGCACTTATTCTGCGCATCACGCAATGCATCGATCACACTGGGCGTGCGCGCTTTTGATTAATTTGCTCGCTTAAAATGACGAATTCAACTACGCGACTAAGCGCGCGACTAAAAAGCAAGAAAGATTTCTCTGCGACGAAATCCAGTTTATGGACATATACTAAGCCAGGAACAGTGGAAAAGCAACATATCAGTAACCATTGATCGCTAACCACTGAAAAATGGCTTACATTAAAAGTTAAAAACAAATCGCTAAGCGCTAAAACGTAACCCGCAAACTGCTAACTACAAATAGCGTAGTGCACGCGCGAGATGCAAATATTCAACTCGCTAGGGAGGGGAAAGGAAAATGTAACAGACCCTTAAAGCGATTCCATAGAACCTGAAAACAACTGGTATAACTTTTAAAAACGCGTGGTGACCCCTACTTTTTATTTTATAAAATGAAAGTGGAAAGTCTATAGAGCACATGTTTATTTTTTCATTAAGTGAAAAAAAAAATTAGGCCAATTTTCTGGCCGCGCAAGTGAGAGCTGCTAGAGTCAAAAATAGCTCAAACGCAATTATTTTGTTAATAAAAACGTGGATCACGCAGTTCCGAAGACATTAGTTATTAGTTATTTTAAAGATTGTTATATTTAATGATGATTTTGTTCATGAAAAAACAATTTCAAACGGAATTTGCAAGGAAATTGTATTTAGTTTTACTTTATTTTAAAATGCTACGTCAGCACTTTTTTCCAGGTTTCAAACCTTATTATCTCGAAATTTTGCGTGGCTACCCCCAATTTTCTTTTTGAATTTTAGTAGCCCTTGGTAACATCTACATTTCTTGCATAGTCATCGGCCGGGCAAAAATACCTTGCCATTAGTAGGCACCGTCCTTAAGCAGTTGAGAAAAGCAAGCCTGAAAAAAATTCAGGCTTGAACGGGAATCGAACCCATGACCTCTGCGATACTAGTGCAGCGCTCTAACCAACTGAGCTATCAAGCCAACTGGGAGCTGGTCACTTGGGTTCGATTCCCGTTCAAGCCTGAATTTTTTTCAGGCTTGCTTTTCTCAACTGCTTAAGTTGAGTACATTACTGCGATGATCTTTCATTTGCTTAAAATGTAATTCATTCACTTATTTACAGTGGAATCCCGATTTTTTGAACCTCCAAGAGAAACACTTATCAGTTTGAGAAAAAGGGGTGTGAAATTAAGGATTGAATTGTAGAGTTCAAATGAGGCAACGGAATGACTTTTGGTTTGAGTTATCTGGAGGTTCAAGCAATTGAGGGTTCCAGAAATCCGGATTCCATTGTATCTAGAGCGGTTTTCGCTTGAGTGTTGAGTGTTGAAACCCTTAATTTTTGTTAGCTTTGGTTTTGCATTACTTCACTTTGTGACTGGTTTAAAAATCTTATGCCACTTTTTCAGCCAATCAAAACTTTCGCTTGCACATCACTGCCCCTGGGTCTCTGAGGATGTGTTTTCCTGGGCTTCGTGCTGGCTACATATATTTGCTTTGCGTTTTGATTGGTTCACTGGTTTGTCTATGGCCTTTGTGATTGGCCAAAGTACTGTTATTACTTTGCTTTTGGTTTTATGACACTCAATTGAAAATTTCTGTATTTGTATATTGTCTTAATAATTGTCTTTTTTTAGAAATTACAATTTAATGTCTTAAATGGTCTTCAATATTCACATTATAAAACGAAATAGGCCATCCCAATAAAATGTGTCGTTTCCCATCGCCCGACCGACCCATTTTTTTCGAAAAGTAAAAAAAAAAAAAAAAAATTTCAGATTCACTAGTTAAAGAAGCAAGTACTTCAATTTACAAGCACACGATCTTGTTTTATTAACAACGATTGGTATATGATGTCTTTGTCTTTAATAAATATCGATACTACGTTATTTAAAGACTGTTTAGACATTTGATAAGGAATAACGAACGAAAAGACCACGTTTTCGAGTTGACTTTTTAATCAGGCTTTCTTACTTAGCAGCCCGGCCTTCTCTGGAACCCAAGTGTTTTTTTTTTTTTTTTTTTTGCCCGACCGACCGACCCATCATCACAAAAGACGGGGCGATGGGAAACGAAACAATTTATTGGGATGGCCATACAAAAGAGTAAAAAGAAACAAAGAAAACCAAATAAGTGGACAATGGAGTCCAAGGACACAAGTTATTATTTATAGAACACATTCAGCCCGAAAATGAAAATTGTTCTTATATATAAAAAAAATGGCTGCCAGTTAGATAAGAATTACCTACTAGGAAACAGTACTGAGTATTAATGCCTAGGCCACCGTAGTTCATCATCTTTATGCAGTATTTATTTTTAGAAACAACTTTAAGAACACCTTACATTTGTAAGAACATTTTCAGCCTAATTTTACAGAAAACACCCGATATATAGCTAATCTTCCAAAACACGTTCTTTTATGCGGGTTTTATTTAACCCCGTTTTATCTAACTGGACAAAGAAACATGTACAACTATTATACGTCTGCAATGTTTGTCGTACTAACTTGAAAACCGAGGTTCACCATGAAGTGGGAAGCCGGACGTTGGACGGTTGGGAAGTCCGAAATAGGAAGTCATATTGCGACAGCGGTCACGGCGAGTTTCAGTTGATAGTTTGAGAATATTAACGGCATGCTAAAAGGAACACGTCACTAAAACCTTCTTCATAAAATGCCTTTATTTTGCTTTCATTTTGCTTTATTTGGCGCATTGTCTTCTTTGATCATAACATTGCTGATTCAAGGCGATTTTGGCGAGTTTATTCCCTCCCCCACGGCGTCCCATCTATGAGCGATATTGAACTCGCTAAGCAGAGTTAGCGCACAGACAGCAAGTAACACACCAACATTTTCACTACCACCCAAACTTTCGTCGAAAATTTTCTCGTTTTCCTGGTTCCTAAAACACATTAAGTACATTTCCCGTACAAATAATTTCGCCGTGACGTACGTAATATGATACCTATGCTTTTTTGCCGGGGTATATACACTGTACAGAACAGTCACCACCACCAAGGCAGGAAATTGCAGTAAAGCCGTCAAGTTCTTTCTGGTTTGTTTATCATAATAATCCCACAGTATAATAAAGCTATTGAAACTGGTGATCACGAGTTTCCCATTATTATATGGTCCATTGATAAATTCCTTGTCCAGCCTGTCACGCTAGACAAACCCGCCAAGTGATGACGCAGGGTTTGGCGGGAGTTTGAGCCAATAAGAACGCAACTTTTCAAATGACTGGTTTGAAACGGGTCAAACACGAGTGAAACGAGCTACGCTATATCCTGTTTATAAACACAAGTTTTACATGATCGTAGTAGAGTTGAACACGTCGCAGCGAAGGCTTTTAGAGACTAATTTTGCTTTATCTGCTCACTTTTCACAGTTCCCAACGCAGAAATGGCACCGGTAAGACTGATTTTCGATTACTGAATATTATTCGTGATGTTTTGAAAAACTGAAATGTATTAATTCAGTTTCATGTTGATTTCGTAGAAACGTGGTATTCTCGAAAGACTTGACGCAGGTGAAGTTGTTATTGGCGATGGCGGTTTCGTCTTTGCATTAGAGAAACGTGGCTACGTTCGAGCTGGTCCTTGGACGCCAGAAGTCAATGTAGAGTATCCATCGGCAGGTAAACTTTATAATCTGACTTAAATTTCTTGTGATACTCTTTCCTTAGTAAAAATTTTGAAACGTGACTTCACATTGTTTTGATCGACACTCATTGATCGCGCGTGAGGGCGGGTGATGGGTGTTGTACTGAAAATCGAGGCGTTTTTCCATATTGAGGAGCATAAGTTATGAGGATGCCATTATTTGTAGTTCAAACTTGTCTTACTTACTTTATAACCTTTTTTCACTCAATATTATCGCTGCAGATTGAAATGCGGAAAATACGGCCAAATTTCTAGCTGCGTTTATACAAATGGGATGACGACACGGCTTCTAAACGATCAAACTTTCTTGCCGAACCTAACCAGAATATACAGCTACACATTTGACTCCTTTTCTTGAAGTTCGATGGAAAAATCTAATTGAACTAAATGCCTTTCAAGTCTCGAGCAGTACAAAATATTCAACGCAAAAAATAGCTACTACGCAACAACTCGTGAAGTCGACTCCCAAATTAAGTGCGCAAACACTGTTGAAATGGTCCTGTAAAGAATTTAGCACAATACGATGCTTACGATTTGTGTCTAAAATCTACTGAAACTAGAGTAAAAGTTGAATTTTTACGCGACAAAAGATATGAGGTGACTGCCTACCGGTGTGCCTTCCAACAGGTCATCACTTCACCATTTGTTTCGAAAAACCGGTTGCTCCGGTCGGAATGTTAGTTCTTCCCGCGTTGAGAAAATTTCTACGAATCTACGAAGAAAGTCGTACGTGCATTCCGAGCAAATAGCGGAAGATCCGAATCCAACTTCCTTTTATTTTCTCGAAAAAGAAACAGTAGCGTTTCATAATTTTGTCAAAAATTATCAACAGCTTTTGTTAACGCACGTACATGATTAGAAAAAACATGGAGGTCAGCGCCCCTTCCCCGCCCCTTTTCTCGCTTAAAATATATTTTTCTTGGCATTTCTTGTAAAAGCCACCTTGACAACTCGAGACTGTGCAATGATCTAAAACATGGCAATTTTGCAATTTATTTTTCCTTGCTGAGGTTAGGGGTAAACCATTAGAAATCAAAGAAAAAAGAAGTGGGGCAGATTTAACAAATATGTGTGATGCAAAATTGTTCCAAAGAAATTCGAGCAAGCAGGTGATCAGCATAGAAGAAAACTTGGACCTCTGCATGTTTTATTATTCACCTGAGAAATTCTGTGGGGTAAAACAGTTCTTGCAGAGAATTATCTGGATAAAAATTAATTGTGCTGAAATTCACCCCCCCCCCCCCCCGCCTCTCCACACCTGATTTTGTATCGTTCCTCTGCCATTTGTTGTGATGTTTGTTATTAACCTCCAGTTGAATGGTTTCTAATCTATCTCGTCCTTCACCATAGTTAAAGAACTTCACAGAGAATTTCTGCGAGCTGGCTCTGATGTGATGCAAACATTCACATTTTATGCCAGTGATGACAAACTTGGTAATCGTGGAAACAAGGCAGCAGAGATTGGGGTGAGTCTAACATTATTCATTTTGACAGTTGTCTTAGTAAATTTTTAGGATTTTAGTTGTTCCCATTAAGGTAAACTGCACTTGTCTCCTGTGGGATGATTTTTGTTGTTGTTTTTTTCTTCTTGTGGTTAATCGTATTTGTAATATCTTTCTCTTGAATAGTGCAAAGCCATCAACCAGGCGGCATGTGACATTGCTTTTGAGGTAGCAAATGAAGGAGATGCTTTGGTTTGTGGAGGAGTATGCCAAACACCAACATATCTCAGTGGTCAAGGAAAAGAGGCTTGTCAGAAAGAATTTGATAAACAAATAGAAATCTTTCTCAAGAATGATGTGGACTTCTTACTTGCAGAAGTACGTTAGCACCATACATGTAACATTACTATGTGAATTCCTTTGATTACTGAATAGTATAGTCAGCAATATAGATTATTTTTACCAAATTGTTATTTTTAAAATAGAATCCATTCGTGAACTAGTATATAGTTAAGTCTTCTGTCCTTTTACTTTTTTTATATTTTTTTAATGTAAGTTTAATTTCTCGGTCTTGAACACAAAAAATTGTCAATCTATTATTGACTTGTCTGTGAGTGTGAAATTCTAATTGGCTGGAGAATATGCAATTTCTTTCTAGCTATATATAAGTATATTTAAGTGCAAGTGAGTGTTGCAGCTCATTTCTTTACTATGTATGTAACTAATTACCTCTGAAAATCCCCACTGGGGAAGTGGTAATCAAGTTTGAATGTAACTTATAAATTGTAAAATTGTTCTCAGTACTATGAACATGTGGAGGAAGCTGAATGGGCAGTGGAATCGTGTAAAGCCACGGGCAAACCTACTGCCGTTTCACTGTGCATTGGGCCTCAAGGAGATTTGCACGGCATTCCTACTGGGGAATGCGCAGTGCGCTTAGCTCATGCAGGTATAGCAATGATTCCAGAATAGTTTTCAACAAATTAAAACAGCACTGAATTGCAATGGTTGTCACAGTTAATGAATTAAATGAATGGTCATGTTTCTGAAAATTTTATATGCACTTTATATTTGCTCTAATTAAGGTACATCTATCAATTATTATTATTATTATTATCATCATCATTAAAAAGAACGGTATGACATTAGTTACTTTTATTACTGACATTATACCAAAAAAAATTTAAGTAAAATCCATTCTTTTGTACGTGTAACATTAAAACACAATATTTAAATGAAACAAACCATACCTTATAACTACATAGGCACTACATATACTTGTGTATAATATTCTGCACACCCTCTCATTTGAAATAAAAAACACTCTTTCTTGTGTCATGTCTTGACTCCTCAGTTAATACAGCAAATAATTTGATTTCTAGATCAACAAATAACTGTTTTATATTATTGTTTTATTTTCTAGGTGCAGATATAATTGGCATAAATTGTCACTTTGGCCCTGATGAATGCATTGAAGCATGCCGTTTGATGAAAGAAGCCCTTGATGCAGCCGGGATTAAAAAGCATTTGATGGTTCAACCTCTTGGATACTTTACCCCTGATGCTGGCAAACAGGGGTTCATTGATCTTCCAGAATTTCCTTTTGGTTAGTTCCTTCCAGTATTGATAGTAGAGTGGAACCCTGGTATAACATATATCCTTTCGTAACAAAGTTGCCATCATGAATTAAAAATAATGTATTCATCAGCCCAGCCAAAGTTACAGTAAATTGCATGGAACAGAACCTGATATAAAGAATAACAAGTACAATCCAAAAGCCCAATGAACAGACAATCTATCCTGAAAAAAAAGAAAAGATAAATGTCATCACACTGCTGAAGATGAATTCAAAACAGTTCAATTGACATAGAAGGCCTTTAATCCTTTTATTCCACTGTATAAGACTGCAAATTTTCTATCCACAGCATATTTTCGGTAAGAGTTTGCTTTAACAAGGGTCCACTGTTAAAACAACAAGCTGGCAAATTTAAGAAATTAAAGCAGTAACACAACTCGTTTTTAAGGGGTGTATGTTTTGATTCTTCTGTTGCATCAAGCAAAAGCTGTAGAAAAAGTAAAGAAAAAAAAACATAAATTTCACCAATTAAGTAGAATCTTGTTCCTTGCAGCTCTGGAGCCGAGACTCATGACTCGGTGGGATGCTCACAAGTTTGCCCGCGATGCTTACAATGCTGGAATCCGCTTCATTGGTGGCTGTTGTGGGATTGAACCTTACCACATCAGAGCTGTTGCAGAGGAGGTTAGCTGCCTTGACATTAATTCAGAAAATACCCTCAAAAGAAAAGAGTGTTGCATGAATGCTTTAGTTATGTAAAGATATGTGTACAAAGACTGTGTGATTCCATGTCATTTTTGATGTGGTAATTGAACATTTTCTCTGACTTTACCCCGCCGTACATGCATTAACAATTTTTATTATCTTGTTTTTATCTTAGTTGGCAAAGGAGAGAGGAAAGCTGCCAAAAGCAAGTGAAAAACATGGCCCTTGGGGAGAGGGGCTGAGGTTGCACACTAAGCCATGGGTTAGAGCCAGGTAATGAAAATGTAAAACTCGTGTAGAATACCAGTTTCTTCTCTGCATGGAGAATAAGGTTGATATATACTATTTCAGTATTTTAATTATGAATAACATTGAAAATAGTTTTCAGAATGTGCAGTTCCAGAAAATATCCATACCCACCCGAAGGAAAGGTCATTGCAAATTCCGAGGGGGTAGGGGGTCTGAAAAGCCAAAATTTTTAAAGGAAAGTAAGGAGCTTTAAGTTAACTGGAATTTCCAGAGGAACAATGTGCAATGAATTGTCCCATATCATTGCAAAAAATATTTCTTCGTAAAAAAAGTCACTGTTAAATATTATATGTACTTATAAAACAATTTTTGATTATAAGATTTTTCAAGAAACAAAATCAAAATACTAAACATTATCGTGATGTACTTACAGGGCACGCAGAGGTTATTGGGAGACCATCAATCCATCTAGTGGTCGACCATTCTTTTCTAGCATGTCAAAGCCAGACAACTGGGGTGTTACACAGGGAGATAAAGAATTAGTACAACACAAAGAGACCACCACTCAAGATGAGATGGAAGCCGTTATAAACCGCGCCACACACAAAGAGGAAGTTGTTAATGGAGCTAACTGAGATCTTGTCCCCGCCCTTGTAGTCATTGTAAATAGCTTGTAGAATTGCTGTATGATAATAATTATAGTTAACAAGAGTGTGACTTTGAGATTTTTTTATGGAAGCGTGTTTTTGTCAGTAATAAAGTGACTCCTGTCCAAGTTATACTTGGATTGCATTTTAATTATTATAATATTCTTTTAAAAATTGCGATTATATTAAAACAATTTTTCCAGGTGTTGGCTAGCATCCATTCACAGAGTTTTATTTTGTCAGAGAGAATGAAAAGTATTTTCACAAGTATTTTAATCAGGAAATATGGCTGAATAAATAGCAACAACTCATGATCCATTATGTTTCATCAGATCAGTAGTTGTTTGCTGAAAACCATTTCTGTGGAAGAAGAACAGACATTCCTTGCACTTGTTCTATTTATTTAATTTTATTGCAATTATTATAATTGGCAAGCCAGTTCTGTAAAGAGGTACAATATGAATGCTGTTGTTGCTCCTTTGGTTAACATATAATGGAATTTAAAAAATACACTTTGTAATATTGTAATCTTAAATGTAAAAAACAGTCATTAAAAGAATGGCATATTTGTGCTTTGCCAGGAAAATTGTGTCTAACTACCCTTGATAGTCTACATGTTAAAAACTGCATGAGTGATAAGACAGCTGCCTTAAACAGTCGAATCAATGCCCGTAGATCAATGGTATACAGCGTAACTGTTCCTTTTTCCTTAGTTTTGGAAATTAAAAAGTAAGAGAAGACTTAATTAATCACTCCAATAAAAATGGTTTTTCAGTGTACGTTTTTTATATGTACAGTAAAACTGTAGAGTCAGAGGTAATTTTCCAAAGCTAAATAGCTCTGAAAACAAATGACTGCTGGCCCAGGTAGCTGTTCTGAATAGCGGTAATTGCAGAAGCTAATTATTTTATAATCCCTCACCCGACCAAGCCCTTGCAGAAACAATGCTATGAGCTGTAAACAATTTAAGTTTACAGAAAGAATTCAAGTGTAAGTTAAAAGCAAGCAATATGCACCTATGAACCCGAGCTGAAAGGTGATTGCTGCTTACCCAGTTGGCAGCCCTTGCAAGGGCTTGGTAAGGACTCCTGTCAATTTAAGTACAGTCTGCATGCACAATTCCTTAAGGCAGATCCTCACAAATGTCTGGTAGCTGATAGTCTTCTGTGCAGACATTGGTTGTGTGTAACGTTTTTTCACCAAATGTAACAGAAATGAGTGATGAGCCTAGAGAACGGCTGCACAGAAAGGGTCTAGAAGCTAAAGCTCGAAGTGAGTTACTTAGTCTTGGTGTTGTGTAAAGTTCAGCAAGTGTCAGATTTTTCACAGTTCCACTGCCTCTGTATACACGAGCAGTACAGCTGGTATTCTCGATGATAAACCACATATCTTTTTATTGCCACTTTGACTCTAAAACCAATGTAAAATGTTTCCAAGCCTCATGAAATCCAAGCAATAATTTATGAGTGCATTCTTGCTAGTTAGTTAGGGACCAATAATTATTTAGACCACAGGGAGGGCTTGTGCAAATTGGGGGGGGGGGGGCAGTGATTTTTATGCAGAAAAAAGGGGGGCTGCACATAAATTTGTGCACGCTTATAAGGGAGGTTTAAGGGATAGAGTGGGTAAGAGGGGAGAGGGTCAGCAAAAATTGTGCTTCATAAAAGAGAAAGGTCAAGTCAAGAGAATTTCAATATAGCCTCTCTCTATTTGCAACAGCCCTTCCTTCTTTAATAACGACCAGTCCCTAAGTGTCACGCTAGGTCTTGTCAGCCACTTTATGGTCTAATAAATCACGTATTTAGGTACCATTTTTGCTCTGTTCTCCAACGATATTGTGATCAGTAGAGTTCTGATCATTTTCAAACTCCTGGCCATCATTAATTTCCATTTGTTGGACGTTCGTGGGTAACACCTCGGTTGATTCGGAGCTGTTTAGTCTTGTCAAGAACGCATCAAGTAGCCTTCTATTAAGATGATCTGTTTGCGTTATCTCTCTTGTTGGTGTCTGTTCCTTTGTGTCTGGGTTTTCTGTTCCACGAGTCTCTTGTTGAATTTTCTCTTCTGAATTTCCCTCGGTCTCCATGATCATAAGCAAGATGGCGGACAACGTAGCTTTGTAACCACGCTTTATCGCCTCGACCCAAGCCTCGCACGTTATTGCTACCCAAGTTGTTCCCAGTGCTACCAGTGCTACGCAATGCATCCGCCCCACGTTACAAGGGAGGCGCTGATAATCGAGTGAGCATAGCTTATGCGAGCTTTTATTGCCAGCTAGACTGCGAGCAGTCAGTTGTTGTTCCTAAAATCTTCTGCGGGAGTGGAAATGTTATAGTTATGCAAATGAGAAAACAAAAAACCGGGCCTTAGCGCTTCCCAGTCAAATCTGGCCAATCAAATGAATCGTATAAACAAAGCGATTTTAAAATTGGGACGCGGGTACGAGAATGAGGGTCATTGTGTTTGTGGCCATTTTCTTCCCATAACAAGCCATAAGCCACTTGTTCTTATACGGCTGACTCCACCTGGGGCACGAGAAACAACGGGCTCCAAAAAAATACTTTCTATGCTTTGAGCGCGAAATATGTACAGCAAAAAATACGAAGATTATTTGCGAAGGCTCCATGAAAACGTTTCCATAATGACTGCGCGCTAGAACGGAACGGACTTTGAGCTTTTTGACGTCATAAATTGGTGTTTCTGATGGCTTTGCGATCGAATTGCACGTGCTTTGTTATGTTACATTGCTTCCTTTTCTCAATGTCACTAGCATTTCACACGCTAAGAAATAAAAGATTATATCTTTCACATCTGAAAATTTGAAAATCCGAAACATTCCTATGACCTTCCGTTCCGCTCCTACTATTATAATTAATATTCTTATAAGTCACTTCGCAGCACTTAACTTGCTATCAGCAGCAGCAACTCCTAGTTCTATCCAATATTCTTACAATACGTAGTTCTGTAAATCTTGTGAAGGCCGCAAACTTTGCCAAGACACCGTAGCGCCACTTCTCTCTTCAGCAGAAGACGAATAGAGTCCGAACACGGACAACCAAACGATACTATTTTTAATAACTGTAAAAGATTAGATTATTTTTGTTGGCCAAATTTGAAATAAGCGTCGCCCTCGAATAAGCGGCGAACTTGAGGAGGGAAAAAATAAAAGGGCGGCGCGGCGCTTATTCCAGTAAATATGGTAAACGCGGTTTTTCTTTGTAAAGTAAACGAATTGATTTCTGTCCCCGTAATGAACAGGTGGATTTATTTGCAACATACGCGTGTAGCCGTCGCATTTGCCCGTTGGAAATTTTCTTAGCTCAAAAACAAAGAAGCATTTTAACGAGCAAATTTGCACATGTTGCAAGTAAATACGCACGTAGTATGATAAAAAAGTGAAAGGTATATTGGGAGTGCCTTTGAAATACTGTAAAAACACAAACAGTCAGACGTTTAGGAGATATAACCTTTTTATCAGTATTTGTAAATGTCTCAATTACAAAGACAAACACTATAACCCCTTCCGCGGTATTTGTAAATGTCTCAAACACACAAAACCGTATTGCATTTGAAACATCGACAAACACTGATGAATGGGCTATCCCCGAATCGTCCCACTTTTCTTGCAGTGACTCAACGGCACTCTCCAAATAAATGTTTCACTATTTTCATCATTTAGTTTGAGTGCTACGCAGCGGATCAAAAAATCTATTTTCTGAAATGCGACATTCACCACCAAAAACGCGCATTGAATAGATAACAACAGGGGGTGATTGCTGGACGTTGTTTGCCTGTCCGTCGAATGCGACAGGAGAACAAGTTCTGATTGTTAACTTTTCTTATTAGTTTAGATTTTCTTTCTTATGTTGCTTGGCGCGTCGGTTATTTTCGTTGATTCCGTATATCGCTAACAAAAACAACGAAATAACGGTCAAACCTTTTAAGTTCCTTTTTCTCCGTTCTCTTTTCTTTGCAAGAACTCCAAGCGGTACCCATTTTGATCATGAGCAGTTTAATCCTCTTTGCAAAAAACACGTCTTAATCAAACTGTTTTGTTTTGCGACTGAAAAACTTTCCTTTATGACATAACAAAGGGAAAGATGTGCTTGCATAAAACAGCCAATGAGAATTGTGTTAGTTGCATCTAATCCAAGATGCAAGCGCGCGCTCGACTGCATTTCATCATTTAGTTTGAGTGCTACGCAGCGGAT
Organism: Oculina patagonica; assembly: GCF_052425735.1. Lineage (NCBI taxonomy): Eukaryota > Metazoa > Cnidaria > Anthozoa > Scleractinia > Oculinidae > Oculina > Oculina patagonica. The sequence goes on from NC_135758.1 coordinate 17,061,718, forward strand.
CAAAAAATCTATTTTCTAAAATGCGACATTCACCACCCCGCAATCTCGTGCACCACTCGTGCCCTGCCCGTGCCCCACAAAGCGGTCAAACGCAGCGCGCGCGCACAGTTCATGTGTAATTGCCGCCAAAATTTTCCATTCAAAGTCTTGGGGCCTGTTTACATGATTCCGGAATGACTTGTTTCGTTCCGGAATGAAGTTCGTTCTACATTCACATGACAGAGTCGACCGGCTCAACCTAAGGCGTTTTCACGTGCGCAGTTTTCGCGCGAGATCAAAACAAGATGGCGCATGTTTCGCGCAAACATGTTTTTGTGCTCATTAATGGCCGTATCTGCAAATTTAATAGAGCTGATTCTTTGGGCTAAACAGTAAATGCTATAAAGTTATTTCGCTCTGAATTCAAACTGTGGCCTCCGTATGCGGTTTCATGAGATGCGATTTCTTCTCGGAACGAAATTCGTTTTGTGTTTACATGATACCAGAATAAAATGTCATTCCAGAACGAAAATTTCATTCCGGAATGAAAAGCGGAATGAACTTATTCCGGAATGACTTGACTTTCGTCTCGGTATCATGTAAACAGATACAGAGAAATATGTGGGGATGGAATGAACTCGTTCCGGAATGAAAGTCATTCCGGAATCATGTAAACAGGCCCTTAGGGACGGACCATTATTTTCTTGGAGGGGGGGGGGGGGATGAAAAATTCTACTCTGCCACCTTTTTTTTTAGTTTATGCACCTCTGCAAACATTTTTTTCGAAATTCTTACTATTATTATTTGTTATACATATCGTGTTTACAAACAATTTATTTTGTCTTTCTAGGCCCTGCAAACAATTTTTTCAATATTTTTCATCCCCCCCTCTAAAAAAATAATGGGCCGTCCCTTAAATTTTCCGTAAACTTTTTCCGTCAATTTTTGCGTTTGACCGCTGTGTGCTCGTGCCTAGAGTCCGTCAACTCCTCGTTCAGCGGATCTGAGCCGGCGCAGCGGCGCACACTGGACTCAAGCAAGGACTCAAGATTGGCTCGAACGCGAACCATTCTCGTCCCTATAGACCTTTTCGTTTCTCTTAGCCGGCAGGACCTTAGCTCGAAAATATAAGGGCCCTAGGTTCATTGGATTTCCAGTCCTATTCTAGGACTTTTAGAATGTATGAGATAGTCATTGCGTTTTTGTCCGGCCCATTTAAGAATTCTTTGGTTCAAACATTCAATAAAAAAACTTGATTCGAATTAATTCAAAAATCTTATGTCCAAAGAACCCTTTGTTTCTCGTGCCAAGGTTTCGCCGGCTAAGAGAAGCGTTAACGGCTATGGGGACGAGACAAGTGCAGCGCGAAAAAGAAAAATATTATACGGAGCGGCATAAGGCGGGCCAAGAAGCGTTTTTACGGGCCGTTTTACGGGCCAAAAAGGGTTTTTCACTTCTTGCTGGAAGAAGTGAGAGAAAAAGGGACTACGCGTTCACTGCATCCGATTCTTACGCATTCCGTTCCATATTTAAGCCTTATTTCACCATTACAGTACCATTTTTCCATCGCTTCCTCGCCCCACCCCTATTGTCCGATCGCGACCTACAGCTCAGGGGCCCGTTTCTGAAAAGCCTTGAAAAATTTTCGGGGCGGTAAAGCGATTTAGTTTTCTGTGTATTGGAATAGAGAACTATTTGGGCCTGAGACTTTGTATGAAGTGAATTTTGTTCATATTAATAATATGTGAATTAATGTCAGCTTTGTAATCATAAGGTTTAAGTTGTTGCTATGGCTTTCCGGGTGCGAAAATATTAAGTTTGCGACTACCGAGAAAAAAGCCTCTGGGGCTGTGTTATTGTGTTATGTTCTTGGGCAAGTCACTTTACTCCCGTTGTGCCTTACTTTATCCATGTGTATAAATGGGCACCATTCAGGACGGAGTGAAAATGCACTTTTTAGTAGCCATTGGGCCTTTTTTATTTAAGCAGCAAAAGTTACCCTTGAGATGTATGTATGTTTTCGTCGTAACTGAAATTTAATAATCACTACACAAAACGCGCACTGCACGGTAGAAATGTTCATTGATCAATCGTTGCATTCGAAATTTCGGCTACAGAGCGCCTGTGCGAACTAAGTTCTAATTGTAAACTTTTCTTAGGGCCATTCCAATAAAATGTTTCGTATCCCATCGCCTCGTCCCTTGTGATGGTGGGTCGGTCGGTCGGGCAAAAAAAAAAAAAAAGAATGAACACTTGAAGGGTTCTGGGTTCCAGAAAAGGCCGGGCTGCTAAATAGGAAAGCCTGATTACAAAGTCAACTCGAAAACGTGCTTTTTTCGTTCGTTATTCCTTAACAGTCTTGAAATAACGTAGTATCGATGTCTATTGAAGACAAAGACATCACATCATACCAAAATACCAATTGTTGTCAATAAAACAAGATCGTGTGCTTGTAAATTGAAGTACTGTACTTGCTTCTTTGATTGGTGAAGCTGGATTTTTTTTTTACTTTTCGAAAAAAATGGGTCGGTCGGGCGATGGGAAACAAAACATTTTATTGGGATGGCCTAGTGAGATTTCTTTCCTTACGCGCTTGGCGTGTCTGTTATTTTCGTTGATTTCATAAATCAAAAATAAAGACAATGAAATAACGGTCAAACCTTTTAAGCTCCTTTTTCTCCTTTCTCTTTTCTTTGTTAGAACTCCAAGCGATACCCATTTTGAGCAGTTTAATAAGTTATTTGCTCTCTTTGCAAAAACACGTCTAAAAGCAATTAGTAGAAACTCAGCTGTGTTCTATCGGAAATCCGCGAATCTGATTGGTTCTCTCACGGTTTTCTATTTAACAATTAGATTATGAGCTCGAGATTTCTATCGTGTGATAGTTGATGAGGGCGAAGCCCGAATCAACTATCACACATAGAAATCGAGAGCGAATAATCTAATTGTTTTAGTATAAATCTACTAGACGTTCAAAACTTAACAACAAGACAGGTTCTCGTTTTTATTAAATAATGATGTAAATAAGTCACACAACACGCGGATAATTGACAACTTCACCACATTGCATTGGCTTCTGTGTGCGCGTTTGCATTTCATTCACGATTTATTGAAACCGTTATATGCCCGAAACTGAAGGAAAAGCCAAGTTTTTTATTGTAAAATGACGATTGAAAGATGTACTGGCGTACAAGGGCCCTTGGAAGTCAAGTTTTTTTAAAATTCGAAAACGTAAAAGATAAAATAAAAGTTAAGCGAGTTGTTCGCAAGGAAGAAACCACATTGCACTGTTTAGCTTCTGTGTGCGCCTTTGCATTTCATTCACGATTTATTTAAACCGTCGTTTGCTCGAAATTGAACTAAAAGCCGGATTTTCATTGTGAAATGACAATTTAAAGATAGACTGACTTACAAAGGCCCTTTGGAAGTCAAGTTGTTTTATATGTAGGAAACTTGAACGATAAGAAATTTATGAAAAGTTGAACGATTCGCCCGCAACCTTGAATTCGCATTCAATTTTGTTGTTTTATTAAAGTCTTATTGATGCATAAAAAAACTTGCAGGTCGAATCTGTTTAGCCTTTCTTTTACTGCTCCTTGATGGGACGATGAAACTGTGTTAGTTCGCAAAGACATTTTAAACTTTATTTCCACAAAATGTCTCGGTGAAACGCATCTCTGAATGTTATAAAATTATAGATTCGCCCGCTTTTAAGAGCGTAAATGAATATTAATTGCTTTTCTTACCGTGTAAAATCTTCATTACATATTTCGGTACAGTCTTTATCTTCTCCAACATCGCCCGGAATAGTAAATAATCCAAGTCCTTCTTTACGGTTAATTTAAAAGCGAAAAAGCGGCGACCATTCTGTTGACAACAGCACGCTGTTTCGCTACTCACCTTCTACAACAGAATAGAAGGTGAGTAGCGTAGCCAATCAGAGAACAGCATTCGTGATAGAACGCTAGTAGATTTATACTAATCGCCGATAGAAAAAAGTCGCGCGCGCGAGTAGCTCTTTAAGCGGTACATTTCTTGATTTTTATCTTCAAAGTGCACAATATTGTAGGTTTTGGAATTCAATCCTCTAGAGTTTCTACTGCGCCTCGTTGACTATTTGCTCATAGAAAACTTGGGCTCGCAGTCTAATTGTTATATAGATTTGTTTCGCGACTGAATAACAATCTTTTATGACATATAAAAGGGAAAGGCGCGCGTGCAAAAAACAGTCAATGAGATTTGTTTTAGTTGCGACTGATGCAAGCGCGCGCTCAAGCCCCCCCCCCCCCCCCCCCCAACAAAAAATAACTTCTTGATTATTTTAAAATACTCGATGTGGTGGGCTGCATTAAAGTGTTTAAATGACTTATTGATCAGTTAATTATGACAATGGTCAAACCGGCTATTTACCAACAGAGTGCCTACTGAAAACAATAAATATATATTTGAACTGCGGATCAAGAATAAAATGAAGAGAAGATCCTCGCAGTTATGAACACAACTTAAGTATTTGTGAAAAAAACCCTGAAAAAATCAGGCTTGCCGGGACTCCAACCCTGACCTCTGCGATTGCCTACTATTCCAAAGATATATAGAGATATAAAGAGAAAGACAGCAGCGCACAAACCTGAAAGATATATAAAGGGAAAGACTGCGGCGCACCAACCTGAAAGATATAAAGAGAAAGACAGCAGCGCACCAACCTGAAAGATATAAAAAGAAAGACAGCAGCGCACCAACCTGAAAGATATAAAGAGAAAGACAGCAGCGCACCAACCTGAAAGATATAAAGAGAAAGACAGCAGCGCACCAGCCTGAAATATATAAAGAGAAAGACAGCAGCGCACCAACCTGAAAGATATAAAGAGAAAGACAGCAGCACACCAACCTGAAAGATATAAAGAGAAAGACAGCAGCGCACCAACCTGAAAGATATAAAGACAAAGACAGCAGCGCACCAACCTGAAAGATATAAAGACAAAGACAGCAGCGCACCAACCTGAAAGATATAAAGAGAAAGACAGAAGCGCACCAACCTGAAACATATAAAGAGAAAGACAGCTGCGCACCAACCTGAAAGATATAAAGAAAAAGACAGCTGCGCAGCAACCTGAAAGATATAAAGAGAAAGACAGCAGCGCACCGACCTGAAAGATATAAAAAGAAAGACAGCAGCGCACCAACCTGAAAGATATAAAGACAAAGACAGCAGCGCACCAACCTGAAAGATATAAAGAAAAAGACAGCTGCGAACCAACCTGAAAGATATAAAGAAAAAGACAGCAGCGCACCAACCTGAAAGATATAAAGAGAAAGACAGCTGCGCACCAACCTGAAAGATATAAAGACAAAGACAGCAGCGCACGAACCTGAAAGATATAAAGACAAAGACAGCAGCGCACTAACCTGAAAGATATAAAGAGAAAGACAGCAGCACACCAACCTGAAAGATATAAAGAGAAAGACAGCAGCACACCAACCTGAAAGATATAAAGAGTAAGACAGCAGCACACCAACCTGAACAATATAAAGAGAAAGACAGCAGCACACCAACCTGAAAGATATAAAGAGAAAGACAGCAGCGCACCAACCTGAAAGATATAAAGAGAAAGACAGCAGCACACCAACCTGAAAGATATAAAGAGAAAGACAGCAGCGCACCAACCTGAAAGATATAAAGAGAAAGACAGCAGCAAACCAACCTGAAAGATATAAAGAGAAAGACAGCAGCGCACCAACCTGAAAGATATAAAGAGAAAGACAGCAGCGCACCAACCTGAAAGATATAAAGAGAAAGACAGCTGCGCACCAACCTGAAAGATATAAAGACAAAGACAGCAGCGCATCAACCTGAAAGATATAAAGAGAAAGACAGCAGCACACGAACCTGAAAGATATAAAGAAAAAGACAGCAGCGCACTAACCTGAAAGATATAACGAGAAAGACAGCAGCACACCAACCTGAAAGATATAAAGAGAAAGACAGCAGCACACCAACCTGAAAGATATAAAGAGAAAGACAGCAGCGCACCAACCTGAAAGATATAAAGTGAAAGACAGCAGCGCACCAACCTGAAAGATATAAAGAGAAAGACAGCAGAGCACCAACCTGAAAGATATAAAGAGAAAGACAGCAGCGACCCAACCTGAAAGATATAAAAAGAAAGACAGCAGCGCACCAACGTGAAAGATATAAAGAGAAAGACAGCAGCGCACCAATCTGAAAGATATAAAGAGAAAGACAGCAGCGCACGAACCTGAAAGATATAAAAAGAAAGACTGCAGCGCATCAACCTGAAAGATATAAAGAGAAATACAGCAGCCCACCAACCTGAAAGATATAAAGAGAAAGACAGCAGCGCACCAACCTGAAAGATATAAAGAGAAAGACAGCAGCGCACCAACCTGAAACATATAAAGAGAAAGACAGCTGCGCACCAACCTGAAAGATATAAAGAAAAAGACAGCTGCGCAGCAACCTGAAAGATATAAAGAGAAAGACAGCAGCGCACCGACCTGAAAGATATAAAAAGAAAGACAGCAGCGCACCAACCTGAAAGATATAAAGACAAAGACAGCAGCGCACCAACCTGAAAGATATAAAGAAAAAGACAGCTGCGAACCAACCTGAAAGATATAAAGAGAAAGACAGCAGCGCACCAACCTGAAAGATATAAAGAGAAAGACAGCTGCGCACCAACCTGAAAGATATAAAGACAAAGACAGCAGCGAACGAACCTGAAAGATATAAAGACAAAGACAGCAGCGCACTAACCTGAAAGATATAAAGAGAAAGACAGCAGCACACCAACCTGAAAGATATAAAGAGAAAGACAGCAGCACACCAACCTGAAAGATATTAAGAGTAAGACAGCAACACACCAACCTGAACGATATAAAGAGAAAGACAGCAGCACACCAACCTGAAAGATATAAAGAGAAAGACAGCAGCGCACCAACCTGAAAGATATAAAGAGAAAGACAGCAGCACACCAACCTGAAAGATATAAAGAGAAAGACAGCAGCGCACCAACCTGAAAGATATAAAGAGAAAGACAGCAGCAAACCAACCTGAAAGATATAAAGAGAAAGACAGCAGCGCACCAACCTGAAAGATATAAAGAGAAAGACAGCAGCGCACCAACCTGAAAGATATAAAGAGAAAGACAGCTGCGCACCAACCTGAAAGATATAAAGACAAAGACAGCAGCGCATCAACCTGAAAGATATAAAGAAAAAGACAGCAGCACACGAACCTGAAAGATATAAAGAGAAATACAGCAGCCCACCAACCTGAAAGATATAAAGAGAAAGACAGCAGCGCACCAAACTGAAAGATATAAAGAGAAAGACAGCAGCGCACCAACCTGAAACATATAAAGAGAAAGACAGCTGCGCACCAACCTGAAAGATATAAAGAAAAAGACAGCTGCGCAGCAACCTGAAAGATATAAAGAGAAAGACAGCAGCACACCAACCTGAAAGATATAAAGAGAAAGACAGCAGCACACCAACCTGAAAGATATAAAGAGTAAGACAGCAGCACACCAACCTGAAAGATATAAAGAGAAAGACAGCAGCACACCAACCTGAAAGATATAAAGAGAAAGACAGCAGCGCACCAACCTGAAAGATATAAAGAGAAAGACAGCAGCACACCAACCTGAAAGATATAAAGAGAAAGACAGCAGCGCACCAACCTGAAAGATATAAAGAGAAAGACAGCAGCCCACCAACCTGAAAGATATAAAGAGAAAGACAGCAGCGCACCAACCTGAAAGATATAAAGAGAAAGACAGCAGCGCACCAACCTGAAAGATATAAAGAGAAAGACAGCTGCGCACCAACCTGAAAGATATAAAGAAAAAGACAGCTGCGCACCAACCTGAAAGATATAAAGAGAAAGACAGCAGCACACCAACCTGAAAGATATAAAGAGAAAGACAGCAGCACACCAACCTGAAAGATATAAAGAGTAAGACAGCAGCACACCAACCTGAAAGATATAAAGAGAAAGACAGCAGCACACCAACCTGAAAGATATAAAGAGAAAGACAGCAGCGCACCAACCTGAAAGATATAAAGAGAAAGACAGCAGCACACCAACCTGAAAGATATAAAGAGAAAGACAGCAGCGCACCAACCTGAAAGATATAAAGAGAAAGACAGCAGCAAACCAACCTGAAAGATATAAAGAGAAAGACAGCAGCGCACCAACCTGAAAGATATAAAGAGAAAGACAGCAGCGCACCAACCTGAAAGATATAAAGAGAAAGACAGCTGCGCACCAACCTGAAAGATATAAAGACAAAGACAGCAGCGCATCAACCTGAAAGATATAAAGAGAAAGACAGCAGCACACGAACCTGAAAGATATAAAGAAAAAGACAGCAGCGCACTAACCTGAAAGATATAACGAGAAAGACAGCAGCACACCAACCTGAAAGATATAAAGAGAAAGACAGCAGCACACCAACCTGAAAGATATAAAGAGAAAGACAGCAGCGCACCAACCTGAAAGATATAAAGAGAAAGACAGCAGCGCACCAACCTGAAAGATATAAAGAGAAAGACAGCAGAGCACCAACCTGAAAGATATAAAAATAAAGACAGCAGCGACCCAACCTGAAAGATATAAAAAGAAAGACAGCAGCGCACCAACGTGAAAGATATAAAGAGAAAGACAGCAGCGCACCAATCTGAAAGATATAAAGAGAAAGACAGCAGCGCACGAACCTGAAAGATATAAAAAGAAAGACTGCAGCGCATCAACCTGAAAGATATAAAGAGAAATACAGCAGCCCACCAACCTGAAAGATATAAAGAGAAAGACAGCAGCGCACCAACCTGAAAGATATAAAGAGAAAGACAGCAGCGCACCAACCTGAAACATATAAAGAGAAAGACAGCTGCGCACCAACCTGAAAGATATAAAGAAAAAGACAGCTGCGCAGCAACCTGAAAGATATAAAGAGAAAGACAGCAGCGCACCGACCTGAAAGATATAAAAAGAAAGACAGCAGCGCACCAACCTGAAAGATATAAAGACAAAGACAGCAGCGCACCAACCTGAAAGATATAAAGAAAAAGACAGCTGCGAACCAACCTGAAAGATATAAAGAGAAAGACAGCAGCGCACCAACCTGAAAGATATAAAGAGAAAGACAGCTGCGCACCAACCTGAAAGATATAAAGACAAAGACAGCAGCGCACGAACCTGAAAGATATAAAGACAAAGACAGCAGCGCACTAACCTGAAAGATATAAAGAGAAAGACAGCAGCACACCAACCTGAAAGATATAAAGAGAAAGACAGCAGCACACCAACCTGAAAGATATTAAGAGTAAGACAGCAACACACCAACCTGAACGATATAAAGAGAAAGACAGCAGCACACCAACCTGAAAGATATAAAGAGAAAGACAGCAGCGCACCAACCTGAAAGATATAAAGAGAAAGACAGCAGCACACCAACCTGAAAGATATAAAGAGAAAGACAGCAGCGCACCAACCTGAAAGATATAAAGAGAAAGACAGCAGCAAACCAACCTGAAAGATATAAAGAGAAAGACAGCAGCGCACCAACCTGAAAGATATAAAGAGAAAGACAGCAGCGCACCAACCTGAAAGATATAAAGAGAAAGACAGCTGCGCACCAACCTGAAAGATATAAAGACAAAGACAGCAGCGCATCAACCTGAAAGATATAAAGAGAAAGACAGCAGCACACGAACCTGAAAGATATAAAGAGAAATACAGCAGCCCACCAACCTGAAAGATATAAAGAGAAAGACAGCAGCGCACCAACCTGAAAGATATAAAGAGAAAGACAGCAGCGCACCAACCTGAAACATATAAAGAGAAAGACAGCTGCGCACCAACCTGAAAGATATAAAGAAAAAGACAGCTGCGCAGCAACCTGAAAGATATAAAGAGAAAGACAGCAGCGCACCGACCTGAAAGATATAAAAAGAAAGACAGCAGCACACCAACCTGAAAGATATAAAGACAAAGACAGCAGCGCACCAACCTGAAAGATATAAAGAAAAAGACAGCTGCGCACCAACCTGAAAGATATAAAGACAAAGACAGCAGCGCACCAACCTGAAAGATATAAAGAGAAAGAAAGCAGCGCACCAACCTGAAAGATATCAAGAAAAGACAGCTGCGCACCTACCTGAAAGATATAAAGAGAAAGACAGCAGCGCACCAACCTGAAAGATATAAAGAAAAAGACAGCTGCGCACCAACCTGAAACATATAAAGAGAAAGACAGCAGCGCATCAACCTGAAAGATATAAAGAGAAAGACAGCTGCGCACCTACCTGAAAGATATAAAGAGAAAGACAGCAGCACACCAACCTGAAAGATATAAAGAGAAAGACAGCAGCGCACCAACCTGAAAGATATAAAGAAAAAGACAGCTGCGCACCAACCTGAAAGATATAAAGAGAAAGACAGCAGCGCACCGACCTGAAAGATATAAAAAGAAAGACAGCAGCGCACCAACCTGAAAGATATAAAGAGAAAGACAGCTGCGCACCAACCTTAAAGATATAAAGACAAAGACAGCAGCGCACGAACCTGAAAGATATAAAGACAAAGACAGCAGCGCACTAACCTGAAAGATATAAAGAGAAAGACAGCAGCACACCAACCTGAAAGATATAAAGAGAAAGACAGCAGCACACCAACCTGAAAGATATAAAGAGTAAGACAGCAGCACACCAACCTGAAAGATATAAAGAGAAAGACAACAGCACACCAACCTAAAAGATATAAAGAGAAAGACAGCAGCGCAGCAACCTGAAAGATATAAATAGAAAGACAGCAGCACACCAACCTGAAAGATATAAAGAGAAAGACAGCAGCGCCCCAACTTGAAAGATATAAAGAGAAAGACAGCAGCAAACCAACCTGAAAGATATAAAGACAAAGACAGCTGCGCACCAACCTGAAAGATATAAAGAGAAAGACAGCAGCGCACCGACCTGAAAGATATAAAAAGAAAGACAGCAGCGCACCAACCTGAAAGATATAAAGAGAAAGACAGCTGCGCACCAACCTTAAAGATATAAAGACAAAGACAGCAGCGCACGAACCTGAAAGATATAAAGACAAAGACAGCAGCGCACTAACCTGAAAGATATAAAGAGAAAGACAGCAGCACACCAACCTGAAAGATATAAAGAGAAAGACAGCAGCACACCAACCTGAAAGATATAAAGAGTAAGACAGCAGCACACCAACCTGAAAGATATAAAGAGAAAGACAACAGGACACCAACCTAAAAGATATAAAGAGAAAGACAGCAGCGCACCAACCTGAAAGATATAAATAGAAAGACAGCAGCACACCAACCTGAAAGATATAAAGAGAAAGACAGCAGCGCCCCAACTTGAAAGATATAAAGAGAAAGACAGCAGCAAACCAACCTGAAAGATATAAAGAGAAAGACAGCAGCGCACCAACCTGAAAGATATAAAGAGAAAGACAGCAGCGCACCAACCTGAAAGATATAAAGAGAAAGACAGCTGCGCACCAACCTGAAAGATATAAAGACAAAGACAGCAGCGCATCAACCTGAAAGATATAATGAGAAAGACAGCAGCACACGAACCTGAAAGATATAAAGGGAAAGACTGCGGCGCACCAACCTGAAAGCTATAAAGAGAAAGACAGCAGCGCACCAACCTGAAAGATATAAAGAGAAAGACAGCAGCGCACCAACCTGAAAGATATACAGAGAAAGACAGCAGCACACCAACCTGAAAGATATAAAAAGAAACACAGCAGCGCACCAACCTGAAAGATATAAAGAGAAAGACAGTAGCGCACAAACCTGAAAGATATAAAGAGAAAGACAGCTGTGCACCAACCTGAAAGATATAAAGAGAAAGACAAGCAGCGCACCAACCTTAAAGATTTAAAGAGAAAGACAGCAGCGCACCAACCTGAAAGATCTAAATAGAAAGACAGCAGCACACCAACCTGAAAGATATAAAGGGAAAGACAGCTGCGCACCAACCTGAAAGATATAAAGAGAAAAGAGGCTGCGCACCAACCTGAAAGATATAAAGAGAAAGACAAGCAGCGCACCAACCTTAAAGATATAAAGAGAAAGACAGCAGCGCACCAACCTGAAAGATATAAAGAGAAGGACAGCAGCCCACCAACCTGAAAGATACAAAGAGAAAGACAGCAGCCCACCAACCTGAAAGATATAAAGAGAAAGACAGCAGCGCACCAACCTGAAAGATATAAAGAGAAAGACAGCAGCGCACCAGCCTGAAATATATAAAGAGAAAGACAGCAGCGCACCAACCTGAAAGATATAAAGAGAAAGACAGCAGCACACCAACCTGAAAGATATAAAGAGAAAGACAGCAGCGCACCAACCTGAAAGATATAAAGACAAAGACAGCAGCGCACCAACCTGAAAGATATAAAGAGAAAGACAGCAGCGCACCAACCTGAAAGATATAAAGAGAAAGACAGCAGCGCACCAACCTGAAACATATAAAGAGAAAGACAGCTGCGCACCAACCTGAAAGATATAAAGAAAAAGACAGCTGCGCAGCAACCTGAAAGATATAAAGAGAAAGACAGCAGCGCACCGACCTGAAAGATATAAAAAGAAAGACAGCAGCGCACCAACCTGAAAGATATAAAGACAAAGACAGCAGCGCACCAACCTGAAAGATATAAAGAGAAAGACAGCAGCGCACCAACCTGAAAGATATAAAGAGAAAGACAGCTGCGCACCAACCTGAAAGATATAAAGAGAAAGACAGCAGGGCACCAACCTGAAAGATATAAAGAGAAAGACAGCAGCGCACCAACCTGAAAGATATAAAGAGAGAGAAAGACAGCAGGGCACCAACCTGAAAGATATAAAGAGAAAGACAGCAGCGCACCAACCTGAAAGATATAAAGAGAAAGACAGCAGCGCACCAACCTGAAAGATATAAAGAGAAAGACAGCAGCGCACCAACCTGAAAGATATAAAGAGAAAGACAGCAGCGCACAAACCTGAAAGATATAAAGAGAAAGACAGCTGCGCACCAACCTGAAAGATATAAAGAGAAAGACAGCAGGGCACCAACCTGAAAGATATAAAGAGAAAGACAGCTGCGCACCAACCTGAAAGATATAAAGAGAAAGACAGCAGGGCACCAACCTGAAAGATATAAAGAGAAAGACAGCTGCGCACCAACCTGAAAGATATAAAGAGAGAGAAAGACAGCAGGGCACCAACCTGAAAGATATAAAGAGAAAGACAGCAGCGCACCAACCTGAAAGATATAAATAGAAAGACAGCAGCGCACCAACCTGAAAGATATAAAGGGAAAGACAGCTGCGCACCAACCTGAAAGATATAAAGAGAAAGACAGCAGGGCACCAACCTGAAAGATATAAAGAGAAAGACAGCTGCGCACCAACCTGAAAGATATAAAGAGAAAGACAGCAGGGCACCAACCTGAAAGATATAAAGAGAAAGACAGCTGCGCACCAACCTGAAAGATATAAAGAGAAAGACAGCACCGTACCAACCTGAAAGATATAAAGAGAAAGACAGCAGCGCACCAACCTGAAAGATATAAAAAGAAAGACAGCAGCGCACCAACCTGAAAGATATAAAGAGAAAGACAGCAGCGCACCAACCTGAAAGATATAAAGAAAAAGACAGCTGCGAACCAACCTAAAAGATATAAAGAGAAAGACAGCAGCGCTCCTACCTGAAAGATATAAAGGGAAAGAAAGCGGCGCACCAACCTGAAAGATATATAAAGGGAAAGACTGCGGCGCACCAACCTGAAAGATATAAAGAGAAAGACAGCAGCGCACAAACCTGAAAGATATAAAGACAAAGACAGCAGCGCACAAACCTGAAAGATATAAAGACAAAGACAGCTGCGCACCAACCTGAAAGATATAAAGAGAAAGACAGCAGCGCACCAACCTGAAAGATATAAAAAGAAAGACAGCAGCGCACCAACCTGAAAGATATAAAGACAAAGACAGCAGCGTACCAACCTGAAAGATATAAAGAGAAAGACAGCAGGGCACCAACCTGAAAGATATAAAGAGAAAGACAGCTGCGCGCCTACCTGAAAGATATAAAGAGAAAGACAGCAGGGCACCAACCTGAAAGATATAAAGAGAAAGACAGCTGCGCGCCTACCTGAAAGATATAAAGAGAAAGACAGTAGCTCACCAACCTGAAAGATATAAAGAGAAAGACAGCAGCGCACAAACCTGAAAGATATAAAGAGAAAGACAGCAGCGCACCAACCTGAAAGATATAAATAGAAAGACAGCAGCGCACCAACCTGAAAGATATAAAGGGAAAGACAGCTGCGCACAAACCTGAAAGATATATAGAGAAAGACAGCAGCGCACAAACCTGAAAGATATAAAGAGAAAGACAGCTGCGCACCAACCTGAAAGATATAAAGAGAAAGACAGCAGGGCACCAACCTGAAAGATATAAAGAGAAAGACAGCTGCGCACCAACCTGAAAGATATAAAAGGAAAGACAGCAGCGCACCAACCTGAAAGATATAAAGAGAAAGACAGCAGCGCACCAATCTGAAAGATATAAAGAGAAAGGCAGCAGCGCTCCAACCTGAAAGATATAAAGAAAAAGACAGCAGCGCACAAACCTGAAAGATATAAAGACAAAGACAGCAGCGCACCAACCTGAAAGATATAAAGAGAAAGACAGCTGCGCGCCTACCTGAAAGATATAAAGAGAAAGACAGCAGGGCACCAACCTGAAAGATATAAAGAGAAAGACAGCTGCGCGCCTACCTGAAAGATATAAAGAGAAAGACAGTAGCTCACCAACCTGAAAGATATAAAGAAAAGACAGCAGCGCACCAACCTGAAAGATATAAAGAGAAAGACAGCAGCGCACCAACCTGAAAGATATAAATAGAAAGACAGCAGCGCACCAACCTGAAAGATATAAAGGGAAAGACAGCTGCGCACAAACCTGAAAGATATAAAGAGAAAGACAGCAGCGCACAAACCTGAAAGATATAAAGAGAAAGACAGCTGCGCACCAACCTGAAAGATATAAAGAGAAAGACAGCAGGGCACCAACCTGAAAGATATAAAGAGAAAGACAGCTGCGCACCAACCTGAAAGATATAAAGAGAGAGAAAGACAGCAGGGCACCAACCTGAAAGATATATAAAGGGAAAGATTGCGGCGCACCAACCTGAAAGATATAAAGAGAAAGACAGCTGCGCGCCTACCTGAAAGATATAAAGAGAAAGACAGTAGCTCACCAACCTGAAAGATATAAAGAGAAAGGCAGCAGCGCTCCAACCTGAAAGTTATAAATAAAAAGACAGCAGCGCACAAACCTGAAAGATATAAAGACAAAGACAGCAGCGCACCAACCTGAAAGATATAAAGAGAAAGACAGCAGCGCACCAACCTGAAAGATATAAAGAAAAGACAGCAGCGCACCAACCTGAAAGATATAAAGAAAAGACAGCAGCGCACCAACCTGAAAGATATAAAGAGAAAGACAGCAGGGCACCAACCTGAAAGATATAAAGAGAAAGACAGCTGCGCTCCTACCTGAAAGATATAAAGAGAAAGACAGCAGGGCACCAACCTGAAAGATATGAAGAGAAAGACAGCTGCGCGCCTACCTGAAAGATATAAAGAGAAAGACAGTAGCTCACCAACCTGAAAGATATAAAGAAAAGACAGCAGCGCACCAACCTGAAAGATATAAAGAGAAAGACAGCAGCGCACCAACCTGAAAGATATAAATAGAAAGACAGCAGCGCACCAACCTGAAAGATATAAAGGGAAAGACAGCTGCGCACAAACCTGAAAGATATAAAGAGAAAGACAGCAGCGCACAAACCTGAAAGATATAAAGAGAAAGACAGCTGCGCACCAACCTGAAAGATATAAAGAGAAAGACAGCAGGGCACCAACCTGAAAGATATAAAGAGAAAGACAGCTGCGCACCAACCTGAAAGATATAAAGAGAAAGACAGCAGGGCACCAACCTGAAAGATATAAAGAGAAAGACAGCTGCGCACCAACCTGAAAGATATAAAGAGAAGAGAAAGACAGCAGGGCACCAACCTGAAAGATATATAAAGGGAAAGACTGCGGCGCACCAACCTGAAAGATATAAAGAGAAAGACAGCTGCGCGCCTACCTGAAAGATATAAAGAGAAAGACAGTAGCTCACCAACCTGAAAGATATAAAGAGAAAGACAGCAGGGCACAAACCTGAAAGATATAAATAGAAAGACAGCAGCGCACCAACCTGAAAGATATAAAGGGAAAGACAGCAGCGCACCAACCTGAAAGATATAAAGAGAAAGACAGCAGCGCACCAATCTGAAAGATATAAAGAGAAAGGCAGCAGCGCTCTAACCTGAAAGATATAAAGAAAAAGACAGCAGCGCACAAACCTGAAAGATATAAAGACAAAGACAGCAGCGCACCAACCTGAAAGATATAAAGAGAAAGACAGCTGCGCGCCTACCTGAAAGATATAAAGAGAAAGACAGCAGGGCACCAACCTGAAAGATATAAAGAGAAAGACAGCTGCGCGCCTACCTGAAAGATATAAAGAGAAAGACAGTAGCTCACCAACCTGAAAGATATAAAGAGAAAGACAGCAGCGCACCAACCTGAAAGATATAAAGAGAAAGACAGCAGCGCACCAACCTGAAAGATATAAATAGAAAGACAGCAGCGCACCAACCTGAAAGATATAAAGGGAAAGACAGCTGCGCACAAACCTGAAAGATATAAAGAGAAAGACAGCAGCGCACAAACCTGAAAGATATAAAGAGAAAGACAGCTGCGCGCCAACCTGAAAGATATAAAGAGAAAGACAGCAGGGCACCAACCTGAAAGATATAAAGAGAAAGACAGCTGCGCACCAACCTGAAAGATATAAAGAGAGAGAAAGACAGCAGGGCACCAACCTGAAAGATATATAAAGGGAAAGATTGCGGCGCACCAACCTGAAAGATATAAAGAGAAAGACAGCTGCGCGCCTACCTGAAAGATATAAAGAGAAAGACAGTAGCTCACCAACCTGAAAGATATAAAGAAAAGACAGCAGCGCACCAACCTGAAAGATATAAAGAAAAGACAGCAGCGCACCAACCTGAAAGATATAAAGAGAAAGACAGCAGGGCACAAACCTGAAAGATATAAATAGAAAGACAGCAGCGCACCAACCTGAAAGATATAAAGGGAAAGACAGCAGCGCACCAACCTGAAAGATATAAAGAGAAAGACAGCAGCGCACCAATCTGAAAGATATAAAGAGAAAGGCAGCAGCGCTCCAACCTGAAAGTTATAAATTAAAAGACAGCAGCGCACCAACCTGAAAGATATAAAGACAAAGACAGCAGCGCACCAACCTGAAAGATATAAAGAGAAAGACAGCAGCGCACCAACCTGAAAGATATAAAGAAAAGACAGCAGCGCACCAACCTGAAAGATATAAAGAAAAGACAGCAGCGCACCAACCTGAAAGATATAAAGAGAAAGACAGCAGGGCACCAACCTGAAAGATATAAAGAGAAAGACAGCTGCGCGCCTACCTGAAAGATATAAAGAGAAAGACAGCAGGGCACCAACCTGAAAGATATAAAGAGAAAGACAGCTGCGCGCCTACCTGAAAGATATAAAGAGAAAGACAGTAGCTCACCAACCTGAAAGATATAAAGAAAAGACAGCAGCGCACCAACCTGAAAGATATAAAGAGAAAGACAGCAGCGCACCAACCTGAAAGATATAAATAGAAAGACAGCAGCGCACCAACCTGAAAGATATAAAGGGAAAGACAGCTGCGCACAAACCTGAAAGATATAAAGAGAAAGACAGCAGCGCACAAACCTGAAAGATATAAAGAGAAAGACAGCTGCGCACCAACCTGAAAGATATAAAGAGAAAGACAGCAGGGCACCAACCTGAAAGATATAAAGAGAAAGACAGCTGCGCACCAACCTGAAAGATATAAAGAGAAAGACAGCAGGGCACCAACCTGAAAGATATAAAGAGAAAGACAGCTGCGCACCAACCTGAAAGATATAAAGAGAGAGAAAGACAGCAGGGCACCAACCTGAAAGATATATAAAGGGAAAGACTGCGGCGCACCAACCTGAAAGATATAAAGAGAAAGACAGCTGCGCGCCTACCTGAAAGATATAAAGAGAAAGACAGTAGCTCACCAACCTGAAAGATATAAAGAGAAAGACAGCAGGGCACAAACCTGAAAGATATAAATAGAAAGACAGCAGCGCACCAACCTGAAAGATATAAAGGGAAAGACAGCAGCGCACCAACCTGAAAGATATAAAGAGAAAGACAGCAGCGCACCAATCTGAAAGATATAAAGAGAAAGGCAGCAGCGCTCCAACCTGAAAGATATAAAGAAAAAGACAGCAGCGCACAAACCTGAAAGATATAAAGACAAAGACAGCAGCGCACCAACCTGAAAGATATAAAGAGAAAGACAGCTGCGCGCCTACCTGAAAGATATAAAGAGAAAGACAGCAGGGCACCAACCTGAAAGATATAAAGAGAAAGACAGCTGCGCGCCTACCTGAAAGATATAAAGAGAAAGACAGTAGCTCACCAACCTGAAAGATATAAAGAAAAGACAGCAGCGCACCAACCTGAAAGATATAAAGAGAAAGACAGCAGCGCACCAACCTGAAAGATATAAATAGAAAGACAGCAGCGCACCAACCTGAAAGATATAAAGGGAAAGACAGCTGCGCACAAACCTGAAAAATATAAAGAGAAAGACAGCAGCGCACAAACCTGAAAGATATAAAGAGAAAGACAGCTGCGCACCAACCTGAAAGATATAAAGAGAAAGACAGCAGGGCACCAACCTGAAAGATATAAAGAGAAAGACAGCTGCGCACCAACCTGAAAGATATAAAGAGAGAGAAAGACAGCAGGGCATCAACCTGAAAGATATATAAAGGGAAAGACTGCGGCGCACCAACCTGAAAGATATAAAGAGAAAGACAGCTGCGCGCCTACCTGAAAGATATAAAGAGAAAGACAGTAGCTCACCAACCTGAAAGATATAAAGAAAAGACAGCAGCGCACCAACCTGAAAGATATAAAGAGAAAGACAGCAGCGCACCAACCTGAAAGATATAAATAGAAAGACAGCAGCGCACCAACCTGAAAGATATAAAGGGAAAGACAGCTGCGCACAAACCTGAAAAATATAAAGAGAAAGACAGCAGCGCACAAACCTGAAAGATATAAAGAGAAAGACAGCTGCGCACCAACCTGAAAGATATAAAGAGAAAGACAGCAGGGCACCAACCTGAAAGATATAAAGAGAAAGACAGCTGCGCACCAACCTGAAAGATATAAAGAGAGAGAAAGACAGCAGGGCATCAACCTGAAAGATATATAAAGGGAAAGACTGCGGCGCACCAACCTGAAAGATATAAAGAGAAAGACAGCTGCGCGCCTACCTGAAAGATATAAAGAGAAAGACAGTAGCTCACCAACCTGAAAGATATAAAGAAAAGACAGCAGCGCACCAACCTGAAAGATATAAAGAAAAGACAGCAGCGCACCAACCTGAAAGATATAAAGAGAAAGACAGCAGGGCACAAACCTGAAAGATATAAATAGAAAGACAGCAGCGCACCAACCTGAAAGATATAAAGGGAAAGACAGCAGCGCACCAACCTGAAAGATATAAAGAGAAAGACAGCAGCGCACCAATCTGAAAGATATAAAGAGAAAGGCAGCAGCGCTCCAACCTGAAAGATATAAAGAAAAAGACAGCAGCGCACAAACCTGAAAGATATAAAGACAAAGACAGCAGCGCACCAACCTGAAATATATAAAGAGAAAGACAGCAGCGAACCAACCTGAAAGATATAAACAGAAAGACAGCTGCGCACCAACCTGGTAGGAGTGAGTTTGGCTGGTCGACAGTTGGCGAATATTTATCGGACGAGTTAACTTCAAATTCTGAGGACGAGAAACGCATATTTCGTTCTGAGAGGCGTGCGGAGCGTCGTTCTAAACAAGCAGCGAGTCGTTATAGGGTCACAAATGGAGGGACACGAAGTCGTCTACTAATTTCGCGTTGTTTTCGTCTACAATCCCTTGTTTTTAATGGACCAATATGCTATATTATTTGTTAGTATAATTTCAGAGGTGATTATAAGAATTGAAGCATTCTGATTGGTCGAGAAGCTCGGCTTATGAGGCTATAATCACCCCGCGAAATTAGAATTTATTTAGTTAAAGCAATGAGGCTATGAGGCATATATGAGGCTATAATCACCCCGCGAAATTATAGCTTTGAAGGCTTGGTTACTTAGCCACGCCACCTTTGACATCCGGCCAGAAGGGAAGTAAACATGGCCGCTTTTGCTGAATGAAAATTTCTTGGATTAGAAAGAAACTAGTCCAAGTCCTGGATATTTTAAACATTGGGAATTTTTCAAATTAACTACCAAGACTTTTGGACCGAAAATATTTTCAAGAGATGGTTCTCAAGGCATTAGAAATGATCGTAAACACGGCGGTTTTGGCGATCGATGAGAAACTCAGTCAGATCGATTGAGCAAACATCATTTAGTTCTCTTCTCACCGGAGCTACTCAGTTTTAGAGGATTCGCACATTCGCTTAGAAGTCATCCACAATCATACTGAAAGGTAACGGACATCTATCTTTCTCATTGTGTTTGTTTTGTTCCGTTTTATTGCTTTAACTAAATAAATTCTGATTGCAATCGATGATTTAAACTGGTTTACACCGTATGCAAGCGAACACTTGTGTTTGCTGTTTTCGTGTTTGCTATCGTTATTTTTTTTTAAGTTCTTGATGATCACCTCTAAAAATTATACTAAAACAATTATTTGCCTCAGGCTCAGTGATTATTGTTGAATAATCCCCTCGACTTCGTCTCGGGGATTATTCAACAATAATCACTTCGCCTTCGGCGAATAATTGTTAGATATCTTGCATTAGTTATTGAGGAATCTACTAATTTGTATGTTTGTCGATTTTCATTCCATGCCATAAAGTTTTTTGCATGGAATATAATAATCTTTTGATTTGTGTAATTTTATATCTATTTGGTTGGTGCATTGAAAAGAATTGACCAATCTAATGATTTGTATATTTTTATATGGTACCATTTAATTTGGTGCATTGAAAATAATTGAACAGTCTATCGATTTGTATATTTTAATATCATAGCATTCAATTTGGTGCATGGAATGCAACTAAACAATCTATTGATGCTTAATATTTTTTATATAATGCCGCTTAATTTGGTTTAATGATTTGTTCACTTTTTATCATCTAATTTTGTACATGGAATATAATTTTGAACAATTGAATATAATGAACATGTTGTGAAATACAAGTCATAGTCTCAGTCTCCATTTAGAGCACGTGTTCGCCGGTCTATGTATAGCCTCGATTTCATGTAATAAAATCAGAGTTGTGGTTTGTACAGCCATGTTCAATGTGTTCCTTCACATTTGATAAAATACTAAAGCATAACATGGTGTCAGAAAGCGGAGAATAATAAATCAACTCCCACCACCGAAGACGCTATCATTCGAGGGAAATGTTGCAGAGAATTGGAGACGTTGGATTCAGCAATTCAGGCTTTTTCTCAACGCGACGGGCTTCGCTTCAGTGTTCAACCTTGTTAACAGTTGCCGGAGAGGAGGCGCTGGAGACTTTAAGAGGCTCCGACTGAGAATATGAAGAATCGTTGGACAGGCTGGGGAAATCGAAAATCTTGAAACTTTGCCTGAATAACACCTTTGGGGAACTATGTTCGAAAATATTATTCTCATCTTCTAGGAATTTATGGTTTTCGAGAAATTAAGAAAAAACGAAAATAACGGTTTTTGGCTCATTAAATATGCAAAAAATATGCGTAAAAATGGCAAAGTTCTCGATATTCCTATAAGAGCAATTTTCAATGCTTTAAATCGAAATAAACTTAGAATAATAGCTTGACCTTTCTTCTTTCAGGCAACATAAACTTTCATTTTTTTCCGGCTATTTTGAGGTTTCCTTCGCCTTTTAAAATATTGCATTATCAAGCACTTCGGGAAAGGGCAAAAATTGAGAAACTTTGGAGGCCGAAAAAGCACCTTGATATGTCCGATATGGAGTCGAAATAAACACTGTGCAAAAGCTCAATGTCTCGTCTGTTATAATATTAAATAAAAAATCTGGGTACTCAAGATTCACACAAATGAGAAACGAAAGTTTACGACCTCCTCGTGCCTAATTTGCATAAAGCTAATTTTTGAATTCGTCCTCCGCTAAGTGATCTGGTCCGCTAAATTTACATTTGGAAGCTATGATTTGCACAAAGAAAGCAATTTTAACTGAGCAACTTTATTTGATTTTGTTGACGTCTTATGCCTATCAACAGGTTATATAGACGCGAAGAAAGAAGAAAAAATAGTAAAATCATCGACTGAGCTCATTGCGTGACCTGCGTCACGTTATGAATTTTCTTGTCAATAATTGAATTAAAAAGATCGGAGGAAAGATTTGTTTGTTAGGACTCTTACATTTCAAATTTAAGATTAAAGATTAAGATAATATCATTCACTTTAATACCTGAAATTGGGAATGATTTGTATATTTTATTTACTCGCGTAACTTACGTCAAAAATATAAATCGTTTAGTTATTATTAATTTGGAAGTTTACTTTTTACGAACATAAACGTACATAATTATTAAAACTATGATGAACATATATCGCTGTTAGCTTCCGTTCAGTTGTCATTAATGGAAATAAAATACGAAAAGTTTCTCATCTTGTTTTAAAACAACTATATAAAAGGTTTCGATCGTGCAAAATCCATTCATTCATTCAGATGTACATCACAAAATTAGATTAAAGAGACCGAACATGTACACAGCGACAGGACCCGGCGTCAGGACATTTAACACAAAGCACGAAATTATTCGGCTGAAATTTAAAAATAGAATGACCCTTTACAGTTGTGCCTCTCTTGTTGGTGGGGCTTGGAGTCCAAGCCCAGAAAATCCAGAATTTGTCCAGTTTGTAAATTACCATGCAAAAGCACACTTCAAATTTTGTTACAGCTTGTCTGACACAAACTGAAAGCATCTATAGCGAAGGAAAATTGTTAGTTGCCCGTGCAGGTGAGTTAAAATCTTTGAACCACTTTTATGTATGGGTATCTGAATTAATACAAGCTTAACTATCCAATACCTTAGGATTTTTGTAGCGCAAGAATGCCAAGAACATATGACAGTTTGCCATAAATACAAGAACACGCTCTTTCGCTGGCGGACTGGAGAGCAAGATGTTCTATACCAATGGAAATTGCGAGCCATAAGCCTTCTTTTACTCAGGGACGATCGCGGAACTGCAAGCAACCCTACTCTGTTTTACAAGAGACGGGTATGCTTGTTTGAGCTAGATCACATAAGCATTAACTTTCTGTTACTTAATTTTGTTTTAAGCCCACAGTAACAACTTCCAAGTAAAAATTTAATGAATAATAGCTTACATGATTACTATAGTATTTCCTAGACTTTTAAGTTAAAACACTTTCTTTAATATTGTGAAAATCGCTTTTGGTTTTAAGTTATAAAATGACAGTTGACCTTACCCTACTAGCCTTCAGAACAAGCGGTGTTGCTCAAGGGATAGAAAGCGTATGTAAACGTGCGAGCAGGCGAGTGCAAACACAAGAGCGCGCACGCGATTGCTAAGTGGTACAGTTGTTTATCCGCTTGATCCTTCGCGCCGCGCTAAACCACTCGTTCTGTAGACTAACACTTTTGCGAAGGCATTAAGTGACAGACGTTGGTTTTCAGCCAGTGATGCCAGATATTCGTTCTGGCATTTATATACCAAATATTTTACCTTACCTGCACGGGCAACTAACAATTTTCCTTTGCTATCGATACTTTCAGTTTCTGTCAGACAAGATGTAACAAAATTTGAAGTGTGCTATTGCATGGTAATTTACAAACTGGACAAAGTCTGGATTTTCTGGGCTTGGACTCCAAGCCCCACCAACAAGAGAGGCACAACTGTAAAGGGTCATTCTATTTTTAAATTTCAGCCGAATAATTTCGTGCTTTGTGTTAAATGTCCTGACGCCGGGTCAAGTCGCTGTGTACATGTTCGGTCTCTTTAATCTAATTTTGTGATGTACATCTGAATGAATGAATGGATTTTGCACGATCGAAACCTTTTATATAGTTGTTTTAAAACAAGATGAGAAACTTTTCGTATTTTATTTCCATTAATGACAACTGAACGGAAGCTAACAGCGATATATGTCCATCATAGTTTTAATAATTATGTACGTTTATTTTCGTAAAAAGTAAACTTCCAAATTAATAATAACTACATGATTTATATTTTTGACGTAAGTTACGCGAGTAAATAAAATATACAAATCATTCCCAATTTCAGGTATTAAAGTAAATGATATTATCTTAATCTTTAATCTTAAATTTGAAATGTAAGAGTCCTAACAAACAAATCTTTCCTCCGATCTTTTTAATTCAATGATTGGCAAGAAAATTCATAACGTGACGCAGGTCACGCAATGAGCTCAGTCGATGATTTTACTATTTTTTCTTCTTTCTTCGCGTCTATATAACCTGTTGATAGGCATAAGACGTCAACAAAATCAAATAAAGTTGCTCAGTTAAAATTGCTTTCTTTGTGCAAATCATAGCTTCCAAATGTAAATTTAGCGGACCAGATCACTTAGCGGAGGACGAATTCAAAAATTAGCTTTATGCAAATTAGGCACGAGGAGGTCGTAAACTTTCGTTTCTCATTTGTGTGAATCTTGAGTACCCAGATTTTTTATTTAATATTATAACAGACGAGACATTGAGCTTTTGCACAGTGTTTATTTCGACTCCATATCGGACATATCAAGGTGCTTTTTCGGCCTCCAAAGTTTCTCAATTTTTGCCCTTTCCCGAAGTGCTTGATAAAGCAATATTTTAAAAGGCGAAGGAAACCTCAAAATAGCCGGAAAAAAATGAAAGTTTATGTTGCCTGAAAGAAGAAAGGTCAAGCTATTATTCTAAGTTTATTTCGATTTAAAGCATTGAAAATTGCTCTTATAGGAATATCGAGAACTTTGCCATTTTTACGCATATTTTTTGCATATTTAATGAGCCAAAAACCGTTATTTTCGTTTTTTCTTAATTTCTCGAAAACCATAAATTCCTAGAAGATGAGAATAATATTTTCGAACATAGTTCCCCAAAGGTGTTATTCAGGCAAAGTTTCAAGATTTTCGATTTCCCCAGCCTGTCCAACGATTCTTCATATTCTCAGTCGGAGCCTCTTAATACTGTACATTCGGTCTCAGCGATGAAGACAAGGATAAGATACATGTCGTGATCAAGAGATTCGAAGAATATTGTACGCCAAAAAAGAATGTAGCATATATACGAGCGACATGTGTTTAACACGA
This sequence comes from Oculina patagonica, assembly GCF_052425735.1. Classification (NCBI taxonomy): domain Eukaryota; kingdom Metazoa; phylum Cnidaria; class Anthozoa; order Scleractinia; family Oculinidae; genus Oculina; species Oculina patagonica. The sequence goes on from NC_135758.1 coordinate 17,087,205, forward strand.
GGGCACAAAGAGCGACCGAAGGAATCGATGCTTACGTCACGGAACTGCGCAAGCTTGCAAGAAACTGAGTTTGGAGAATTGCATGATTCTATAATTCGTGATCGTATTGTGTGTGGTATCAGAAGTAACGAGGTCAGGAAACGTCTTCTGCGAGAAAAAGATTTAAATTTGGAGGGAGCAGTTGAAATGTGCAAGTCATCTGAGATTTCTGAATATCAGGCGAAAAATATGGTTGTGGATCAAGATGACCGAGAGGTGCGCGACGTGAAAGACGATTCCAAAAAGTCACCCGGAAAATCGAGACGAGGAAATGGAAAGCACAGCCAAACAAAGAAACCGTTCAACTGTAGAAGATGTGGAAAAGTACACCAGCCTATGAAATGCCCAGCCTATGGTCAGGTTTGCTACAAATGTAAACAAAGGAATCATTACTCAAAAATGTGCCAGTCCAAGCCAAGGTAACCTGCGATCAGGCGTTATTTTTCTCGTGGCGGAGGGGTCAACGGAAAAATGAACGCCTGATACAATTACTTGTCGAGTCGTCTGTAAAAAGTCCAGAATCTGGACTTTTTTCTGATTGGTCAGAAAACAAAAGGCAACATTAAAACTCTATCCTGATTGGCTAATTGAGTTCAAGTCTAATTTCCGGTCCAAAAATATCACGCGTAGATGATTGTTATCATGGCGGGTGTTGAGCGGAATGAAGTAGAGAGCGAGTTCTTCTAGCTTTTAGAAAATCTCTCAAGAGTTTTGTTCACAAAACATTTAAAGACGAACAAAGGGAGTGTATTCGACGAATAGTTTGTGAAAGAAAAGATGTTTTGGCGGTGCTTCCGACGGAATTCGGCAAGAGCGTGATATATCACCAATGGTGTCGAAGATTTAATATTACATCACACCACCAAAGACGCCAGACGATCGTGCCAGTGACGAAAACTACAACCTTGAAATGTCTAACCTGAGCCTTACACAAAATCAGCCTTTGCAAAAAACAAATTTTAAAAACCATCCGATCAGCTCGTTCAAAAGGGTTATTCAAACACACGTTTGTGAGAGTAAAAATATAATTTGAAGGCGCTTATCACGCTTATCTGATGGCATCGCCGACATTCTAGACGACGTTGACAGATACTTTAATTAGGGGGCGGCAGACGACTTCACAAGTAATTGTATCAGGCTTTCCTTTTTTCGCCTTCCCTCCGCCGCGAAAAAAAAAGAAAGCCTGATCGCAGGTTAAAGCCAAGGGACAGTTCAAAACAAGTAAGTGAGTTCACATGTGATGATTCAGATACAGATGAGTTGTTTATCCTATTTAGCATTATCCTATGAAAACTGTTGAAGAAGTTGCAGCTGAATTGAGTGATGCCAAAGTATTTAGTGTTCTAGATGCTACATCTGGCTTTTGGCATATTAAGCTTGACGAGAAAAGTTCAGAACTGTTAACATTCAACACACCATTTGGTCAATACCGGTACCTTAGAATGCCATTTGGTATCAACTCAGCCCCCGAGATCTTCCAAAAGAGAATGACTCAAGCCTTTGAGGACTTGAGTGGAGTGAAGACAATCGCTGATGATATTCTTATCTGGGGCAGAAATGAAGTTGAGCACAACCATCGCCTAGAGCAAGTGTTGGAACGTTCAAGGAAAGTTGGACTGTAGCTCAACCAAAGTAAAAAGAAGATTTTGACGGCTGAAGTTCCATACATTGGCCACGTGTTGACATCCAACGGATTGAAACCAGATCCTAGCAAGGTGCGTGCAGTGGAGGAAATGCCATCTCCAGCAGATAAGCCAGCACTTTTAAGATTTCTTGGAATGGTGAATTACATAGGTAAATTCATACCCAACCTAGCAGACCTAACTCAGCCACTAAGAGAGCTACTGCACAAAGAGGTGGAATGGCATTGGTCCGAAAGACAAGAGAAAGCATTCCGAGCCATTAAAGAAAAGCTGACAAGTGATGCGACACTCCAGTATTATGATGTTGAAACCCCCCTTACAGTATCAGTAGATGCATCATCCTATGGACTTGGGGCATGTTTGCTTCAAGAAGGTAGACCAGTGTGCTACGCATACAGATCACTTAACTCTGCTGAAAAAAAAATATGCGCAGATAGAGAAAGAACTGTTGGCAATCGTGTATGGTTGTACCAAATGTCACCAGTATGTTTATGGCAAGAAAGTAAAAGTCCAAACCGACCACAAGCCCTTGGAAGCATTGTCCAAGAAACCATTATTCCAAACACCACAGAGATTACAGCGAATGATGTTAAGTTTACAGCATTATGACCTGCAAGTGGAGTATGAACCAGGCAAAAACTTGTTCATTGCAGACACTCTAAGTCGTGCTCCAGAAGAAAGCAATGAAACTGCAGCCAACACAAAGGATGAATTTGAGGTACTTGTAACGAAAGATAACGGTAAATATGGACTTTAATGGTGACCGAACATCGCTAGCGCTTACATTGGAAATACTGACTGCTACTCGCATAAATTACTACTTAAATACTGCACACATATGCACGTGCACTTACATATTCTAATATTCTAATTACGGTTATGCATAATTCGTCACATCTTCCCCTTTAAAGGAAAGCTCAAGTCATCACTCATAAGGATATTGTTCTGACAAACGACCGACTAAGATATGACAAAGTCTCTGACATAGTCTCTAAACGACCTACTAAGACATGACATATTCTCTGACATAGTCTCTGATATAGTCTCTAAACGACCGACTAAGACATGACGTAGTCTCTGAAATAGCCAGGAGGGTTTCTCCGTCTTGTGGATCTTCTGATCTCCTGCTGTCCAGATGAGCCCGGTGCTGGCGTAGGTTCAGCTCCGAGGGGCAACGACGCAGGTGTGGCCACAGGGACCGGGGCAACGGGTTGAGCCACAGGGTTCTGAGCCACAGGTTCAGGCGAAGGGAACAGCACAGTGGATTCAGGAGCAACCTCTTCAAACTGCGGCGAAGGAAGCTCATAGTCGTTCAGCGGCATTTTCTCCTCATTGGCACGCCAAATATCTTTCCGATTTCTACGGCGAACTTCCCCGTCAACTTGCACATCATAAGATCTGGGAGCTACTTCTCTCAAACATGTACCTCGTTTCCAGGTCCCTCGCGGGGAACGAACACGAACCGCTTCACCAGGTTTAAGGTGACTCGATCGAAATAAATGACGTGCTGTATGCCTGTCGAAAATTTCTAATAACTTCACCATTTCTGACTCGATTTCCCTGAAACTTTCGCATTTTACTCGAAATTTATCGAAGATTAATACGCACGTCAATATGTCGATGTAATGATTGCGAGTTTTGCGCAATGTTACTTTTATTGAACACACCTATTTGGATAAAACTGCTATTTACAGAAAACTGAGCGCTAAGATTTCGTTTAAACTACTGCAATTATCTCATTATAACATCTTATTATGACTCTCTAAGTTTCTGAAAAATCGTCGGAACAGAAACCTCGATACAATTTGATCATCAAAATATTAATCTCGGGCAAACTTCGAGGCTTGGAACGCTCCAGCGCTTCCACATTTCGCCCATAAGTACCGTAACCGAAGACAAAGAAAGTTCAATGCATCAGTTTTGTTAGCTCCAAATCACATTCGGCTATTTGCAACGATGAACAAGTTTGAGCAAATATTATAAACTCACCATTTGCACCAAAATGTAGGAAGGTCTCCAAATTTACGTTGTTTTAAATTACATGAAAACTAACCGTGCGAATGAAATAAAACAACCGGAACATTATACATAAACTTTGTGCTACTTTACGTTTCTGGAGCTGCCTTGATTTGGATGAAATAATGTTTAAAAGTGAAGCACTGCTCCAACTCTCTTTTAAACACGGCCTTGTTGTTGTTTTAATTCTACAGCTGACGCTATGCAAATTGCCTTGGGTTTGGTGAGAATTTGAAGAATTTGCACATGGATAAGGGGGGTGCATTTTACGCCATAAGACGGCAGTTATTTGAATTACAATAAACAGACTACAATGTCTTAATTTCAACTTTACTTCCAACCCTTTTCAAATTTCATGTGGCATAAATTAAGGACACCTCTGACATCAGAACATAAAGCAACCGAACACTGTCAATGCACCCCCCTTATCCATGTGCAAATTTTTCAAATTCTCGTCAATTTCAAGGACATTTGCATAGCGTTAGTTGTATAATCCAAACAACAACATGGCCGTGTTCACAAGAGAGTTATAGCAGTGCTTCACTTTAAAACATGATTTCATCCAAATCAATGCAGCTCCAGAAACGTAAAGCAGCATAAAGTTTTTGTAAGATGTTCAATTTAATGTTCCGGTTCTTTAAAGCAATTCGTACGGTTAGTTTCCATGTAATTTAGAAAAACGTAAATTTGGAGACCTTCCTACATTTTGACGCAAATGGTGAGCTTATAATATTTGCTCAAACTTGTTTATCGTTGCAAATAGCCGAATGTGATTTGGAGCTGTCAAAACTGATGCATTGAACTTTCTTTGTCTTCGGTTATGGTACTTTTGGGCGAAATGTGGAAGCACTGGAGCGTTCCAAGCCTCGAAGTTTGCCCGAGATTAATATTTTGATGATCAAATTGTATCGACGTTTCTGTTCCGACGATTTTTCAGAAATTTAGGGAGTGATAATAAGATGTTATAATGAGATAATTGCAGTCGTTTAAACGAAATCTTAGCGCTCAGTTTTCTGTAAATAGCAGTTTTATCCAAATAGGTATGTTTAATAAAGTTACCATTGCGCAAAACTCGCAATCATTACATCGACATATTGACGTGCGTATTATTCTTTGATAAATTTCGAGTAAAATGCGAAAGTTTCAGGGAAATCGAGTCAGAAATGGTGAAGTAATTAGAAATTTTTGACAGGCATACAGCACATCATTTATTTCGATCGAGTCACCTTAAGTGGAGCAAGAGAGCGCTTGCCACGATTGTAGAATTTCTTCTGCTTCTCCTTCTGTGCACTTAGCTTTCTAGCATCAGCGGCAAGGCTAAACCTTGGTTTGAGAAGAGCTTCAGTGGCCGGCAGTAACGTCTTACAACGACGTCCAAAGAAACGTTGCGCCGGACTAGCATCCAATCCCTCGCTTGGAGTATTGCGCCAATCAAGAAGTGCTTGAAATTCACTGACACCAGCAGCCCGGCATTTCGTAAAGAGGCGTTTGACCTTGCGAACTGCATTCTCGGCCTTACCATTGCTCTGGGGATATCGGGGACTAGAAGTGACATGTTGGAAGTTCCACTGACTGGCAAATTTTGCGAACTCTGACGACGCAAAGCACGGCCCATTGTCAGTAACTACGGAATCTGGCACCCCATATCGGCTGAACATGGCCATTAGACTTCTGATTACAGCTTTGGAGTTTTCTGCAGAGACAGAATCGACTTCAATGAAGTTGCTGAAGTAGTCACTCACAACTAGGAGGATTCGACCTGAGAAATGGCAAAGGTCAGCACCCACTTTGGCCCAAGGACGTGGAGAAACATCGTGCTGAAGGATGGGTTCCCGAACTTGTGAGTCGCGATGGGTGAGGCATACATCACACTGACTAACAAAATCTGTCATTTGCGAACTCATCCCAGGCCAGAACATGCATTCTCGAAGACGACGAAGGCAACCACCAAGACCGATGTGACTTGAATGAGCCAAAGACATAATTTCTTTCCTCAGGGCACTGGGAACAAATAGACGAGAACCACGGAAAATCAAATGTCCTTGGACAATCAGTTCCCCACGAAACTGGAAGAAAGGACGGAGAGCAGGATCACAATCACGGATATCGTCTGGCCAGCCTTTCAGAATCGCATGGTTGAGAGTTTTGCAGACCTGATCTTGGGAGGACTCATTCTCAATCCGCGCCAGTCGAGATGGAGAAACACGCAGGGTCTCGAGGTGATCCACAAGCTCCAGGGACTTCACTTCCTCACAGGACACCGTTTCGTCAAGGTAAGCGCGGCTCAGGGTGTCAGCGATATACATGAGAGGTCCTTTCTTGTACTTGACGTCAAGATTGTAACGCTGAAGTCGAAGAAGCATCCGTTGCAGCCTTGCAGGTGCGTCACAGAGACTCTTCTTAAAGATCTCCTCCAAAGGCTTGTGGTCTGTTTCCACGTGGACAACGTCGCGCCCAAAAATATACTTGTCAAACTTTTCGCAAGCAAACACAATGGCAAGGAGCTCTTTCTCAATCTGTGCGTATCTGGTCTCAGTTTGGGTTAGGGCTCTCGACGAAAAGCTTACTGGCTGCTGTAACTGAAGTAGAGCAGCTCCTAGCCCCGTATCAGAAGCGTCACATTGAAGGGTGACCTCATCGTTTAGGCTGTAGTAACGTAGGACCGGTGCCTGGGTGATGGCCGTTTTGATGTCGTTCCACGCTTTCTCCTGAGAATCTGACCAAATCCACTCAGCGTTCTTCACAGTCAACTGGCGAAGTGGGTGAGACATTTCTGACAGGCGAGGAAGAAATTTAGCCAAGTACTGAACAGTTCCATTGAAGCGAAGTAAACTCTTTACATCAGTGGGGCGAGGCATTTCAAGAACGGCGCGCACCTTGTCGGGGTGAACTTTCAATCCCGATTTAGTTGCATAGTGACCAATCAGCGGGACTTCTTCTAAGCACAGTTGAAGTTTCTCCACCGCAAGCTTGACTCCACGCTGAGCACAACGCTGTAGAAAAGCGACGAGGCTTTTGTTGTGATCACAAACAGCTTCCTCAAATGTGTCACCAAAACCAGCCACCACAAAATCATCTGCCACGACTTCCGTGCCGGTGAGACCCTCGATCAGTTCATGCATTCGCCGTTGAAAGACTTCAGGAGCGGAACTTATGCCAAACGGCATTCTACACCAACGATAGCGGCCAAAGGGAGTATGAAAGGTGGTGAGATAAGAAGATTCCTCGTCCAACTTTACGTGCCAAAACCCATTTTTGGCGTCCAGGACTGTAAACACTTTAGCACCATGTAGTCGAGTAGCAATATCCTCGATGGTGGGCATGGGATAGTTCTCACGAAGAACGGCTTTATTCAGATCCTTTGGGTCGAGGCATATGCGAATTTTCCCATTCTTTTTGGGGACAGCCAACATAGAGGAGATCCAGGGTGTAGGTTTCGTGACCGGTTCGATGACTCGAGAACTATGCAGCTCATCAAGGGTTTCTTTGATTTTAGCGCGAAGAGCAACCTGACCTCGTCGGGGAGCGTGCTGAACGGGCTTAGCTGATTCGTCGAGCCTGATGTGGTATTCGCCTTCCAGCATACCAAGCCCATCATCAAAAACATCAGGAAACATCTCAATGACTTGCTCTTTGGTAAGAATTTTAGAGCTAGAAACTGCGTCTTGAACAGAGAAAACTTCACCACCACTGGTGTCAGGCTGTCTAATAGCGTCAGAGTCTTTGATTTCGACTACGCCCATCCCCTCGCACGCGGATTTGCCTAGAATTGGACGGCAACGTTTGCTCTCCACCAGACGACACAACAGAAAACACGTATAAGATCCACGCTGTACTAGGATCTTTACTGTTCCCAGAACCGGAATACTTCCACCATCATAAGACACAATTGACGACTTCACTGGGCTAACATTCTCAAGGCGGTAGTCGCCAGTAGCTTTCTTGTAGATATGAACCGGTAAAACATTGCAACGGGCTCCAGTGTCGATTTCAAAGCGTATAAAGTTCCCGCTTGCAATTTTAGCGTCACGAGGTTCGAGTCGGAGCTCTGACTCGCTGAGACTTTGAATACCTGGAAAACAGGATACTCATCCTCTTCCTCTACCATGGAGACTTGTTTAGAGTTAGAATTCAAACTGCATTTTTTTGCAAAGTGGTTATCCTTTCCGCACTTGTTACACTTCTTTCCCCAAGCAGGGCAAGCTTCACGTTTCCATCATGCTTTCTTCCACAGAATCGGCAAGGATATCGCAGCGGCTTTGCAGAAACAGGCGGCGGTTTTTCTTCTTCGTTTTCCTTGACCATGTGAACGTTAGCAGCGTTCGCCAAGCTGAGATCGCCCACCGCCTTGATTTGAGCTTGGGACATTTCCGCGGCGCGGCAAGTTTCCAATGTCTTCTTAAGATCGAGTTCGGGTTCCCGCAAAAGTCTTTCCCTGACTTTGTTGTCAGCAATGCCAAAAACAATCCTGTCTCTAAGAATATCATCTGGTGTAATGGCATCAAAAGCACATTTATCCGCAATATGGCGTAGTGCAGTTACGTAACGATCAAAGGATTCACCAGGCTCTTGTTGTCGCAAATTAAAACGATAACGCTCAAACGGAACATTCTTTCTTGGGATACAGTAATTGTCGAATCGCTCGATGACAGCATCGATGTCCTTTTTCTCCGTAGCGGTTAAATTCCATGTTTTAAAGACTTTCCTCGCTTCAGGACCTATCGCTGTGAGGAACGTGGCAACTTGCACTTCGCCAGCTTCTTTGTTGACTTTAGCCGCCACACTGTAGTGGAGCCACATTTCTTTCCATTCATTCCATTTCTCGGCGACGTTGGAGTCATTTATGTCGAGAGAATGAGGGGCAGGCAACGATTGAAGATAAGCCATTGGAGATTAAGCCACTTCTGACACCATGTAACGTAAGATAACGGTAAATATGGACTTTAATGGTGACCGAACATCGCTAGCGCTTACATTGGAAATACTGACTGCTACTCGCATAAATTACTACTTAAATACTGCACACATATGCACGTGCACTTACATATTCTAATATTCTAATTACGGTTATGCATAATTCGTCACAGTACTCACCCTTGAAAACATGCCAATCAGTGAAGTGAAATTGGAACAGTTTAAAGATGCAACAAGAAAAGATGTAACACTACAGAAGCTCAAGACCACAGTGAAAAGTGGATGGCCAGAAAGGAAGTCTCAAGTAGACCCTGAGCTTCGCGAGTATTGGAACATTAAGGAAGAAATTTCTGTGTGTGCTGATTTGTTAATGAGAAGTGACAAATTGATTGTACCTATTTCGCTCAGAGATGAGATGCTAAGAGTAATACACAGCAGCCACTTAAGCATCGAGAAATGTAAACAAAGAGCCAGAGATATTTTGTTTTGGCCAGGAATGAACCAACAGATAGCAGATGTGGTATCCAAGTGCAATACCTGTAACATGTACAGAAATTCTCAAGCAAAAGAACCACTCAAGAGCCATGCATTACCTGAAAGGCCATGGCAAAGGATCGCAGTTGATTTGTTTGAACTTGACAAACAAGAATATGTGGTTATGGTTGATTACTACTCAAAGTTCTTTGAGGTGTCATACTTGCCTAACAGTAAAAGCAAGACAGTGATTAACCACATCAAACCTCAGTTAGCAAGATATGGAATACCTGAGGTGATAGTTAGTGACAATGGCCCTAAATTCAGTAGCCATGAGTTTGCAAAATTTGCTAAGGAATACAGCTTCAAGCATATTACCTTATCACCCAGATACCCACAGATTAATGGTCTTGCAGAACCAGCTGTGCAAAAAGCTAAGAACCTTATGAAGAAAGCAAAAGTTGAAAGGAAGGATTATCAGCTTGAATGCTTGACTACCGAAACACTCCAATTGTGTAAATTGGCCTCTCACCAGCACAGATGCTTATGGGACGATGAACTAGAACCATACTACCTACTACACCTGTATTGCTAAAGCCACTATATCCAACCGAAAACATCAAATAATGTCTCAGTCGTCGTGCAGAAATACAGCAGCAGTATTACAACCGAAATGCAAAAGTTCTGAAACCTCTGAATACAGGAGACACTGTTCGAGTTAGAAAGCCAGGACAGAAAACATGGACACCTGTGGTAGTTACCAGGGTAACCGAAGCGCCAAGATCGTACGTTGTTGACTCAGACGAAGCAAGCTAATCAGAGTTGCAGTTTGTACAGCCATGTTGAATGTGTTCCTTCACATTTCATAAAATACTAAAGCATAACATGGTGTCAGAAGGCGGAAAATAATGAATCAACTCCCACCACCGAAGCCGCTATCATTCGAGGGAAATGTTGCAGAGAATTGGAGACGTTAAATTCTGCAATTCAGGCTTTTTCTCAACGCGACAGGCTTCGACAAGAAACCAGGGAAAGTACAGTGTTCAACCTTGTTAGAGGAGGCGCTGGAAATCTTTAATACATTCGGTCTCAGCGATGAAGACAAGGATAAGATAGATGTCGTGATCAAGAGATTCGAAGAATATTGTACGCCAAAGAAGAATGTAGCATACGAGCGACATGTGTTTAACACGAGGGCACAAAGAGCGATCGAAGGAATCGATGCTTACGTCACGGAACTGCGCAAGCTTGCAAGAAACTGTGAGTTTGGAGAATTGCATGATTCTATAATTCGTGATCGTATTGTGTGTGGTATCAGAAGTAACGAGGTCAGAAAACGTCTTCTGCGAGAAAAAGATTTAAATTTGGAGGGAGCAGTTGAAATATGCAAGTCATCTGAGATTACTGAAAATCAGGCGAAAAATATGGTTGTGGATCAGGATGACCGAGAGGTGCGCGATGTGAAAGACGATTCCAAAAAGTCAACCGGAAAATCGAGACGAGGAAATGGAAAGCACAGCCAAACAAAGAAACCGTTCAACTGTAGAAGATGTGGAAAAGTACACCAGCCTATGAAATGCCCAGCCTATGGTCAGGTTTGCCACAAATGTAAACAAAGCAATCATTACTCGAAAATGTGCCAGTCCAAGCCACAAGTTGAATGTGTTGCTTCACATTTCATAAAATACTAAAGCATAACATGGTGTCAGAAAGCGGAAAATAATGAATCAACTCCCACCACCGAAGCCGCTATCATTCGAGGGAAATGTTGCAGAGAATTGGAGACGCTGGATTCTGCAATTCAGGCTTTTTCTCAACGCGACGGGCTTCGACAAGAAACCAGTGAAAGTACAGTGTTCAACCTTGTTAACAGTTTCCGGAGAGGAGGCACTGGAAATCTTTAATACATTCGGTCTCAGCGATGAAGACAAGGATAAGATAGATGTCGTGATCAAGAGATTCGAAGAATATTGTACGCCAAAGAAGAATGTTGTACGCCAATGAAGAAGAATGAGGGCACAAGGAGCGACCGAAGGAATCAATGCTTACGTCACGGAACTGCGCAAGCTTGCAAGAAACTGTGAGTTTGGAGAATTGCATGATTCTATAATTCGTGATCGTATTGTGTGTAGTATCAGAAGTAACGAGGTCAGGAAACGTCTTCTGCGAGAAAAAGATTTAAATTTGGAGGGAGCAGTTGAAATGTGCAAGTCATCTGAGATTACTGAAAATCAGGCGAAAAATATGGTTGTGGATCAGGATGACCGAGTGGTGCGCGATGTGAAAGACGATTCCAAAAAGTCACCCGGAAAATCGAGACCAGGAAATGGAAAGCACAGCCAAACAAAGAAACCGTTCAACTGTAGAAGATGTGGAAAAGTACACCAGCCTCCTATGAAATGCCCAGCCTATGGTCAGGTTTGCCACAAATGTAAACAAAGGAATCATTACTCAAAAATGTGCCAGTCCAAGCCAAGGTACAGTTCAAAACAAGTAAGTGAGTTCACATGTGATGATTCAGATACAGATGAGTTGTTTATTGGGGTCTTGGGAACTAAACCACTGACTCAGAAAGATTGGATGCAAAGTGTAGTGATCAATAAACTCCAAGTCAATATGAATTAAGACACTGGTGCTCAATGCAATGTTTTGTCATATGCGTTGTATTGTAAACTGACACGTGAGAAAATGAAGAAGTCATAAACCCGACTCGTGTCTTATACAGGCCCCAAGATGCCAGTAATGGGTAAAGCTACACTCAATGTGAAACTTAGAGGAAAGTAAAATAATTGAGCATCCAGCAACTCCAGTAATTGGTCTTCAAACCTGTCATGATTTAAATTTGGTCAAGAGAGTCAGCTCAGTTGATACCCAGCGGGAGGAAAACCTGTCCAGTGACAATAATCAAGATGTCAATGAAATCCTCAAGAAGTATGAAGATGTGTTCGATGGTATTGGATGTTTGGAGGGTACTTATCAAATTAAGATTGATCCTAATGTAAGTCCAGTGGTACATCCACCTCGCAAAATACCTTTCACTCAGAGAGAGAAAGTCAAGGAAGAACTTGACCGCATGGAAAAACTTAGTGTTATTTGTAAAGCCAAGGAACCAACTGAATGGGTTAGTTCTTTAGTAGTCGTGGAGAAACCAAATGGTAAAGTGCGATTGTGTTTACATCCTCGAGATTTAAATAAAGCTATCCAGAGAGAGCATTATCCTATGAAAACTGTTGAAGAAGTTGCAGCTGAATTGAGTGATGCCAAAGTATTTAGTGTTCTAGATGCTACATCTGGCTTTTGGCATATTAAGCTTGACGAGAAAAGTTCAGAACTGTTAACATTCAACACACCATTTGGTCAATACCGGTACCTTAGAATGCCATTTGGTATCAACTCAGCCCCCGAGATCTTCCAAAAGAGAATGACTCAAGCCTTTGAGGACTTGAGTGGAGTGAAGACAATCGCTGATGATATTCTTATCTGGGGCAGAAATGAAGTTGAGCACAACCATCGCCTAGAGCAAGTGTTGGAACGTTCAAGGAAAGTTGGAAGTAAAAAGAAGATTTTGACGGCTGAAGTTCCATACATTGGCCACGTGTTGACAGCCAACGGATTGAAACCAGATCCTAGCAAGGTGTGTGCAGTGGAGGAAATGCCATCTCCAGCAGATAAGCCAGCACTTTTAAGATTTCTTGGAATGGTGAATTACATAGGTAAATTCATACCCAACCTAGCAGACCTAACTCAGCCACTAAGAGAGCTACTGCACAAAGAGGTGGAATGGCATTGGTCCGAAAGACAAGAGAAAGCATTCCGAGCCATTAAAGAAAAGCTGACAAGTGATGCGACACTCCAGTATTATGATGTTGACCAGTGTGCTACGCATCCAGATCACTCAACTCTGCTGAAAAAAAATTATGCGCAGATAGAGAAAGAACTGTTGGCAATCGTGTATGGTTGTACCAAATGTCACCAGTATGTTTATGGCAAGAAAGTAAAAGTCCAAACCGACCACAAGCCCTTGGAAGCATTGTTCAAGAAACCATTATTCCAAACACTACAGAGATTACAGCGAATGATGTTAAGTTTACAGCATTATGACCTGCAAGTGGAGTATGAACCAGGCAAAAACTTGTTCATTGCAGACACTCTAAGTCGTGCTCCAGAAGAAAGCAATGAAACTGCAGCCAACACAAAGGATGAATTTGAGGTACTCACCCTTGAAAACATGCCAATCAGTGAAGTGAAATTGAAACAGTTTAAAGAGGCAACAAGAAAAGATGTATCACTACTGAAGCTCAAGACCACAGTGAAAAGTGGATGGCCAGAAAGGAAGTCTCAAGTAGACCCTGAGCTTCGCGAGTATTGGAACATTAAGGAAGAAATTTCTGTGTGTGCTGATTTGCTAATGAGAAGTGACAAATTGATTGTACCTATTTCGCTCAGAGATGAGATGCTAAGAGTAATACACAGCAGCCACTTAGGCATCGAGAACGAGCTGTGCAAAAAGCTAAGAACCTTATGAAGAAAGCAAAAGTTGAAAGAAAGGATTATCAGCTTGAGTTGCTTGACTACCGAAACACTCCAATTGAGGAAATTGGCCTCTCACCAGCACAGATGCTTATGGGACGATGAACTAGAACCAAACTACCTTTTACACCTGTATTGCTTAAGCCACTATATCCAACCGAAAACATCATATAATGTCTCAGTCGTCGTGCAGAAATACAGCAGCAGTATTACAACCGAAATGCAAAAGTTCTGAAACCTCTGAATACAGGAGACACTGTTCGAGTTAGAAAGCCAGGACAGAAAACATGGACACCTGCGGTAGTTACCAGGGTAACTGAAGCGCCATGATCGTACGTTGTTGACTCAGAAGGAGCAAGCTACCGCAGAAACAGGCGCGATCTAATTAAGACAACTGAAGCAACCAATCCGCAGCAGGATCTAGAAGAATCTAAAACCAACACTACCAGTCCAGTCCATGATTCCGTGAGCTCTGAGAAAGTCAGTTCCAGTGGTCGAGTAATCCGACCACCTGTTTGGTCCAAGGACTATGTGACCAATTAGTGAGAACATTTCATAAGTTGTTACCAGACTTTGTTGATATTAAGTGAACAGTGTGTCTGATGCAAGTCATGAACATTACGAATAAGTCAGATTTTTATGCTCATTTCTTGTAGTTTCATTTATTATGTTGCATGCAAGATTTTTGTTAAAAAAAGGGAGATGTTGTGAAATACAAGTCTCAGTCTCCATTTAGAGCACGTGTTCGCCGGTCTATGTATAGCCTCGATTTCATGTAATTAAATCAGAGTTGTAGTTTGTACCTGCATGTTGAATGTGTTCCTTGACATTTCATAAAATACTAAAGCATAACAGAACATTCAACTGATTTGTGTATTTTCATGTCACATTATTTTATTGTAGTATTGAATACAATGAACATTAAACTGATTTGTGTATTTTTATGTCACATAATTTAATCTGGAGCATTAAATAAAAAGAATATTCAAGTGATTTGTGTATATTTTTCATATCAATCATTTAATTTGGAGCATTGCATATAATGAACATTCAAGTGATTTGTGTATTTTCATGTCACCATTTAATTTACAGCACTGAATATAATGAACATTCAACTGATTTGTGTATTTTCGTGTCACATTATATTTTATTGTAGCATTGAATATAATGAACATTCAACTGATTTGTGTATTTTCATGTCACACAATTTAATCTGGGGCATTGAATAAAAAGAACATTCAAGTGATTTGTGTATACTTTTCATCTGATGTCAATCATTTAATTTGAGGCATTGCATATAATGAACATTCAACTGATTTGTGTATTTTCATGTCACACAATTTAATCTGGGGCATTGAATAAAAAGAACATTCAAGTGATTTGTGTATACTTTTCATCTGATGTCAATCATTTAATTTGAGGCATTGCATATAATGAACATTCAAGTTACAAGTGTATTTTCATGTCACATAATTTAATTTGGAGCATTGAATTTAATAAACATTCAATTGATTTGTCTATTGTCATGTCACACCATGATTTAATTTGGGGGCATTGAATATAATCGAACTTTCAAGTGATTTGTGTCTTTTTATGTCACCCCTTTAATTTTTTAGTGTTGAATATAATTGTAAATTTAAGTTAATTGTGTATTTCCATGTCACACCATTTTTTTGGAGCATTGAATATTATTGAACATTCAACTGATTTGTGTATTTTCAGGTCACATCCTTTTATTTGGTGCATTGAATTTTTTGTACATTAAACTGATTTGTGTATTTTCACGTCACCATGATTTTATTTGGAGCATTGCAGATAACTGAACATTGAAGTGATTTGTTTATTTTCATGTCACACCATGATTTAATTTGAAGCTTTGAATATAATGAACTTTCAAGTGATTTTTGTATTTTAATGTCACATTTAATTTGGAGCATTGAATAAAATGAACATTCAACTCATTTGTGTATTTTCATGTCACACCATGATTTAATTTTCCCCATAGAACCATACTAACCACTGTTGCCAAGGTAACGCTGAGAACATCGGACCATGAATTGACCATGAAGTTTATTGACTGCTCACTCAAGACAGATTGACTGATTGGTTATTGAGGATAGGATAAACTGAAATGAAAATTAGTTATGCGTCAGTTTTTACTTAAAGCTAAAGTATTGCTAAGAAGTCCTTTTAGTTTTTTAATTAATGAATGTCCCCTTTTTTTCAGTTACTTCTTGACAGTAGCAGAGAGACTCATTCCTGGGACTTGTTCAATGTGTTTTCGTCAAAGTGAAGAAACTTTGGTTGCGTTGTATTACTCGTATATTTTTAACAATTATTTTTGCACTCCGCACTTTTCTTTGAAATAAATGTTCTTTTTAGCACGGAAGGTTAAGTCGCTGTTAATTCGATACGGCGACCAAACCTCAGGCTGACAAACACGTTATACATGTATATTCAGATAAACGTACCTTTTTAAGTGTTTAAGTGGCCATGATTTTTGTTCTTTCTTTGGTAGCTTGCATCTGAAATTGACAAGAGCAAAGGAGCTGGGTTATTACGCCAACCACATACTATACAGGTGTTTCGATAAAGGTCGTCGGAAAAAAGCACAGAAGTGCACCTCACGGTCTTGGTATTCACTGGAAATTTGCATATTGGGCTCGAGGAAATGTACTCTCTTGGCAGAGAGGAAATATGCGTGTCAGACTAGCCACTTTGATTTTAAATCCTTTTTATATGGAAAATTAACCTTAGCTTTTAGTGGAACAAATAAACAGGTTACGATACAAGATGCTAGATTCCTTCTTGTCTATGAACAAATAGAGGCCATTTACTCCCCTTCGCAAAAAAAAAAAAAAAAAACAAATCTTCCCTTCCCTGGGCCAAGTTTTAGTCAAATTCCATAGGGTGGGGAAGGCAATTGCTGTCAAATGCCCCACATCTGTCCGACCCCACCCCACCCATTTTCGGGCTTGACAATGATAAATGCATAAATAAGTGGCCAGTATTAATATGGTCGGCAGCCAAACCATGCTAACACGTATCAAGTTGGTGGCAAATAAAAAGACGAATAAACAGATAAACGTACCTGCGCAAATGTCTGTTCAGAATTCATGAAGATTATTCTTCCAGGTCGTTTGGTATGCCGATGTCTCGTTTCGTTGTTGTGTTAGAGCAATTCCTTTCAAAGCAGGCATCTGAAATTGAAAAGAACAAAGGAACTGGTTTGTTAAGCCGGTCACATTTGAAACACTAAAAGGATTTCGTTTAAAGTTAAATTAAACTCTCAGGAATTTAGAATTCGGTTCTTCCATATTGAAGCTAACCCTTCTGGGCAATATCGCACCTACCATGGTTTCTATTGTCAAAGTAATTCCTTTTGCTTCAAGGTAATTTTTATTAGAGTTACGCCTTCAGGAATGGTTAACATGTCCACGAAGACGCGCAAAGTTTCGCTGTTAATGGCTTTGAAACTTTCGCTGTGATATTTTTGTTGTCTGTGTTTAACCTGAATAACAAATTCAAGGTTGGCGCCAACTCACACCCAAAAAGATAGCTTAAGATGGCACCTGATTAATTCTCGTTATTAAATACTGCACGGGATTTTGCTCGCTTTTGTTGTTTGTTGGTTTTATGCAAATTAAAGTAAGTAACAACCTTTATTTTTGTGACAGATCTCATTCCATTGCAACAAATTGGCACTTATTGGGGGACACTGGAAAAGGAGAGGAAAATCACTATAATCTATTAAAAACCCATTAAATTTGGAATTTTTAACCATGTATACGTATAATTATCCTGTGTTCGTAGATCCATGAAAGGCTTAAACTATCAATGAGTGAAAAATCAACGTTGAAAACTTTCGGGAATAGTTATTCTAAACTTGGCGACAAAATATAAAGAAAATTTCATCTTTTCTTCGTAAAATTATCGTAAAATATATTGTTACATTTGCAAGCCGCAGTAGATTGTATTTTGGTATGATATCACTATAGTTTCAAACCCGCGAAATTCTAATTCATTAAACCTAGGACAGATTTTAGGAAATTTTTGTCTAATATTACATCTGAATAAATTCTAATTCGCACGTCTTGAAACATCAAAAAATCGACAAACTTTCCTGAAAATCGCTAAAAAGAGGTGCACAAAGTGCGGAAATGATGTCGGCTGATTTACAAAGTGCTGATGTCAGGCTGAAAACGCGGTTTTGCACTGTGCTTAAAATGTGGTACTGAATTGCACAAACTTTGCTGAAAATCACTAAAAAGTGGTGCAATTCGACAACACTGATTAGATTCAGATAGTGTCGAAGGTATGCACTGGATTCGCGTTTGATTAAGGGTCTGAATGGGTTTTAGTGTTTAGTGATATTTGCCCGTAGTTTTTAGTGTTTGCTGTTAAATTGGCTAATTTTCTAATGTTTACTGTTTCCGGAGAAAATACTGTTAAGTGTTTGGAGGGTTTTTCGTGAAAGACTCAGTCTTTTAGCATTGTAAATTTTTATCTGCTCTTCGAAAATCAGTGATAAAACCACTCATGAACTTTGAGCCTGTGCTGTGTGTTCTCCTCGGAAATCCTCGGTAGTCTTCGGAAATCTTCGACAGTATGCGAGAATCTTCGATAGTATTCGGAAATCTTCCGAAATGATCGGGAATCGTCGGAAAATGGCCGAAAACTATTGGCTTTTTTGGAGCCGTTTTTGTTTTTTCTGGATAAAATTTACTGTTAAAGTGAATTTTTTACTGTTAGTGTTAAAATGCCTAAAATTTAACTGTTTCATGTTACAGAGCTAAAAATTTAGTGTTTAGTGTTATCGAAGTACCCCCCATTCAGACCCTCTTGATTGGATAAAAGCAAAACCGGCCTTATGCGCCTACTGGCGTGACAAGACATGATGATGATGAAAGAAATTTAAATCATGTTTTCTGTGGTTCCTTCAATATCAGACTGCGCTTAATCCCAAATGCTGATGGCTCCATAAATGTCGCGTAGACAATATTTTGAGATCTAAACTAAAAATACCGAGGAATCAAAACATAGCTACATATGCACTTGAAAGATTCACCTATACTAAAGTCTGCCAGCGGGACGAAAAAAAGCAAATTCAATCTCCTATTATTTGTCAAACTCTACTACTTGTGCATCTGGTTTTAAATTTGCAGCGCCACTTTAAAATTGCAACCACAACACTCTCAAAATAAAAAAAAAAGCTTTACGAATTTTCGACCCCCTTATCTCGACCAGTATATAATAAATATTTTTTACGCGTGCGTCCTCGTTAAAATATTCAATGCCAAGGAAACGGAATTTTTGCGACTGTTAAGTGAAGTCTGGGCAAAGGTACATTTTTTGGACGGTTTAAATCGTTTACAGCTCTTTAATATCCGGAAAAAATGGTGGACAGCACATTGCAAATATAATTTCTATAAAGTCGATTATATATCCGAGTGCCAGTTCTTGTCCGACACCCCTCTCCCCCCCCCCCCCCCACACCCACCCGAAATTCAGTGAATTTAAATTTAACAATGTAATGTACGGTCGGTGTAATGTAATGTTTTTATCTTTGGTAAATCCGTAATTTGGCATTATACATTTATCTTAAGCAGCTAGCTTGGCCAATTTTAACGCACCCTAAATGCTATCCACCATTTTTGTCGAAATATTTTTAAAACATTTTTTAAATTTAAATTTAAATTACCTCCAATGCGAAATGATCCATTGATGTTTAGCTGTAGATTCCTTTCTTGTTCTTATCCTCTTGTTGTTTAGTCTGTAAATTGAACAGGAAAGCAAATATTTAGCTTTATATTTGGTAGGAAAATCTGAAACTTTATGCAACTTGGGGTTGTTAGCACATGGTGTCAAATGATAAAACGCGAATAACTGTACTAAAATGCGTTCTTGAAGAAAAGGTTATTTGAATGTAGATCGTGGCAGACAAAAAATTCTTACGAAATGTTTTTGTTTAGCCTTTGCCTTGTCTTTGTTGGTGACGCCAGAGTACACTGTCAAAATGGCCACTCAGGGCAACACGTGAATGCCTTGAAAAATATTCGCGTTATCGTTTGAATACTTAGTAAGGAAAAACAACACTCAGATTGTTTACTCGGAAACACACTTCAGCTTAACTTCACTCTCGGTTTTACTATGTTAGACAAAGGAAATTTGTCGAGCGCCTTCATTCAACTCACGAACGGCGAACTAAAACTCCGAACGCACGTAGAAACTGTAACGGCTCTTTACAAATAGTTTCTCCTTACATTTTAGCGCAAAATTGCAGAGAAGTCATTACTCACCTTCGCTTTCTATAAATAAGGAAGTTTGAGTGGGGTACTTTCTTTCTATTTCAGAGATCTTGTCATCGGAGAGTCCAGCCTAGTATTCACATGGCCGTAAGCTGTTTAGAGTGAAGCAAATTCTACAAATTGTTATGAATATAGATAAAACATTTGAAAATTAAAAGCCAATGGCTGACAAATGCGTCACAGCTTTAGGTGTGACTTGCACGCTTCACAACATGCCACTGGCGCTTGGCGCCAACTCGCGCACGAAAGATGGCATCCAATTGGTTCGCACCATCAAAGACTGCACGGGATTTCGGTTTTTTGTTGGTTTTATGGAAATAAATATTCTGCAAACGTTTCACGATATATTTACAAAGGAAGGAAAGGTATTTTTTAACCATGCATATGACTTTTGCTCAATGGGAAAGGGATAAAATGTAAGGAACAACCTAAGATTGTGGAATAAATCTCACCACTTTTCACTTTCAATAGGAGTTTTAGTGGTTAAGCGTGTAGCACCCCAGGGTTTTAATAGGTTGGTTTGAACTTTGTGATAAATGCGGCCATCCCTTTTCGACTTCAGAAGCCTGCGAGCAGGCTCTCTATTCGGGGGCAACGTGAATATTGAACTCCTCGAGCGCCGAAGGCTCTATCCCGCGAGTGGCGAAGGTGCGAGTGCGTGGGCGAAGCAAGCCCGCGGGCTCGCTTCGCTCGCTGACTCGCGCCTTCGGAGCTCGAAGAGTCACGTTGCCTGCTCGCAGGCTACAACTTCAGTCGCAGGCCCATTTGCAGGATTATGACGTAAACGCGCAACGACTTCTGGTTGTAGTGGGCTGTAGTAAAGTTCGCGGGAAAACACCATTTCTGGCTTATGATTGGCTAAGGGCAGCCAAGCGCGAAGGAGGATTGTGGACATCTATGTCATTTATTTGGAGCTATAAAAGCTGCTAAGTTTACGCTCTTGTCGCTTCGAAATTTGCTTTCACATTTATTTTTCAGTTATCTGTCAAAAATATAGAAAACAGGATGAATGAAAATTGACTGAGTTCTGTGTTTTAACCAAGACAGACAAAAATATAATTCGTGTTCACGTAAGTTATTGACGTTGTGTGCCCGAGGCGATTTCTGTAGAAATTCATTCATCGAGGCCGACAACTTCTCTTCGTAAAATTCAAAAAAGCTTCAAAAAATCGCGAACTGGAAACAGAATGCTTGAAAGGACGAGTCTAGGGTATTTTTAAATTTGTGTGGAATGAACTGGAAGTAAGGCAGGTCATCGACTTTGCGTCATCATATATTCTCATGAGGCCCCGTCCACATTAACCCGGGTAAATTTGAAAACGATACGCTTCTTTGGTGAGCGTTTTTGAAAAGCTCCGATTTCGGTGACCAAAAACGCCGGTTTAGTGTGGACGGTTGGCCTAACCCGAGAAAATACGATGCGTTTTCAAATTTACCCGGGTCAGTGTGGACGGGGCCTTGTCCACTAGGATTTCTCGAACTTTTTTAGGACAATCAGTAGAATCGATTGTATAACGCTTTTAATCACTTCTGGTTCACTTCTCTCGAGTTAAATTTAATTTTACGAGAAGTGTGTACAGTGAACTCTCTCCTAACAGACACCTCTGTAATACGGATACCTGTTGTTGGTCCCGTCCCTGCCGTTTTTCAGTCATTTTACTGTCAACTAAACTCCCTATACAGAGAGTTGACTGTATGCTACTAAACACATGGAAAATGCGTGTTTTTATAATGATCTATAATGGTACGTTAGACAAATATGACTGATCTTTTAAATGTTATAATCCAAACGGTCATTTTATGTCTGTAACTAAAACGATGTACGTATGATGTATAGTCTCGTCAACAACTGTCACACACGAAACACAAAGTTTCTCCAAGACCCATCTTTCTTAATTAAATCTGAGACAAAAAGCAATGGCTGGAGATGGAATGGCACATGACTCTCCGTCACATCACCATCAAGTTTTACCATGAGTACACCTCTCCTCAGTCATATAGTTAAATAATGTTTTTTACGCCTCTTATAAGCAGCAAAAAGTTTTCTGTGGAAGGATATAGTTTCTTTCACTACTTGAAAAATTATTCCCTTCTCATTTCTATTTGAAGAACAATTTTCATCTAGCGAGGACGCAAACAAGCATGTGAAAAGGTTGGATGGGGGAATAGAATGCTTTACGGGGTTTTATATCCAAAATACTTTTTTTTCGCTAGCAGACAGATGTATGTAAGTCAGAGGAGCTTATAAGTAGAAGGGCTTGTGACCGGCAATTTATAGTTAATCTTTATAAATTTCTAAATCTCCTTACAAACAGCCTATTATATTGTCTTCTGAACTCGCACGTCATGAAACTCCAACGAGTACAGAATGCCGCAGCTAACTTCCGGACTAGTCACAGGTTCACCGAGATTCTAGGCCATGCAACATACAGGCTTAACTACCTTCATTGGCTCCCTAAGTTACAGTTAAAAATTAAATGTACTGTTTGGGCCCTTTTGGGAAAGTGCCACAACTGAAACGTGGATTCAGCCTAATGTCCTCTCAACGCCTAATGAAGTCGAATAAGAAAGTGCCACACATGACGATGTGGAACTAAAAAAAAGCGTTTTTGGCCTTTGTGATGACATGCCAACAGGAAGATAAAGCCTTATTTTCATTCCAGATGCATAAGGTTCATTAAATTAATCCCTTTGTACAGTTTGGGTCTTTTGGAAAGACGCTTCCACGTGGATTCAGCCTGATGTTCACTCCAGGTCAAAAGAATTCCAATAAGTTTCACTCCAGATCCTCCAAAAACGGCCATTTTGAAACTTAAAATCTTTATTTTTGGTCTTTTTGGGAAAAATGCCACCACGTGGATTCGGCGTAATGTCCCCTCCAGTTCCCTAGTAATCAAATATCAAAGAAAGTGGCACTATGTCACTCCAAATGAAAATTTTTTTCCCTTCAGATGAAAAGCTGCCACTAAGTTCAAGTCTTTTTTTTTTTTCACTCCAGATCCCATTCTCGTGCCCAGAGCCCTTTCGTTTCTCTTAGCCGGCTTGCACGAGAAAACGAAGGGCTCTGGGGACATAGGATTTTTGTATTAATTCATTTTTTGGATTGGCTGTTTGGAACAAAGAATTCCTAAACGGAAGTCGAAAACGTAACGACTCTCTCATACATTCTTTTGAAACGTCATGACTGCATACATGAAGACCGGAAGTCCTAGAATCTAGAACTGGAAATCCTGTGTCCCTAGAGCCCTTCGTTTTCTCGTGCCAAGGCTCAGCCGGCTAAGAGTTCACCGCGGTCAAACGTCTCAGGCAGGTTTTCTTTCCATTTCGCCGTTTTTTGTTCAAATTGAAGTGTTATTACGAGCAAGGATAGATAAAAATAGTTGCCGAGTAAAAGCATAATCCCATTCCCTCAGATAAACCAGTGTTTTTACTTTTTTAAATGTTTCGCATCCGAACCCGTGCTTTGACAAATGGCGCCGACAAGTCCGCATATCGCTATTTCAAACACGTACAACTTTTTTTAGTAAAGCTCCGAAAAACTTAGTAAGCCCTTAGGATACCGGTTATATATCGAACTTTGAACTGTGAAAATTAAAACCTTATCTTTGCAGTACTTTTCTTATTTTTTGCATATTTCTGTCGTTTGAGCGCGGTGGGGGCTAAGGCTGACTGCCTGAAGCCTAAATATTCACTTTATTTCGCTCCGAATAAAGGAAAACGCGTCTAAGCTACTTCAATTTTTCAAATTTTCTAGGGAGGGGGCGGTTGGGCATGTCCCCAGACCCCCGCCGTCGAAAATTCTCTTTCTTTCTCAGCAACTTGAAGGCTCTGAATATACAAATAGTTATGACGCACGTGCTGGCTACACCATTGTATTGCTTACTAAACTTTTTGTTTGGCAACCTTTTCGTTTCTTGTCTGCCTTTTGAAAGATCCCTGTTGTGCTTTTTTATTTGCAAAAAATATTAGTTATATGTGCAGCAAACCCGCCACAGTGCATTATTTAAATGCACTGTGAAAATTTTTCATATTAGACGGACTACCATATGGAAAGTTTGTTTTGCATTCTGTGAAGTCATTCGGAAAAGTAAAAAAAAATTCTGTTCCATCGTTCCATTCGCCACTATAATTTTCCGGATTTTTGGTCGAATGGAACTGGGTACGAAAATGTACCCAGCGCCCCCAGCGCGCCTTCTGAGCGCGGCAAATTTGGTTTTCGCGCAGCTCGAGGACGTCGAGGACAAGCAGCTAAAATACTTTTCTCTGGAACGCTTCTGCCTTCTGTTCATCTCCATTTGCAAGTAAGTTTTCAAATTGTTTTGTTGTGTTGTTTTCTGTTCGTTATCCTTTCGCTTTAAGCGGTTTAATAACTCCAGTTCATGACCTGCAAAATGTCGTGCGCGAACGAAGCAATCCGAGATAAGGTCAGATAAGCGTCATTCAATTCCGACCCTCTAGGTTTTTTTCGTCGAGTCGAGTCGACTATTCTGTTTTTATATCTGCAGGAGTTCCAATTTTATTTACTTCTTTGCCATTTTAACGTGCGAAGCTTGTTTAGCTGTTACCTCGTGGCACATGCATAAGTTAATAATTTGAGTACGGGTTTATACGAACTAGTCGACGGAAGAAATTTCGAATTCTAAGTTTTACAATTGCTAAAGGTCAGAGAAACTACTGTAACTGAGATGATGTACTTTTTGTATTTATTTGGTCAGGGGAAGTTTATGTAGGTTAGGAAAAAGTTAGGAAATTTATAACTGATACTTGGAGTAGAGAAACATCCTTTGAGTCCAATTAAATTTTTGTGTACAATATTATTTTGTGTTTCAACTGACAGTACACTTGATTACAGACAAGCAGCCATTTTTAAATCAAAAGCCCTCTGGGCTTAGTGTCTCGTGACTTTTTTCAGAGTTTAAATTATTTGAAAATAGACTGCTTTTCACATCTATTTATTGCTTGTGAAAATATCGAAAATTAAAAAGCGTGCATCTAACATAAAGAAACATTTAGACTCCATGTTAAAACACGATCAAACATATTCAATCAATCAGTCTATTACCCAACAATCAGGCTTTATTTCACTTTTACCTCAAATTACAGCTAACGGTAACAGATTTAAATAGTCTTGCCCAAAACAACAAAAAGCAGCTAACCACAAGCAGTGTAGCTGTGGGAAAACGCTGTATTGCACTTTGATTCATTAAGCATTTATCTGTCACATATGGTTCTTAAATATCTTAAAAAGGTCAACAAAGTCACAGATTCTCCTTTGTTGTTTTGTGTTTGTAACTGATAAGAACATTTCAACCTCATGTTTCAATAAACTCACGCACACTACCAAGCAAAGCTTCATGGTTGACCTTTCGCGTGTATCTATTATATCTTTGAAATCGGTTCTAATCAAAAATGGAAACGGCAAAAAAAGGTTTTCCCGACATATTGTCGGTCAACATACCTACAGTTCTGTACGGCGCAATCCTGTTTAAGACATGCTTTTCCCCTATTGCTGTACCAAAATCCTAAAACACA
The DNA here is from genome assembly GCF_052425735.1 of Oculina patagonica. Classification (NCBI taxonomy): domain Eukaryota; kingdom Metazoa; phylum Cnidaria; class Anthozoa; order Scleractinia; family Oculinidae; genus Oculina; species Oculina patagonica. The sequence continues at coordinate 17,112,661 of NC_135758.1, forward strand.
TTGTTCTCATGGTAGCTATTATCTGTTTGACTAATATGACTAGAATGGTGGGGATCTCGTGTGATAGCTAAGAAAAACAAATAAAAAGGTTAAAAAATACAGTCAACTCTCTCTTAACGGACACCTCTATAAGACGGACACCTCCATAAGACAGACACCTGGTGATGGTCCCTGATGTTTTTCAGTCATTTTACTGTAACCAAACTCCCTATAAGACGGACACCTCTCTAAGACGGACAACGGCACTTTGAAATCATTAACGGACACTTGAGTAGTGTTTTTTATCATGTTTTATTAGTGAAAATACCTCCAATCTTCATATCGATCTAAAGCAAAGTTACTTACTGACCAAATACAACGACGCTTTAACGGTTACTTCTCTGCCTACGTGTATGGACACAAAAGAGGTTATTTTCTACTTACAGTATTACAGTTTGTAGAGAGAGAAAAAGAAGCGAATACAAGAAAGAGAAGCAAATACGGTCCTTTCATTATTTTAGTCTTGTTGCAGTAAGCGAAGGTTTGTTGCATTGTGCAAAGGTTTAGCTTTATTATCTCGAAATTACTGGTGTCATGTTACCTCAACTCTCCGTCTCTAAGACGGACAGTTGCCGCCGGTCCCGAAGGTGTCTGTCTTAGAGAGAGTTGACTGTAAACACAAGTGCAAGTGCAAACAGCATCTGTTTTGTCTAAATATGATGATCGCATTTTTCGGCATTTACTAAAAAAAGAAAATTTTGACATGGCAGGAAAAATATTGACATGGCGGGAAAATTCCGCGGCCTCAGAAAGCAAACACGCATGGAATGCACCTTCTCCCCTGTAGTATATTCTTGTGTCTTCATGACAACGTCATGACATCACGAGACAAAAAGAAATGGTGTTTCATTTCTTAACTTTGAGGAGTTGAGAGATGGGTTTGTAAAATTTTTGAGATCCGTGGGCGGGAATGAGTATTATTGTAGAACTGCGAAGGAGTGAAGTTTTTTGCATGCATGCAATTTCCTTTACCCTTCACTTTGCTTTAAAATTTGCCCGTAACCAGTAAATGTCAATTCTTATTCTGTGCGAGGAAATTGTCATTTGACCTTTTACCTGTTTGAAATTCCATCTCTTTAGTGAATGAAACAGACAGCTTCCTTGCACCTGTTGCCCTCAAGATTTACACCAGACCACAAAGATGTTATGGTCGTTTAAGCCTTTTTCATGCTTGGAACAGCTCATATATTTAGCAGGTGATTTAATAGATAGAAGTGGATGATTAGCTGTCTTATACTTACAGTACCGCTCGCAAATAAGCGTCCCAAAACATACGCGAAAAACGCGTATGCTTTTGCACATACGCGCGTATGCGTATCTGCGTATATGCGTCTGCGTATGTGCGTATACTCTGTATACGCGTATGCTCATCAGTATGTATGAGCAAGCTTATTGTTTTTTCTTTTGTCCATAGTTTATTGTTCTTTGATGGCTTGCTATTTCTTCTTTTAGAGATCGCCGATTTGTACAAAATAGAAACGGAGAAATAACTTTTTCGTTACTTGACTTACCGGCCTTACTTTTATGATAAATGTTGACGGCGCATCATATAAACTCTAATAGAACTTAGTTTCTACTCATTGGAATCACTTTTCCAGTTTGAATCGCCCATTTACGCAAAATAGAACCAGAGATATTTTTTTTCGCTTCTAAGCCGTGTCGCTTCAATAGGCAATTAATTCATAAACAGTCTCGTCGGCGCGTGCGACCCTTGTGAAGAGACCAAAAGTTTATGTTGTAAGAAATGTTAAAAAACAAGATCAATGTTGACGGCGCGTCATAAACTCTAAACTCTAAACTCAAGTCGGCAAACGAAACATTCCACATGAAAAACATCGGAGCCGTAAAGCCTTCCGTGAATATTGAATTGAAAGGCAGACTTGTGACGCGCCATCGCGTCTAGCTTGAAATGAACTTGTTTTATTTTTTTGTGAATTTAGCATAAAATTCCCAGAACCTAAATTCTTCTTGAATGAAACTTGTCTTTATTACTAACACAGATAACGGCATCAATTGTTATTACAGCTTTAGAGGAGTTAAACAAATTTTGCTTTTTTAACGCGGCCCAGCTAAAAGAGTCCAAAAGTTGTCAAAATTTGCATATGTCAAAAGTAATTTGACCTTTTACCTGTTTGAAATTCCATATCTTTAGTGAATGAAACAGACAGCTTCCTTGCACCTGTTGCGCTCAAGATTTACACCAGACCACAAAGGATGTTATGGTCGTTTAAGCCTTTTTCAAATCTTGGAACAGCTCATATATTTAGCAGGTGATTTAATAGATAGAAGTGGATGATTAGCTGTCTTATACTTAGGGGGGTACATATCATGATCATAATTGAATTCAGTTTTACCTGTCACTCAAGTGTCCAGATGATCATACAAGCTTTTGTTTCTTACCATTTTTTTAAAACTGTCATTTGAGAATAACTGTAGTACAATATGTGTTGGCTATTTTGATTATTCCTGTTCTCTACGTTACCATTTTCTCTGTGGCATGAGTGGATCCAATTGGAGTGGATCCACTTTTTCTTTTCTGTTTACATTCATTTCAACAAGACACATTTGGCTCTCAAGAATTAGAAAGACATTTCTGGTAAGTAAAAATGCATATGTTTATTATGGTTCAAACTTTTGTTTAATTTGGTTTGCTTCTCCCTACTCCCTGGATGTTTTTACGTACTCATTATTTAATATTCCAAGTGCATATTATTTTTCTGTTGGCTTTTTTTATATGATAATTTTAAGTGCATGCTATTTTGCTGTTTTTGATATTTGTACATGATAATTTGGGCATGCTATTTTACTACCGGGTATTATTCAAGGCTCTCAGGAATAAGAAAGACAGTTCTGGTGAGTAAAAATGCATATGTTTATTATGGTTAAAGCTTTTTTTGCTTTTGCTATTGGGTATTTGTACATGATAAAATATTTTCAGTTCATAATTTTTTTACTATAATAAATTATTGAGTATTTGTGCATGACAAATTTAAGTTCATGCTTTTTTTACTACGTAAAGGGTATTTTTAAAAGTACATGTATGCTATTTTCTACCTGATACATATTTTGCTATTGGGTGTTTGTACATGATTACTTTAAGTTCGTGTTTGTTTTACTATTGGGTTGTTTTACATGACAATTTTAAGTACGGTACATGTTATCTTACTATTCTGGTATATGATACCGGTAATTTAAAATGTGTGCTATTACCATTCGGTATATGATAATCTTTTAGTGCACGCAATTTTACTGTTTTGGATATTTGTACATGATATTTTAATGTGCCTGCTTTTAAACTATTCAGGGTATTTGTACGTGGCAAGTTTAAGTTCATACTTTATTTCACTATCGGGTATTTTTACATCATGACAATTTTAAGTACATTGTATTTTACCATTTAGTATATAACAATTTTTTAAATGCATGCCATTTTACTATTCGTTATATGATAATTTCAAATGCTTGCTTTTTTTAATATTCGGTATATATGATAATTTTATGTACATATTTTCTACTAAAGTGCATGCTATTTTTGCGTTCAACGGTAGGAGAATGCATCCTAATCTTGTGGTGGCCTGTGGTCCCCTGGTTGTCCTGTGAACGCGCAAGCGAAAGTCTTTCTATGTGTCCTTCTATGTATGTCGGTATGTGGCAGGATGGCCTCGATCTCATGCGAAAGTTGCATCACAGCAATGTCAACAATGACATAAAGCCGCAAAGACAGCGCGCGCAAAACAATTCATTAAGCCGATACCGCTTGGCTGTAAACAATTTTTGCGTTCGACGGTAGGACAACGGATCCTAATCTTGTGTTGGCCTGTGGTCCTGTGGTTTAAAACGTTGTTAATTCGATTCGAACCCATCGATTCGAGACACTTTGTCTGCCTTGATCTCTACTGGACATACCGGAATTGAAGTCAACTTGGCAAAAATGAGGGTTTAAAACGGTGTTAATTCGATTCAAACCCATCGATTCGAGACACTTTGTCTGCCTTGATCTCTACCCGACATACCGGAATTGAAGTCAACTTGGCAAAAATGAGGGTTTAAAACGGTGTTAATTCCATTCGAACCCATCGATTCGAGACACTTTGTCTGCCTTGATCTCTACCCAACATACCGGAATTGAAGTCAACTTGGCAAAAATGAGGGTTTAAAACGGTGTTAATTCGATTTGAACCCATCGATTCGAGACACTTTGTCTGCCTTGATCTCTACCCGACATACCGGAATTGAAGTCAACTTGGCAAAAATGAGGGTTTAAAACGGTGTTAATTCGATTCGAACCCATCGATTCGAGACACTTTGTCTGCCTTGATCTCTACCCAACATACCGGAATTGAAGTCAACTTGGCAAAAATGAGGGTTTAAAACGGTGTTAATTCGATTCGAACCCATCGATTCGAAACACTTTGTCGTCTTTGATCTCTACCCAACATACCAGAAGTCAACTTGGCAAAAATGAGGGTTTTAAACGGTGTTAATTCGATTCAAACCCATCGATTCGAGACACTTTGTCTGCCTTGATCTCTACCCGACATACCGGAATTGAAGTCAACTTGGCAAAAATGAGGGTTTAAAACGTTAATTCGATTCGAGACTATTTGTCGTCCTTGATCTCTACCCAACATACCAGAAGTCAACTTGACAAAAATGAGGGTTAAACACGTTGTTAATTCGATTCGAACCCATCGATTCGAGACGCGTTGTCTGCCTTGATCTCTACCTAACATACCGTAAGTCAACTTGGCAAAAATGAGGGTTTAAAACGTTAATTCGATTCGAGACTATTTGTCGGCCTTCATCTCTACCCAACATACCGTAAGTCAACTTGGCAAAAATAAGGGTTTAAAACGTTAATTCGATTCGAGACTATTTGTCGGTCTTGATCTCTACCCGACATACCGGAAGTCAACTTGTAAAAAATGAGGGTTAAAAACGTTGTTAATTCGATTCGAACCAATCGATTCGAGATGCTTTGTCTGCCTTGATCTCTACCCAACATACTGGAAGTAATTCGATTCAAGACTATTTGTTGGCCTCAATCTCTTCCCGACAAACCAGAAGTCAACTTGACAAAAATGAGGGTTAAAAACGTTGTTAATTCGATTCGAACCCATCGATTCGAGACACTTTGTCTGCCTTGATCTCTACCCGACATACCGGAATTGAAGTCAACTTGGCAAAAATGAGGGTTTAAAACGTTAATTTGATTCGAGACTATTTGTCGTCCTTGATCTCTACCCAACATACCAGAAGTCAACTTGACAAAAATGAGGGTTTAAAACGGTGTTAATTCGATTCGAACCCATCGATTCGAGACACTTTGTCTGCCTTGATCTCTACCCGACATACCGGAATTGAAGTCAACTTGGCAAAAATGAGGGTTAAAAACGTTGTTAATTCGATTCAAACCCATCGATTCGAGACACTTTGTCTGCCTTGATCTCTACCCGACATACCGGAATTGAAGTCAACTTGGCAAAAATGAGGGTTTAAAACGTTAATTTGATTCGAGACTATTTGTCGTCCTTGATCTCTACCCAACATACCAGAAGTCAACTTGACAAAAATGAGGGTTAAACACGTTGTTTATTCGATTCGAACCCATCCATTCGAGACGCGTTGTCTGCCTTGATCTCTACCTAACATACCGTAAGTCAACTTGGCAAAAATGAGGGTTTAAAACGTTAATTCGATTCGAGACTATTTGTCGGCCTTCATCTCTACCCAACATACCGTAAGTCAACTTGGCAAAAATAAGGGTTTAAAACGTTAATTCGATTCGAGACTATTTGTCGGTCTTGATCTCTACCCGACATACCGGAAGTCAACTTGTAAAAAATGAGGGTTAAAAACGTTGTTAATTCGATTGGAACCAATCGATTCGAGATGCTTTGTCTGCCTTGATCTGTACCCAACATACTGGAAGTAATTCGATTCAAGACTATTTGTTGGCCTCGATCTCTTCCCGACAAACCAGAAGTCAACTTGACAAAAATGAAGGTTAAAAACGTTGTTAATTCGATTCGAACCCATCGATTCGAGACGCGTTGTCTGCCTTGATCTCTACCTAACATACCGTAAGTCAACTTGGCAAAAATGAGGGTTTAAAACGTTAATTCAATTCGAGACTATTTGTCGGCCTTCATCTCTACCCAACATACCGTAAGTCAACTTGGCAAAAATAAGGGTTTAAAACGTTAATTCGATTCAAGACTATTTGTCGGTCTTGATCTCTACCCGACATACCGGAAGTCAACTTGTAAAAAATGAGGGTTAAAAACGTTGTTAATTCGATTCGAACCAATCGATTCGAGATGCTTTGTCTGCCTTGATCTCTACCCAACATACTGGAAGTAATTCGATTCAAGACTATTTGTTGGCCTCGATCTCTTCCCGACAAACCAGAAGTCAACTTGACAAAAATGAGGGTTAAAAACGTTGTTAATTTGATTCGAACCCATCGATTCGAGACACTTTGTCTGCCTTGATATCTACCCGACATACCGGAATTGAAGTCAACTTGGCAAAAATGAGAGTTTAAAACGTTAATTCGATTCCAGACTATTTGTCTGCCTTGATCTCTACCCGACATACCGGAATTGAAGTCAACTTGGCAAAAATGAGGGTTAAAAACGTTGTTAATTCGATTCAAACCCATCGATTCGAGACACTTTGTCTGCCTTGATCTCTACCCGACATACCGGAATTGAAGTCAACTTGGCAAACATGAGGGTTTAAAACGTAAATTTGATTCGAGACTATTTGTCGTCCTTGATCTCTACCCAACATACCAGAAGTCAACTTGACAAAAATGAGGGTTAAACACGTTGTTAATTCGATTCGAACCCATCGATTCAAGACGCGTTGTCTGCCTTGATCTCTACCTAACATACCGTAAGTCAACTTGGCAAAAATGAGGGTTTAAAACGTTAATTCGATTCGAGACTATTTGTCGGCCTTCATCTCTACCCAACATACCGTAAGTCAACTTGGCAAAAATGAGGGTTTAAAACGTTAATTCGATTCGAGACTATTTGTCTGTCTTGATCTCTACCCAACATACCGGAAGTCAACTTGTAAAAAATGAGGGTTAAAAACGTTGTTAATTCGATTCAAACCCATCGATTCGAGACACTTTGTCTGCCTTGATCTCTACCCGACATACCGGAATTGAAGTCAACTTGGCAAAAATGAGGGTTTAAAACGTTAATTCGATTCCAGACTATTTGTCGTCCTTGATCTCTACCCGACATACCAGAAGTCAACTTGACAAAAATGAGGGTTAAAAACGTTGTTAATTCGATTCGAACCCATCGATTCGAGACGCTTTGTCTGCCTTGATCTCTACCTAACGTACCGTAAGTCAACTTAGCAAAAATGAGGGTTTAAAACGTTAATTCGATTCGAGACTATTTGTCGGCCTTGATCTCTACCCGACATACCGGAAGTCAACTTGACAAAAATGAGGGTTTAAAACGTTAATTCCATTCGAGACTATTTGTCTGCCTTGATCTCTACCCAACATACCGAAAGTCAACTTGGCAAAAATGAGGGTTTAAAACATTGTTAATTCGATTTGAACCAATCGATTCGAGACGATTTGTTTGCCTTGATCTCTACCCAACATACCGGAAGTCACTTTGGCAAAAATGGAGGTTTAAAACGTTAATTCGATTCGAGACTATTTGTCGGTCTTGATCTCTACCCGACATACCGGAAGTCAACTTGTAAAAAATGAGGGTTAAAAATGTTGTTACTTCGATTCGAACCAATCGATTCGAGATGCTTTGTCTGCCTTGATCTCTACCCAACATACTGGAAGTAATTCGATTCAAGACTATTTGTTGGCCTCGATCTCTTCCCGACAAACCAGAAGTCAACTTGACAAAAATGAGGGTTAAAAACGTTGTTAATTCGATTCGAACCCATTGATTTGAGACAATTTGTCTGCCTTGATCTCTACCCAACATACCGGAAGTCAACTTGGCAAAAATGAGGGTTAAAAACGTTGTTAATTTGATTCGAACCCATCGATTCGAGACGCTTTGTCTGCCTTGGTCTCTACCCAACATACCGTAAGTCAACTTAGCAAAAATGAGGGTTTAAAACGTTAATTCGATTCGAGACTATTTGTTGGCCTTAATCTCTACCCGACATACCGGAAGTCAACTTGACAAAAATGAGGGTTAAAAACATTGTTAATTTGATTCGAACCCATCGATTCGAGACGCTTTGTCTGCCTTGGTCTCTACCCAACATACCGTAAGTCAACTTGGCAAAAATGAGGGTTTAAAACGTTAATTCGATTCGAGACTATTTGTCGGTCTTGATCTCTACCGGACATACCGGAAGTCAACTTGTAAAAAATGAGGGTTAAAAACGTTGTTAATTCGATTCGAACCAATCGATTCGAGATGCTTTGTCTGCCTTGATCTCTACCCAACATACTGGAAGTAATTCGATTCAAGACTATTTGTTGGCCTCGATCTCTTCCCGACAAACCAGAAGTCAACTTGACAAAAATGAGGGTTAAAAACGTTGTTAATTCGATTCGAACCCATCGATTCGAGACGCTTTGTCTGCCTTGATCTCTACCTAACGTACCGTAAGTCAACTTAGCAAAAATGAGGGTTTAAAACGTTAATTCGATTCGAGACTATTTGTCGGCCTTGATCTCTACCCGACATACCGGAAGTCAACTTGACAAAAATGAGGGTTTAAAACGTTAATTCCATTCGAGACTATTTGTCTGCCTTGATCTCTACCCAACATACCGAAAGTCAACTTGGCAAAAATGAGGGTTTAAAACATTGTTAATTCGATTTGAACCAATCGATTCGAGACGATTTGTTTGCCTTGATCTCTACCCAACATACCGGAAGTCACTTTGGCAAAAATGGAGGTTTAAAACGTTAATTCGATTCGAGACTATTTGTCGGTCTTGATCTCTACCCGACATACCGGAAGTCAACTTGTAAAAAATGAGGGTTAAAAATGTTGTTACTTCGATTCGAACCAATCGATTCGAGATGCTTTGTCTGCCTTGATCTCTACCCAACATACTGGAAGTAATTCGATTCAAGACTATTTGTTGGCCTCGATCTCTTCCCGACAAACCAGAAGTCAACTTGACAAAAATGAGGGTTAAAAACGTTGTTAATTCGATTCGAACCATTGAGACAATTGTCTGCCTGATCTCTACCCAACATACCGGAAGTCAACTTGGCAAAAATGAGGGTTAAAAACGTTTTTTTGATCGAACCCATCGAGGACGTTTGTCTGCCTTGGTCCTACCCACATACCGAGTCAACTAGCAAAAATGAGGGTTTAAACGTCGACGAACTATTTGTTGCCTTGATCCACCCGACATACCGGAAGTCAACTTGACAAAAATGAGGGTTAAAAACATTGTTAATTTGATTCGAACCCATCGATTCGAGACGCTTTGTCTGCCTTGGTCTCTACCCAACATACCGTAAGTCAACTTGGCAAAAATGAGGGTTTAAAACGTTAATTCGATTCGAGACTATTTGTCGGTCTTGATCTCTACCGGACATACCGGAAGTCAACTTGTAAAAAATGAGGGTTAAAAACGTTGTTAATTCGATTCGAACCAATCGATTCGAGATGCTTTGTCTGCCTTGATCTCTACCCAACATACTGGAAGTAATTCGATTCAAGACTATTTGTTGGCCTCGATCTCTTCCCGACAAACCAGAAGTCAACTTGACAAAAATGAGGGTTAAAAACGTTGTTAATTCGATTCGAACCAATCGATTCGAGATGCTTTGTCTGCCTTGATCTCTACCCAACATCCTGGAAGTAATTCGATTCAAGACTATTTGTTGGCCTCGATCTCTTCCCGACAAACCAGAAGTCAACTTGACAAAAATGAGGGTTAAAAACGTTGTTAATTCGATTCGAACCAATCGATTCGAGACAATTTGTCTGCCTTGATCTCTACCCAACATACCGGAAGTCAACTTGGCAAAAATGAGGGTTTAAAAAGTTGTTTTATTTGATTCGAACCACTCGATTCAAGACGTTTTGTCTGCCTTGATCTCTACCAACATACGGGAAATCAACGTGGCAAAAATGAGGGTTAAGAATGTTGTTTATTTGGTTCGAACTGATTGATTCAAGACGATTTGTCTGCCTTGATCTCTACCCACATACCAGAAGTCAACTTGGCAAAAAGGAGGGTTAAATACTATTCAAACTGATTGATTCAAGACGAATTCTTCAGAAAATGGTCAAACTCTTCAGAAATTTCATATCTCCGTGCAACTATGTAATACAGTGGAACCTCGATATAACGATGTGCCAAGGGACTGGCAAATTAAAATGTGTTCGCTGTTAATAACGAGGTTTTGTTATATCAAGGTTCTTTTCCATACATTTTACTATTACTGGGGCGAAGAATATCATTCGTTACATCGAGGACTTCGCTATATAGAGGTTCGTTAAATCGAGGTTCCACTGTATACTCCATGTATTCAAACTGTCTGTTTTTTATATAACTCTCTTCTCCTTGCTGTGTTCTTTGTTTTCTCAATAGTTTTCAGGTTGTTTTTGCCTGGATCACCTGGATGGCAATCTATCCATCTGACTGGTGCTATTTCTGGATATATATCTGTTAAAGGTAAGGTATGGCTACACTGGAATATTTTAGTTTTCTGGAATAAAATTTGTCACTTTTGTGAGGCCCCGTAGTTTTAAAGACAACATCTTGTCAAAGAGCAATTTTTTATTTGAATAAGTTAATTGGGAATTAATGTGGTAAACGTATACACAGAATAAGAGTATGGTAAATCTTATTGTGAATAGCAACCGACAACTTTACCTTAATGAAGCATTTTTTTTTTTTTTTCAGAATCAACCTTGCAGAGACTTGGGGACCGTCGACTTAAATGTACATGTATGTACAAGTGCACTCAGCTTATACACAAGTCTTTACGATAATTAAATTTTATAATGGAACACAAGTTAACAATCTGTAATTTTAAAATTTAGAGAGCAATCTCTTCTCTGAAAATCTGTAAATTATATTCCATAATCCTTGAACCCTAACAGGGCCTCTTTTGTGTCTGTTTACAGCTTGAATGAATCATCATTGTAAATTGCACCTCAAAAGAAGAGAAGACCCCAAGAATGAGAAGGGTTTGTTGTATCAAAATGGCAACAATGAAAACGTAAGTATACAATTGTAACAACATTGCACACTGGCTCTTTAATTTGCAGTATAATGCTTTTTGAAGTGTCGTTGCGGTGGTTTCGTTTTGTTGTTTTGGGTTTTGGTACATGCCCAGTTTGTTAACCTTGACTTTTCTTGAAAATATCACCAAATTGATTTAGTCACCCTTCTAAAAGTTTTGTAAACACAAAACAGTGCTGGAAATTACTGTCGGTCATCGGACATTGTCCGATCAAATATGCCAAAATGTCCGGCCAATTTTGCAATATGTTCCGACATGATGTCCGAGAACTTACGTGACTGTGTCTTGGAAAATTTAATGTGTTTGATTTAAAATGCAAATTGATGTCCGACCAATTTTCTAATATGTCCGTTCAAAATAAAAGTTTGGAAGGACACATGTTCTTTTAAGTAAGAACAATTATTTCCAGCACTGCAAAATTATTATGTTTTTTTAAATCCAACTGGTAAATGTGCCCAGTAGTTTCCTCCTTGCCTTAAGACTAAAGCTTGTGTTATTTTGTTTCATGAATTTTGAAACAGTAGCAATGACTGTAGTCTAATTTAAATCACCTGAAACAGTCACCTTCAGCAAAGTCACTGGTTGCTAATTATCAAAGAGCTACATTTATTTAAACGTAAGAATATCTTTGATTACTTTTCAGACAAGAGAAGAAGTGTAAATCTATCAAGCATGTTCCTATTCCTGTCCCACAAAAAGGAGTTGACAAGCATTTTTGGACTAGTACTGTTGAGCTGCAGATTGTTTGGACAATGTTTTCGAGCTGTAATAGCGGAAAGGTAAACTGAAATGTTGGCAGTTTTCTGTTTCATATTTGTTTTTGAGGAGAAGGGTCAGAGGGCTTAATGTTTTACAGTATTAGGTAAAGGGATTAGTGAACACATGATGCATAATCTAAACAAGACTGCATTGATCAAAACCCTTTCTTCTTCCTAATCTCCTGGAAAAAACTTCTGACTTTGTGTGGCCCTGTTAGGGGGTCAGTCAATAATCCATAATCCTCTAGGTAAACTATGGAAATAATTCATATCCCAATTAAAAATAATAACCCTAAAAGTGATGACTGATAATAATCTGTACTTAAATTTGTAACATACATGTAATCTGTGGTCCTTTGTAATAAAGAAAACATCTCGTCAAAAGATCGGGCTAAAGCATCTCTTTTTGATAAAACTCAGGGAATTTGAGTGAATAGATATTAGCTTCAAAAGGTAATTTGAGATTTGATTAATGTAGTAAACGCACATCATAAAATTAAATCTTATTGTGCATATAGCAACCAACCACTTTAACTTAGCATTCTTAATTTTTTTTCAGAATCAACCTTGAAAGTTGGGAGTGCAGCTTATACACAAGTCCTTACGGTAATTTTATAATGGAACACAAAATTAATAATCCGTAATTTTTACATTTAGTGAGCAGTCTCTTCTCTGAATACCCCATATATTCCATAATCCTAAAACCCTAACAGGGCCTCTTTTGTGTCTGTTTACAGCAGTGAGCTTGAATCATCATTGTAAATTGCACTTGAAAAGAAGAGAAGACAGTTCATGTCCCGATACATTTTGTTGCATGTGTACATATTTTGATTTTGCCCCTTCTACATGTCCCCACTACACCTCCTGCTTGACATGTCCCTTCAGTGTGAAGAACACATGATTTTGTCGCTGCTACATGTCGTAATATGTAATATGTCTGCGTGTTGTCCACATGTGTGCATGCAGAGACCTTTTAAGACCTTAAATAAGCTTGTGTTGTTTTGTTTTATGAATTTTGAAACAGTAGAAATTGAACAAAGTTTATTAATCACCTGAAACAGTCACCGTCTGCCAAGCCACTGGTTGCTAATTATCACAGAGCTACAATAAGCTTTAGTACATATTTGATTACTTTTCAGTCTTGAGAAGAAGTGTAAATCCATATCTAGCATGCATTGATCCTCCTATTACTGTCGAGATGCAGATTGCTTGGACGTGCTTTTGAGCTATAAGCAGGTGGAAAGATAACCTGAAATTTTGGCAGTTTTTAATTTTTTACAGTATTGCATGGGTAAAGGGATTAGTGAACATATAAAATAAAACTGCTTTGATCAAAACCAGGGTTTTGGAAGAAGGATTATTTTCTCTAAGTAAAAGTTGTAAAATTGAGGTCAAGTGTCTTCAAGAATAATACAGCAAAACATCTGGATAATTATGTTATTAATGGTCAATCTGCTGGTGTTTTCTTTGTTCTTCCAGGATGGAATACTGGATGTTGACTTGTGTGAGCCAAGTATTCCAAGAATGAGGAAAAAAATAATTCACCAGACCCAATATTCTTCTGGGTGAGTAAAAAGAGGTATATTATAAGAAATGACCTTTAGTATTCTTGACTTTATAGCTTATAATAATTTATTAGGGCCCCAATGGGTCCAAGTGTTTTGCCAGTCAAACATTAAACCATTGCCATAGTAACTGGCTACAACCCTTTTTTGTTTTTCTTTTGGTCACACAGGGTGGTCCTCACGCACATTACTACCTTATTTGAAACCCATTGTACATGCAAGTCAATATGCCATCATTCTGCCAAATAGGGACCTTTATTGCCTAAGTTGCATGTCATGAAACTCAAAATCATTTTACAAAATGAGAACGAATATGATGAAACAAAATATTCAGGTAAAATAAACTTGTGGGTATATGCTTTATTCTGCATGTTTGCTAAGCATCATTTAATTTTTTATAAAAAATAACACTATTGTATGTAGCATGTTCATTCACATTTGCATTCCCATTCAGTTTCCCTTTTCACAATGAGTAACTGATTGTGTCACGTTCATGTCTTTTTGTGATCTTAACTTCTTCCCAACTTTATAACGGAACTCATGGTAACTAGCCAATATCTCTCCTTTCCATGATTCACTGTTTCTCATCTGCTTTTCAAGAGAAAAGGATGAAGTGAACAGCCTAAAATATATAAGATGCACTCTTCTGCTTAATTGATTAACAAACTTAAAAGACTCGAACATCATTGGGTTAGTTTTTGTGTCATTTGAAGTTTGTTAATCAATTAAGCAGAAGAGTGCATCTTAGGCTGTTCACTTCATCTGAGTCTTTTGTTTTTAGCTGAGAGGATTTAATAATGGCATTCTTGTTTTTCTGTGAAGTAGATTGTAGATTGAGGATTTAACAAAACAAAAAAAGAATTTGCAGAACTTTAACGTTGTTCCTTGCCAAGTAGCCAAATTACTAGCATGGGATGCTTAAGTACAAATTATTGGATAAAACAGCTGAAATTTACATGATTAATTTGCTGACAGAATAAATAGAGGAAAGAGTAAAACACATGAATTCAAATTGCTTTGGGAAATGATCCTTTTAAAAAGGCAGAATTTGAGTAATTTTCACAGGTCATCACTTTGAGCTTGATTTGTTTTTGCAAAATATTAAGTCTTGATTTTTTACATTAGGCTACAAAATTCCCAGTCTTGCAGAAAAGATAATTATCTTGATTTTACCATTCACCACTGACATTTAGTGACGACAATTATTTTTTATTTTTGTAGCAAGAATCATACCTCAGGCAGTTTCTATCAGATTTGCATAGGCATGATTGAATAACCTGATAATTGACGCTCCTCCAGGTATGTGGATAATTTGTACAATGTAATTATTGAAGATGAAGTGTTCATCTTCATGCATGCGACACAGCATGCGACACAGAAAAATTCTGAGTCCCTGACGGGAATCGAACCCATGGCCTCCCAGATACCGGTTGGGCGCTCCAACCAACTGAGCTATGAGAGCCGACTCGTGAGCTGGGCCATTTTACTAGGTTGATAAGTGACACGCGTCCTGCATACTGCTAGGATCAGCAATGTCGAATTCATCAAGTTTGTAGTAAATAATAAAGATGGTAAATTTTAAGCTTGGTAATAAGTAATGAAGATGAAGTGTTCAACATGACTCGAGCATGGGACAAAGAAGAATTCTGAGTCCCTGTCGGGAATCAAACCCATGACCTCCCAGATTCTGGTTGGGCGCTCTAACCAACTGAGTTACGAGAGACTTCTCGTGAGCAGGGCCATTTTACTAGGTTGATATGTAGTACTAGGTTGAGTCTCTCGTAGCTCAGATGGTTAGAGCGCCCAACCGGTATCAGGGAGGCCAAGGGGTTGGATTCCCGTCAGGGACTCAGAATTTTTCTTTGTCCCATGCCTGAGTCATGTTTAACACTTCATTCATCTTCATTACTTATTACATTGTCTCTCGTAATCCAGTGTTGTAAGAGAATTATCAGAGTGAACACATGGCAATACTTGCCTGTGATTGACTATCATACCATAATTTTCTACTTATAAGCCCTTGCCTTGTACAGCCTCTTAACAGGTTTGGGATTGGCTAATTTCTGGTTATGGGAGGTGTAGTGGCCTAATGGTTAGTGCACTGGACTCTGGACATTACAGGGTCTGATGCCCTGGCCAGGTCACTGTGTTGTGTTCTTGGGCAAGACACTTTAGTGCCTCTCTCCACCCAGGTGTACAAATGGGTACTGGCGAAATAATGCTGGGGGAAAACTGCGATAGACTAGCATCCTATCCAGAGGGAGGAGAAGTATTCCTAGCTGCTTAAGGTCGCAGGGGACACCTTAGGCCCCTCGTTATGCATTTATTTAAAGCGTATGCACGAAGTACAGCGACTGACATCGACAACTTTACGAGATATTTATGACTGGACAAAAATATGGGGGCGTGCTTGTGATTTGTAAACAATCCCTGTTTCTTTGATATTTTAACCAATTTAAAACAACCCTTAGGGATATACGTTCATATAGATTGTAGTTAGTCTTTGAGCTTTAAAAGTTTTCACTTAAATTTGAATATTTCTGCGTTTTGTTAAGCGTTTTAAAAGATGCAGGTCAAACAAAATTTCCCTAAATGAATTTCTTCACGCTATTAGTATCCCCCGTGACCTTAATGCAATTGAAACCGGAATAAGCTCCGGCAGTATATTAGTATGTGCCAATGATTCAAGGTTGCCCTTTATTTCCAGGTGGGGCTTATATAAGCAGAATAATGAAGGTTTCCAAAATACATTTTGGTTAAATGGGAGAGGGGGGCTTATATCTGTGTTGTGGCTTATAAGCAGAGTTAAAAACGTTTTAAAAGTGAGCCATAACAATGTTGATCAAAATTCAGTACATAATTTTTTATTATCTGAATGTGAGTTAAGCTTTTAAATAGTCATAACCAAATCAAATTTATTTCAATATTTGGAGCAATATTGAGAGAGGGTCTTATATTTTCTGTGTAGACAAAGATGATCTTTTTTTCGGTCAGATAATGATCGGTAATATTCCTTTTAATGTTTTTAGAAATTTTTAGTATTGTATTCTCTCATTTTAATTTAACTGGTTCTGGCAAGTGATTTATGAAAAAAATGCGCTGCAGTCCTTTGTTCTCAATCAATGTTTTCCTAGTGACCCCATTCAAGTAGCCGCTCTTATCTGAAAGTCAGTACATTTTAACAGTAATTCTCAGTTCAACCTAGGGATCTTTTGCTTGCAAATCTTTAGTATTTTTCAACTTTCTTTGCAGGTTCTATTTCACAGGGCTAGTTTAACAAAGTCCTAAAAGGAAGGCCAATGCATAACTCACCAACACTCAATGCAGCAAAGTACCATAATTAATGTTACAAATAACAAGCAGTGAAGATCATGAAAGGACATTGATGTAGTCACGTTGGATATGCTGTGTTTAAAGTCCAGACAAGATTTCTTTTCTACTAACAAACAATATTGAGAAGATCAAGCGATCAACTTCTAATTTCTCCTTACATTGTTGGTCCACTGTCCATCAGTCAAGTGATGAGAACAAAGACAATCATCAACTGGAGAATACTGTCTTGATAAACCAGCAAATTCTCAAAACAAACATTAAAAGAAATGTATTGGGAATTAGTAAGAAGAATTGAAATGAAACGAAAGCATAACTAAACACCATCTCGATCAGGAACGATCTCAATTGCATTTACTTTCAACACACATTTACATAATACAATGATGAACAAAACAAAATCAGGTTCATCTATGACCTCTTCAGTTGGTTGCCATAATAGATTTGAATCTGGGATGACTTTATGTAATCATGCTTGAAAAGTTAATCTTGCTACCAGCTTCCAAATGACAACAGCTATATTAAAAAAAACATAAACAGTAATATAAACTATACACTGATAACAAAATATCATTATTAAATAATTTAAGAGAAGATGAACAATGAAATTACGTAACATTTCAATGACCACATGCCAATTACACATTTACATTTGAAAATGTTTCAAATGACAATGTGCAGGGTTTAATGTTCATTGAAACATATATGTATTAATTTAAATTCTTTAGTTGTTATAAATAAATACTTTAAGATAAAGATGAGCAATAGAATTACATAAAATTTAATGACCCCATGCCGGCATGCACATTTACATTTGATATTTTACAAATGACAATGTGCAGGGTGTTCATTGAAACCTTATGTAGTTCAATCGCTCCTCTTAATCTTTATGTATTTATTTTAAATCTTTAGCTGTTAAAAATAATAACTTCATTAACAATAAATATAATTTAAAAATAGAAATAAAAACTTGGAACCTGCTATCAAGGTATTTTTCATGTGTGGTTACATGAAATCATCCCACTTTCAACTCTTACATGGCAACCAATTGAAGAGGTCACAGATTTAACTTGCTTTGCAATTTCTTATTATTATTTTCTTATGTGAAAGTGTGTTAAATTGAGGTATTTGTCACTGAGATTTGTACTAGGATGTTTACATAGCCAATAAATCTAGTACAGTCAACTCTTGTAATAGCGGACACGCCCAGGGTATCGTTTATTGTCCTTTATAGCGAGAGTCTGTAATAGTGGGAGTCACTTCCAGTCAAACCTTTTTTCACCGGGGATCTGGATTTTGTCCGTAATAGCGAGTGTCCACAAGGCGAGAGTTGACTGTACCAGTAACCTTTATTTGGGAAGCTAGCTCGGAAACTATAACAGTAAAGAGTTATGAATCAAATGGGAATAAATGTAAGTTGTACCTAGCCCGTCTGAATTGCATTCTAAGCCGGAGAAGCTGGGAGAAGGGCATGGAAATATAAAGACTAATGCCAAGAGAAGAGTCTCTAAAGCTCCCCACATCAATCCACTATCAATCAACCCCCCCCCCTCCCCATTAGAAAAAATGTTCCGCAGTCCCTGGTGATTAGTAGGATTGCAAAAAAAGGTAACGAGTTACCACTTGAAAGGATGGAGTTGGAGTGGAAAAGTTAAGGACTGGGGGGGGGGGGGGGTGGTAGACTTGCTTACAAGTCGAGCTCACAGGGTCTACTACCACCAAACCGGAAACGAGAAGCGAACGACTTTTAGAAAGTCTAAGGACGGCTAATAACGAACAGGAGTCCCGTTCTCTTGTGTAAGGATCAATGACCACTCAATAGTCTAGTTTCGAATTATGCTCCACTGATCACAAACAAACGAATAAATAAAGTCGAGGTTGTGAAATGATTTGAATTTCTCTTTTGTTTTATTCTTCAGGACCTCAGCTACACTCCTTTTTCCTTCCCCTTTCCCTCCCCCTCACTGTGTTTTCAGCCTCACTCCTACTACTCCTGAGTAAGGATCCAAGATGGCGCCCAATCAAAATGCATTCGAATATTCTCGCTAATTTGATCATGCTCCATTTCATAATTATTATTTCTTAAATATTTTGACTAAATTTCAATATTTAAAATTTATTTAAATATAATTAAAACAGACTACAGTAAAATTCCGGTTATAAGTCCCCCTGCTTATAAGCCCCTCCGGTTATAGGCCCAATAATTCTACCTGGAAACAAAAATACATCCGATTATAAGCCCCCCCCCCCCCGGATATAAGCCCACCTCTGCTGGATGAATACTGAACAGGACTAAATGTTGCTTTATTATGCGTTTTTAACTTAAAAGCATATTTCCATTCAACACTCGTGTTTCTCATTTCGAAACGATTTTTTTATTCCGCTTATAAGCCCTCCTGGATATATTAGCCCCTCCACTTATAAGCCCACTCAAATCCCCTTACGAAGTTGTATAAGCCCAGGGCTTATAACCGGAATTTTACGGTATTTTGTTTGTCAGTGTTGGCTAAGTTAGACGAAATAAAAAAAGCGGTGAGTTTGAGCAGAAACAGATTTCAAAATGGCGAATTATTTATTGTCAGTGACATTGATGAAAGCTAATAAACCAGGCGGGGGGGGGGGGGGGAAGACACGAGGTCTGGGACCGAGTAGCGATGCTCTCACAACTTGCAAAGCGATCAATTCACGATGTAGTCAGTGGTTTTTGGACGATGATGCAACAGGCAATCTTTTCCCGCGAAATGGAAGCTGCTATGCCGTGGAATCACTTATTATAAAGGGGTTCAATTCTCTTAACTAAAAATCTAAAAGCAGTGTATTTATCCGAAAATTTCATCATCGTTGTGTAGTTTTAAGAACGCAGAATTTTGTGATGCCATGCTACTTTTCAGTGCTGAAATGTAATTGTTTGTACCACAATTTTCAACTGGCCCACATGGGGATTGTAAATGAAGTAAAACAAAGAAAGACCAAGTCAACAAACAACCTCGAAATAATAGAGCTCAGCACGTACAATAGCTCCGACGGGCGCGGGAATATTCGATCGCCACGTTTTCATTACCATTTCCGTGATGGTTTTATTTCATAACAAACACCACCGGAGAAATTTTCGCTGCTTTAAAGACAAAACTTAGAAAGTCTTTTTTATTACTATATATATAAAAAAATCGAACTCTCTCGCTGGTCCCATGTTGTTATTGTATAGGCAAGTTCACAAAGAAAGGAGCTGCTCATGCGCCTTAGAGACATCCGCTGACTACCGCCCCGATGATTGCTTTGCAAGTTGTGAGAGCATCGCTCAGATTTTATATAAGAGAATGTATGGGAAGTTTCTTTCCCCCCCCCCCCCCTGTAATAAACAGACTGTTTATATTTAGGGGAATACAGGAGAATACAAGGGAATACAGGAGAATACAGGGGAATACATGTCAGAATACAGGGAATACAAAAGAATACAGGGGAATACAGGAGGAATACAGGGGAATACAGAAGAATACAGGGGAATACAGGAGAATACAGGGGAATACAGAAGAATACAGAAGAATACAGGGGAATACAGAAGAATACAGGGGAATACAGGAGAATACAGGGGAATACAGGGAGATACAAGAGAATACAGGGGAATAGACCCTATGCAAAAATGGTTGTTATTCATTTCCATTGTTTGGTCAAGTTTCTTAAAACGCTGTTGGTGGCACTTAAATATATATAAAATATTATGCTATTCTGAGAAGTTTCAGTGTTTTGGGTTAAATGGCAGCAAAGTTATGACTCATTCAAATTTAAGAGATTTGTATGGAAAAAGTCACCCTGGCCTGCCTAGCCTTGTTTTCATGTTTTTGGCAATATAAATGTCCCTGTTACTTCCCATTAGTTTAAAGTATAGCCTTTAAACTTCATACGCTGATTTACTTTGACTTTATCTTTAAGTTTGAGTAATTTAATTTTGGTTGACAAATGATTCTTCTGGGAGCTGAAAATTAACAGCCACCATATTTGCATAGAGTCTATACAAGAGAATACAGGGGAATACAGGGGAATACAGAAGAATACAGGGGAATACAGGAGAATACAGAAGAATACAGGGAGATACAGGGGAATACAGAAGAATACAGGGGAATATAAGAGAATACAGGGGAATAGAGGGGTATAGAGGAGAAATTACAGGAGAATACAAGGAAATACAGGGGAATACAGGGAATACAGGAGAATGCAAGGGAATACAGGGAAATACAAAGATATACAGGGGAATACAGGAGAATACATGGGAATGCATAAGAATACATGAGAATTAATATATGAATGGGAATTAATACATGAGAATACAGGGGAATACAAGAGAATACAGGGAAATACAGGGGAATACATACTAGTTATGCAACTACTCATCACTCTGGAGATTATACAGGGGAATACAGGAGCTGATTACAGGGGAATACATGAGAATACAGGAGATTACAGGAGAATACAATTGGGAATACACGAGAATACAGGAGATTACAGGAGAATACAGGAGAATACAATTGGGAATACACGAGAATACAGGAGATTACAGGAGAATACAAGGGAATCAGGAGAATACATGAGAGTACAGGGAAATACATGAGAATACAGGGGAATGCAGGAGAATACAGGGGAATGCAGGAGATTACAGGGGAATACATGAGAATACAGGGGAATACATGAGAATACAGGGGAATACAGGGGAATACATGAAAATACAGGGGAATGCAGGAGATTACAGGGGAATGCAGGAGAATACAGGGGAATACATGAGAGTACAGGGGAATACATGAGAATACAGGGGAATACATGAAAATACAGGGGAATACAGGAGATTACAGGGGAATGCAGGAGAGTACAGTGGAATACATGAGAATACAGGGGAATCAGGAGCCCATGGGCTCCTGAGGGGAATACATTAGAATACAGGGGAATACATGAGAATAAAGGGGGAATACAGGAGAATACAGGCCGAATACATGAGAATACAGGGGAATACATGAGAATACAGAGGAATACAGGAGATTACAGGGGAATGCAGGAGAATACAGGGGAATACATGAGAATACAGGGGATACAGGAGAAAAGGGAATGAAAGAATAATGAGAATTAATATATGAAGGGAATTAATACATGAGAATACAGAGGTACACGAGAGAGAGCTACATGAGAATACAGGGGAATACATGAGAATACAGAGGAATACAGGAGATTACAGGGGAATGCAGGAGAATACAGGGGAATACATGAGAATACAGGGGAATACAGGAGAATACATGGGAATGCATAAGAATACATGAGAATTAATATATGAATGGGAATTAATACATGAGAATACAGAGGTACACGAGAGAGAGCTACATGAGAATACAGGGGAATACATACTAGTTATGCAACGCTTTTGAGTGGTATACTATGGAATATCCCACGAGTCACTTGTATTTTCTCGGTATACACACGAGCCTTTAGGCGAGTGTGTATACGAAGAAAATACAAGTGACAAGTGGGATATTCCATAGTATACCACGAGAAAGTGTTGTGTAACTATTTTATACCATGCCATAGAAAATACGCTTACTAAATTTCATCGAGAATAAGATCGCAGCGCACGATGGGAAGGTTGGGTTGAATACCGTCGATTAATATACAATCTTCGTTCACTGTCCAAAATCCACGCGCGCAATTGGTTAAAATAGATCACGTGATTTTGCTTTACCTGTCGTCAGCAAACTCAGACAGTGCAGTATTGACAATAATGCACGAAAATCGTGCATTATTGAAGGTGTCTTCAGCTTCAAAGCTTGTAGAAGTGGAAGAAAAGTATATTCCTCAAATTATCAACGATCCAATACCAAACAAAATCGAAGAGGATAACAACTTGAAGCGCTTTCATGTTCAAAGGTAAACTGCAGCTCAATAAATACATTTTTGTGTGCGATTGACTTGCTTGTAGTTGCTTGATTGTGAAAGCCATCGACTTGCATTGAACAAGCTTCTCGCTGACTGTATTTATGAACGACCACAGCTGATGAACGATTTTATGAACCATTTTAAGTTTTATTTCTGTACGGCTAATTTGTGATTTTTATATTATTGATGTAATCCCGTGTAATTATGTACTACTACACTTCTTATTTTTTCGACTATTTTGCTTGTTTACAAGCAAATAGGAGATTAGGAGTGATGTGGGCAAAATTTGGAACATTCTTGTCTACTCTCAAGGGACTTTTTTAATTTCTCAAGGGACTGTTTTAATTTCTCAAGGGAGTTCTTTCCGCTTAGTGGGCGATGAAAGGGTCTCTTATTATTATTGCGTCAACACTTTCGATCTCGTGTTAAAGACGTGACTTGTCACATATTCCGGTGTAGGTGATGAAAGGGTTTGTCATTAGTATTGCGTCAACACTTGCGGGTTCAAATTGCGGCCTCGTGAAAAAGCATTAAAAACGCTAACAAAATTACAGAATTCAGACTACTACAGAGAACCTTGAAAGAAACTTTGTTTAGAATTTATTTTTAGTTTGGATGAAGTCAAGAAATGTGTTGACAAGGGGCAGAGTATCGAAATTTTTCGCACCGTGCTGTACTGCACGGCAGAAATAATTATCCACATGTTCATGTTGAAAGCGAAGTTTTAATTTGAGCAGCCGGCTTTTGAAGTCAATTGTACACTAAATGGATTTACCGATCGTTCAAAAAATTACAGAGAACCTTGAAAGAAACTTTGTTTAGAATTTATTTTTAGTTCGGATGAAGTCAAGAAATGTGTTGACAAGCGGCAGAGTATCGAAATTTTTCGCACCGTGCTGTACTGCACGGCAGAAATAATTATCCACATGTTCATGTTGAAAGCGAAGTTTTAATTTGAGCAGCCGGCTTTTGAAGTCAATTGTACACTAAATGGATTTACCGATCGTTCAAAAAATTACAGAGAACCTTGAAAGAAACTTTGTTTAGAATTTATTTTTAGTTTGTATGAAGTCAAGAAATGTGTTGACAAGCGGCAGAGTATCGAAATTTTTCGCACCGTGCTGTACTGCACGGCAGAAATAATTATCCACATGTTCATGTTGAAAGCGAAGTTTTAATTTGAGCAGCCGGCTTTTGAAGTCAATTGTACACTAAATGGATTTACCGATCGTTCAAAAAATTACATCCAAGTTCAAAGCAATAACAGTACATTACCATTTCGTTCTCAAAAGACTTGAGAAGCCGCAATTGGTCCTTGTTTAACTCCGTGATTTGAATTCAAAACGCATTTGTAAGCACTATTACACCATATCTTCGCGGCGGTGAAAGGAAAGATAAATCCTTCATCAACAAGGTTTCAGCACTCTGTACTCCATGGTTTTCCGTTTTAAGGCCACTTTAAAATTCTATAGTGTTTCTCCTTTCCGTTTTAAGTCCCAAATATGTTTTTTTTTCTTGTTCAGAATCAAAACAAGGCCTTGGAAGTTTGTAAATACGATTTCCTTGTACGATTTCAATGCACGGAATAATACGAAAAACCTTCTTCTAGGACCCCAAGAGTTCTCTAAAAATATGCGCAGAAAACAGATTTTGATTGGTTTATTTGCCGTTATTATCTATAGAACAATAGAAGAACCAAAAAAACTCCAGCGAGGGTGGGAAAGGGCATATCCGCTGTAGGTGATGAAAGGGTCTCTCATCAGTATTGCTTCAAAATTATCCACATGTTCATGTTGAAAGCGAAGTTTTAATTTTAGCAGCCAGCTTGAAGTCAATTGTACACTAAATGGATTTATCGATCGTTCAAAAAATTACATCCAAGTTCAAAGCAATAACAGTACATTACCATTTCGTTTTTAAAAGATTTGAATTCAAAACGCATTTGTAAGCACCATTACAGCATGGCGGCGGTGGAAGGAAAGATAAATTAATCCTTCATCAACAATGTTTTAGCACTCTGTAGTCCATGGTTTTCCGTTTTAAGGCCACTTTAAAATTCTATATTTCTCCTTATCGTTTTAAGTCCCAAAGATGGTATTTTTCTTGTTGGTTTTCAAAGTCTGGTGAGACCGGCACAAGCAATTTGGGGGTGGTTTCCAATGTTTGGGTCAACATAACACTGGGGAGCTGGTGTTAAAGACGTGACTTGTCACATATGCTGTAGGTGATGAAAGGGGCTCTCATTAGTATTGCGTAAACACTTTCGGGTTCAAATTGCGGCGTTATGGATTGAAGATAACTGTAATTTTTGCATACGCAAGCCAAATTGGTCATAAACTGTCTGAAAACATTTTGTTCTTTGTATTAAAAGGAAAGTTCTTGGAGAGTGCGTTTTATCCATTAGTACAAAGTTATCAGTACAAAGATACGCACGTTAATGCTTTAGTTTGGCAAGAGTGAAGTTAATGAAATAACATAAACGGATACAAATTCCAGTGGTTTTTAACTGTTGCGGAGTGGAGTGGTTTTCAACGGTTTACGAAGTTTAAAGGAGCAATAGAGCTCTATCTACTGCTCAATAAATTTGTTTTCAATAGCACTGAACTTGACAGTTGTCATAAACTTTTCTTCACCGTTGGAAGAATTCACTCTGGAAAAGAGACAGATGTTCAGTGGAGCAAGAGAGTTACCTTGAGTGCTAGTGTCATGTGGTACAGATGTTTTTTCGATAAAGTTATCGCTACATGGTTTCGCTTTTAGTCTTTGAAGTATTTCCGCACTGCGGTTGGTAAGCGAGTGGGGAAACATCAACGCAGTTGCAGTATCTGGCAATTCTCATTTATGCTCGTGATTTTTGCCATCAGTAACTGGTTAACTCATTTGCCATCGTTTGCCAAAACGTACAATTTTTAAAGTGCTACGCTTTTCCTTCTTTTTTTTCTCTCACTTCTGTTATGTTCAATTTTTTTTAACACGTGTTTTCTTTTGTTCTGCCGTGTTTATTTATAGCCGTTTACGCTATTCCGTTGTCTTAGTTGTTATCAATGCTGACACACCCCTTGACACACCAGTTGAGATAAAATTCTCCCGTTATATGCTAAGCTGCGCTAAAGAAGTTTTTTTTTTCTTTTTAGAGAGATAAGCTACCACTTTATTCCAATTCTACGGTATGATACATTCTATGAATTTTTGGTATGGCAGTTTTAGTATTTAATCCTGAATTTCCTACTGTGCGATTAAGTAAGTCGCTAACAGGCTCGTTAGTATGTTTTCGTGAGCGATGCTTTTGAATTTACACAATGGACGCACAGCAAGATAAAACGAATTTCCGGTAATTGTTTGAGTACATAGGTGGTGGAAAACACGGATCCTGCTTCCCAAAATCCGTAACCGGGTTTACATTACGTTTTTGACGTAGGGTGTAAGCAAGCCCGACAGTTTATAAATTTCAGTTAGAAACTAAACAGATGAAGTCTTCTTTTTAAGTTATCACCCAAAATTTTATTCTTTCTTATAATTTGTAACAGATTTTTGGTCTAATTAGACCGTAAATCGCCAAAATTATTTTAATTCGCGTTACTTCCGTTCTCCTCCAAATTTGGTATACAGGAAGTGAATTTTATCCGCCAATTACCTAGTGATTCCGGCCAAGAAACTTTAATGTGCCTTACATGACGATTTTTGCAGAAGTTATTCCTTCAGCAATATGGCGGTCTCGGTCTAACGAGCTTTAATAGGGTTTAAAAGCTCGTTAAGATGGTCTTTGAGAAGGAATAGACCATTTGCATTATGACGTAAAAGCGCAAAGACTTCTGGTAGTTGTAGTTAAGTTCGCGGGAAATTTTGAATCGTCATCAAGCTGGCTTGCCCAAGAAAATCGTGATGGAGGTAAAGAAAATTACTCTCACCGAAGAAGACGTCCCCGTAGCTTCATATAAAGGGCAAAAAGCAACCTCTCAGTATAAAACCAAGTCCGTTAAAATGAAAAAAAGTTATGCAAGAAATTGTATATTTGCTGGGTTGCGTTTTGTAGTGAAGTTTCAACGAGTGTTTCCTCCAGTCGAGTCTCAGTCGCGTGGTTACTTAATTAAATTCCTCAGTAAAACTTTTGCTTGCCAGGTATTTTCAAATAATATACGAAGACGCAATATTTTACCATTTCTAAACATGGGGGAGTACAGTACATGACGTCTACACTCGTAAAAATCTTTGAGGCTCACCTTTCGAGTCGCACAAGTAATCGTTGATCAACAAGATTATGCCGGGAAATAAAATTATATTTGCTCGCACGGCCCTCGCTCGGATTGAAACCACAACTGCTACTCGACGAGCTGACATGTCCAGTACAAAAACAAGAAAACTTCTGTGTTAAAGAATATTGCAATTACAGTTCTAATTTGACGAAAAAATACAATTTTAAGATAAAAACAAATAATCTGTATTCAACTGCACAGGGAAGTTTTGATTGATCAGCTTGAAAATCCTTTATGATTGACCCTTCATGATTCATCGATGAAGCTCGATTGAACGAGGAAAATTATTTGACTCGTTTCTCTGTCTCACGGTAAAAACAAATTAAACTGACCGTCCCGTCGAGCAATCATGATATACGGTAAATTTTCTAAGCTTTTCAGTGAAGAATTAATTCACCTGCGATCGATGGAAGCGATCGTTTGTGGAACGTCTGGAAATAGATGATGAACAAAGTCAATGGCTTGCCTTGCTTTCACTTGATTCCACACAAATTTAGTTATATCCTCGACTCGTCCTTTCAAGCAATCTGTTTTCAGTGCGCGATTTTTTGAAGCTGTGTTATTTTAAAGCTAAAATTATTTATGAAGAGAAGTTGTCGGCCGCGATGAATGAATTTCTACCAAGTCAACTCCGCCACACAACGTACATATCAAACTTACTTGAACACGAACAACATTTGTCTGTCTTGGTTAAAACACAGAACTCAGTCAATTTTCATTCCAAAGCTATCATCCTGTTTTCTATATTTTTGACAGGTAACTGAAAAAATAAATGTATAAACAAATTTCGAAGCGACAAGAGCGTAAACTTATTAGCAGCTCAACTTCAGATCAAAATAAAAGACCTGGATGTCCACCTTCACGCTTGGCTGCCCTTAGCCAATCATAAGCCATAAATGGTGTTTTCCCGCGAACCTAACTACAACTACCAGAAGTCTTTGCGCTTTTACGTCATAATGCAAATGGTCTATTATGATCTGAAACGTTTTTCGAGTGTCAGAGAAAGTTACTTGGAGATTTGGGTCTATATTCGAAGCTAGAAATTGAGGTAAATTATCTTTCTTGTTGCTTAGCACGTGTTTCGGTCTGTTGCGTATGCTGTTGAATAACTTGTGTGTGTTTTTTACATCCCATCGTCCCGGGCAGCTGAAAATTTGAACACGATATTATTCATAGAACGCCCCTCAAACTGCTCAAGGCTGCTTAATCGGCAGAGAAAACGGAACAATCGATACTCACCAAGAACTATGTCGGTCAAGCTGGTTATCCTATACGTAGTTATTCCATAAAACGCTGGTTATAGATAGCCACACATTAGCTTTGGGCAGAGCGCGCTGTTCAACTGACTCAAAATCGTTCACATGCTCAATTTACATACAGAAAAGAAAGAGACCTGTTTTGCCTCTTCAGTGACAGCAGAATAACCGACGGAAACAATAGAAATAAAGTCAACAATTACTTTTTATTGTTTACAAATACAAGTTAGTCAGTTATTAAATTCTCGTTTATAAATCCGCGCGTCGTTTTCTTCTGTTTTAGCCAGCAGAAGGTTTTGGTTCATTTTCCCCAGGTACCATCGATATTTTGTAAAATCCCAGCAAGTTTTCTCCAAGGAAAACCGTCCCAGCAAGCGAACAGTCTCATTCCTAAATTTGCCAGCCAGCTCAAGTTCAGGTTGCAGAGCGGAAATTTTGTGGAGCGGTTTCGTTGGGTTCTTCTGCGTATGAATAGATAAAATTCCAAATGGTACAAAATGAAAGGGGCTCTCATTAGTATTGCATAAACACTTTCGGGTTCAAATTGCGGCGTTATGGATTGAAGATATATGATATGATATGGATATGTGAGATAGCTCATCTCACAACAGCTCACCTTGAGCAGGGTTTGACTTGGATAAATTACCTTAATAGAAACCCCTTGTTCTTGTGATTCCATTAGAAATTTCTCAGTACAAACTTATTAACTTCAGGAACTTTCATTTCCCTTTTAACAGCTTTCTTAACTTACTTCGGCTTTATGCGTTTCTTTATCTCGAACCTATGCCCCACTTCACCCTAACCCCCCCCCCCCCCAAATAATCATTATTCGACGCCTTCTTTACCTTAAATTGGCGTATTTTTAATTGAAATGGTTCTTTGTTTTGGTAGCTGTTGTTGCCACTTTTTAAAATGTTTCACACTTCTGCGTTTTACAAAATTCACACATACTGCCTTTTAAGAAAATACGTCAATGCGCATTTTATAATGTTCCTCCCATCAACCGTACCGTTCCACCGTTCCGCCGTTCCACCGTTCCTACATTCCTAATAATAAACTAACCAGAATATCCAGGACAACACAAATTTACATATTTCAACACTTGCACTCCTAAACAAAGTGAAAAGCCTAATTCACCCTTTAAAAAGAACTACTCCATACCACAATTGACTGCCAACAGATAAACCATAGCAAAATAGTCGTAGTCTCACAGAGACCTTTGATTAAACATTAAGTTTGTTGTTTGAAGTTCGTTAAGTCGATGATCGCTTGCAGTTCGATGCAGTGTACTCAGATTGTATATTAAAAGGGTTAGAGTCTGTTCGTTCGTGTTTTGTTGACAAATACACGCACTTGCTGGCCTCACAATGAACTCAAAATTTTCAATACTGCACTCGGCTACGCCTCGTGCAGTATTGAAAATTTCTCGTTCATTGTGCGGCCAGCGCGTGCGTGTATTTGTCAACAAAACACTCACAACAGTCTCTAACCCATAAATATACAACGGCTTTCCTGTATTCTGATTGGCTGTATTTTCTATGGCGTGGTATAAAAGAGAATAAATGGAAATACAGGGGAATACATGAGAATACAGGGGAATACAAGAGAATACATGAGAATACAGGGGAATACAGAAGAATACAGGGGCATACACGAGATACAGAAGAAAATACAGTCGAAGCTCTCATAAACGGACACCCTCGGGACGCGAAAAAAGTGTCCGGAACTGGAGCTGGCCGCTTACGAGAATAGTTCTTGTAAGCGGCCACTAGAGGTAATATGCATATTAGTGGTGTTTCGAAATGTAACCGGACGTGGATGACGACAAAACAAACACTGAAATATGGTACTGTAATTACAGTAAAATTATTGTGACGAACGGCGATGTGAAGTTGATTGATTAATACAAGATACAGAGGTTTTTTATATGATTTTCTTTGCGGTGTCCGCTTACGGGAGCTTAAAAACAAAGAAAAAGTCTAAGTCGTAATCTCGGAAAGTGTCCGCGGCCGCTTACGGGAATGCCCGCTTACGAGAATGTAAAAATACAGAGTTTGTATGGGAGTAAAAACGGGGTTTCTAACAAGGTGGCCGTAAGTAGAGCTGTCTGTATATAAATATCTGAATACACTATAATAAGGGCTGGCGCTTCCCTTGTGCAAACAATAAGTGTAGTGGCTTCTCGAACATTTTTCAAGGTTTCTTTCCATAAGCAGACATCATTGGGACCTAACAAAGTGTCCACTAAAGGGAGGTGTTTGCTTGTGCGAGGTTAAAATGAGTGTTAGTATGTGACTGGGACCATGACCCGGGGGGGGGGGGTACTCCCTATAATGGCCTATACGGGGAGGCTCCGCCCGAAAGGGGTACCTTTTTCAGGCTCCAGGTATATAAAAGGGTAGGGATTTCACAAATTTAGGTATATGAAAGGGTAGGGAAATCTTTCATAATGATATTTTAAAAGGCCTTTACATTAAATATTTCGAGCAGACGCAACTTTTGGATGTATCGTCTTAATTTATTAAGCGCTTCATAAAAATGACAAGAAAACATCCCGTTTTAGGTAAATGTGATGTCGTGTAGGTATATGAAAGGGGTGCCTTTTTGCAATAAAAGGTATACAAAAGGGGTACCCTTTCTATCAAAATGGTATATAAAAGGGTAAAGGGTTGGATCTTCGGGCGGAGCCTCCCCGTACAAAACTTTTTCCCCTCCCCCCCCCCCCGGGGGACCATGACTAGTCTCCGATTATGAGAGGTGCCCGCCTACGGGAGTTGTCCGTGAGTGGAGGCTCGACTGCATAATTTTTTTTTAATTAAAACAAATACATCATAAATCTTTGCGTTTATTGACTTACTCAGATCACAAAGTATTCATTAGGAATAACAATTTAACATTTTCAACGCTTATTTTTAACAGTACATTAGTCATACACAGAAACAAAATACATAAAGTTTCAAACAGTATCAAATGCGTTCAACCTAGAAAAAAAAAGACTTGTTACTTTAGACAGGGCTCTCTGCAATGCGGACAGTCTGATCCATCTTCTTTGGACAAGCAAGACGTAATTTTCCACTGCTGTTTTGTTGTAATCCGGGAATGTTCAGACAAGGACAACCGCTGACGTTGACATTTGACAAGTCGATTTGTCTTCCTGACGAGAGAAGAATGCTCTCGAGATTCCTGCATTTTACGACAGACATCACGGGTGGGCGCTTTATAACAGCACGTGACATCACGATACTTCGCAAATTGTTACATTCGCTGAACGACACATGTGCGATCTTGTCGGGTTTAACTCTCAGCTCAGCGCATTGCAGATGATGGCAATTGTCAAGCACTAACTTGCCGATGGCTTTAGTTTCAACATCTAGTCGTGGTATGGAATCGTCACTCTCCATTTCACATAGCTGTAGCGCTATTTTGCCAATGTGCGTCGATTGAAGATGATAGCGAGAAAACTTACAGTTCGTAGTGCGGATAAACGATATAGTACGAGCAATTACTTCAAAGTCCATGGCAGCCTTACTATCGCTTGCTGTCTCGCCCATCGTTACATTTAAATGCTTAAGCTCCTCGCATTTCACGGCAATGGCAGTCGCATTGGGCAAATTAATCGACACGCGCTCAAGCTTTTGACTTCGGATGAAAATTGAACATGTTGATCTATCGTGAGGGAATCCAGAGAGCTCATCCGCCGTGACTGGTCCTCGCCTGTACACATCACAGAGGAAATGTTCCAACGTAGGACAGTCAATCTTTATACTTCCGAGTCTAGGCACTTGACACAATAAAATATTCAGCACTTTAAGATGCGGACACATAGCTCCATACAATGTGAGCCCTGTCAGTTCACCAATGATGGAAAGCTTTCTGATTGTTTGATGCCCCTTTAAAAAATTGCGCAAAGTTGTAATAGGCATTGCGGGGCAAGCAACTAACTCCAAATGATTTAACCGAGTTGAAGTGGACTTTAGATTATGAAAGTTGGCGAGATTTCGCAAGCACATCGATTCTAATGACTTGGAATAGATAAATACAGCGGTGAGATCAAGGCAGTTTGCCAGTTGGAATTCTCTCAAGGCTGGAGTGTTGCATCGTAAACACTGCATTCTTAAGGTTGATAGGCCATCCAACCCTAATGTGAGTAGAGATGTGGACTCGATGGATAACAGGCTTTTTCGGTCACGGTGAACCATACCAGCACCAACAAACAGATGGTGAAGCGACTTCATAAGCTTCAGCATGATACGCAAGTGGTCGCTTGTGAAAAAAAGTGGACATGTTCTCAACTCCAAACGTGTCACCACCGCAGCAAGTCGCTGAGAGGAAGCAATCGTTTTCAAACACATGTCTCTGTTGTGAATAATATGCGGAGGCAATGTTGGAATAAGACCAAACCCAGATAACATCAAGCTCCGTCAGGTTGACCTTGTCAAGAAACGCGATCAAAGTGGAGGGCGGGAACGCGATGGAGTCTAGCGCAAGTTTCAAAACTTTGAGACGAGGAAATCTCAAAAGAACCATCTGGAGATGTTGAGGTGTGATGAAGTTCTTTTCTAGCGACTCTGGTTGCTGGAACAACCACTGGATTTCTGGCGGTTCGGAGCGAAGGTACTCAGTGAGATTCAGCTCTTCCAGTATGCTTGCGCACTGCAATGTTTGTAAAAATCTAGGGTCCCATTCTAACAGTGGCACATCCAAGCAGGTTAAACTTGGTAAGTGAGAAAGCAGTTCTCGTAGATATGGATCTGTGAAGGTTCTTGTAATTGGGTGATCCCTTAAGCATGTGATATAATGTCCAAACTTGATGAGACACTGCCGAAGTACATCTCTATACTTGGCGTATTCTGTAACGCAGAGTGGATACGCACGGGTGAAGTGAATGCATTTCCAAAGAGACGGAGTATTCTCAATCACATCCTTCCATCGCTTGCATACGACCGACAGGCGAGCTAAATTATCGTAAACTGGATGAAAAAACGCGAAAATGTGCGCCAACACCTCATTTGGCAGGGAGTCCATACTTTAATTTCTTGGTCAGTGAAGTTGGCAAGACTTCGAAAGACTACAATGCGTGCGTCATAATAGATCGACTTATCCTCGAGATGAAAGCACGCGCAAGCGTAACGTAAAATTCTTGAAATAAAAGTATAGTTTTTGTGCTGAAATGATAAATTCTTGGACGTTTTGAGGCTTCTTTCTCTCCATCAACATTAAAAAATGCCGTTAACTAGCAGCACGCGCCTGCTCATTTCAAATGATCAAATGCGTCTTCGACATAAGCGCGCGCGCTCATCATGTCACAAAAGAGCAAAGCCAAGGTTAGTCCCCCGTTGGATAGAAGTTCTTGTGGTGGAAAATTAGACTGTCCACAGCCCTTTATTTTTTCGTGTTTTTTTTTTTCGATCGATTAGCGCGCGGTGAGAACGGCGAGAGAACTGGGCACCAGCGCAAAACGGAAGAAGCAAGGGGGGTGGGGGTGGGGAGCTCGATTCGCTCGCTTACCGCCCCCCTCCCCCCGCACGCTCGCGCTTCGCGCTCGCTTCGTTTGCTTTTTTGCGTTGAAAAATCGAGAGGCTGTGGACAGTCTAATGGAAAATTAGTGATAAAAATTTGAAACCCTGCGCAGCGTAGGTGCTGAATGTATAAATGAAAAAAAAAATGTAAATACTACGCTGTAGTCAAAAAAACTATTCCCGACGTTTCGGCAATGCTGCCTTCTTCAGGGGGACAAAACTATTTAGCCGTTAAAAAGTTTGTTGTATCACACGCGCATTTAAATAAATGCTCGCGCACGTTTCCGCGCGCGCGAGAGCGCACGATAATACAAAGAAGTCAATTCACGTAAAGCTAAAATCTTGATTAAGTCCACTCGGAGCCAGAGTTCCGTGTTGGAAGATGTATCTCATCTCCTGTTTCTTGCGGTAATGGAAAATTAGCCTTGCCTCTTTGCGTCGATCACGCCTGCCAGGGGAAGAAGAATATTTCGCGGCAGAGATGTCTGCGCTTTTTATCACCAATTTATGACAGATTTCGCGCACACATACGACTCTACATCCAGTGGAGATAAACAATGACTTTGCTCTTTTGTGACAATACAAGCGCGCGCTTTTGTCGAAATAGCCAATTTTTTCGCTCGCCGTTTTTCGCGCCGCTGCCCAACTAACCGAACTAGGCTAATGTCGAAACGAACTTTTAAAAATCGTTTAAAGTAACTGCAAGAGCATGTTGTTGGTTAACGATATTTTTTAAAGGCTGATGGAGAGACAGAAATCTCGATAAGTCAAAAATATGTAATCATTTTTAGCACTGATTAACATCCGCAAACTAAGTGAGATTGAAGCCTTTGTGATGAGCTGTTTCTTGTTCTTTTTCTGTTGCTTTACTAGCTCAAAATTTGTCATGTAGCTTGCTATTAACAACATTAGTTGGCACGAAAAATAGAGCGCAACTATTTGCGCGGAAAGAGTTAAAGAAAAATTCGCCATATCCGGACGAGGTTACTGTCAATACCATATTTTCCTCGCCGCTCTGTACTTGAGTCTTTATGCAGGTTGAATACACAGTTTTTATTTTATAAGAATCTAGTTTATAAGAATATCAAGGCTGAAATTTGCGAATTTTTAAGAACATTTTAAGAATAAACCTGAGGCTGAGATTTTACAAAGAATATAATTTTGTGAAAATACATCATTTATCAGACTCCGGCTCCGTAAACAGCAATTGTTCAATGCTTTGATATGACAATTCAATGCACGGTACATTTTAAATTGATATACTCTAATACGTACTGAAACGGGAATGTCAAACGATATTATTATCTAAGAATGTTCAATCTTATAAATTAAAAAGGGGGAAGGCAAGTGTTTTTTTGTTTGTTGGTTTAGTTTTCAGTATACCCAAAGTTTCTTGTAAAAACGTATCCCCAGTGTAAAAGGTTTTAATTCGCTTGCTAAAAGCGCTGACGAGAATTTACATTCCTCCATATTTGTACCCGGCCAAATGGCAAATTCTAGGTAATTTTCTTACTATAGTAATTTTACTCTCGATATAAACTCGAATTCCCGATAACTTGAACCTTTTTCGATTTCCCTTGACGGTTTGAGTTATCTGGATTCAATAGATCGATAGATTGAATGCTCGATTTCTGCTGCTATGTGATAGCATTCAGTCTTCGAACTTTTAAACTTCCTCTGGTGGATGAGCGGTGGGCTGCACGCGGCGACGCGATACAGCGAAAATTAATTAAGTTACGCAAAACGCACAAGAAAAGCGACGTCAGCACGCAGGTTACGCATCTTATTTTTTGCGCTGATCTAATTCGCATCACTCGTACAAAAGTGCGCTTGTGTTGACTCGGACTTGCTACAGAGACTACACTTTAAGAACTATTTTGTTGGGATCGTTATGTACAAAAGCTTTTCACAAACACGATTGATACATGATGGAAACTATTATAAATTCAGAATATTCTCTCTACACAGCCTGTGTATAACAGCCATAAAAAGTAATTGCACAATGAAAGAAAAGAGCTAATAATAGGAAGACGCTGTTGGTCATAGACTTTTATAAGATTTGGTGGCTCCTAAAGGAGCCGTTGGTTTTGGCGGGAAACTCACAAAGCGAGTTTACTTGCTGCTGGTGTACTTGGTCACAGCCTTGGTTCCTTCACTGACGGCGTGTTTGGCCAGTTCACCAGGCAGAAGCAGCCTGATAGCAGTCTGGATCTCGCGAGAGCTGATGGTTGATTTCTTGTTGTAGTGGGCAAGGCGGGAAGCTTCGGTAGCGATGCGCTCGAAGATGTCGTTGACAAACGAGTTCATGATGCCCATGGCTTTGCTGGAGATACCAGTGTCAGGGTGAACTTGCTTCAACACCTTGTAGATGTAGATAGCATAGCTTTCCTTTCTCTTTCCCCTTCTCTTCTTCTTTCCATCAGCCGCGGCCTTTGCCTTACCGGCTTTCTTCTCGCCTTTCTTTCCTGCAACTTTGGGTGCCATGTCTGTAGATCAGAATTGATTTGAATGAAGGTAGGATGATACATCTTGTATTTATAATAAAATAAAGAAGGGATCAATTAACATAAGGATCGAAATTCTCGATAACTGATTGGCCATTCTAACTTAACTGACCTTTGAGGTCATTTGATTTGCATGTGGTTTGTTTATACTACTTAAAGTCTTTGTCTAATCTTGTCAAATGGAAAGCTCTAATTGGTGCATTTCGATCCTGCATACCTGATTAACGGCAAATAAAATTTGGGCGCGCAAAAAATTTATTTCAGTCTCTTAGAAACTAAACTTCGTGAGTCCTACTTTCAATCATGTCTGGTCGCGGTAAAGGAAAAGCAAAGGGCACCAAGTCCAAGACCCGCTCATCCCGAGCAGGGCTTCAATTCCCAGTTGGTCGTATCCATCGTCTTCTCCGCAAAGGCAACTATGGTGAGCGTGTTGGCGCCGGTGCTCCAGTGTACTTGGCCGCTGTGCTCGAGTATTTGAGCGCTGAGATCCTTGAGTTGGCGGGCAACGCTGCTCGTGACAACAAGAAGTCAAGAATCATCCCCCGTCACCTTCAGCTGGCTGTGCGCAACGACGAGGAGTTGAACAAACTGCTCGCCGGTGTCACCATCGCACAAGGAGGTGTTCTTCCCAACATCCAGGCTGTACTTCTGCCCAAGAAGACCGAGAAGAAAGCCAAGGCCTAAATAAGCTTTTACTTACAACAACGGCTCCTTTAGGAGCCACCAAATATTATAAAGTGATGGCCAACGATTTGGCTACGCCCCATTCCAAAGAGCACATTTTAAATTAGAAATCGCGTCCAGCTTCATTTTCTACTTATCGATCAAATCAATACAAAAAGTGCTCAACAATTTTTTAACCCAACTTAACACACCCGCCCTCAATGCGCACAAATCGAACATTTGAAACGCGCGCGACCGTTACAGAAATTGCGCCAAAACTCGATTTCGCATCACTATTCTCTAATATAGAAGAAACCCAAAGCTTAAATAAGCTTTAACTCACATCAACAGCTCCTTTAGGAGCCACCAAATATTATGAAATACATTATTTTCAATTACAAAATTCACGCCAAAAAAAATGCAAAATTTGAATGTTTAAAATAAAGCCCGCGCTCGAGTGATTTGAACGTCCGTGCGGGACTCGGAAGGCGGATGTGAATCCTGTTTTTTTCAGTTGTAATTCAGCCAAAAAGTGCACCATTATTTTTTTGTTTAAATTGTAGCCCGGTTTGAAATTATCAGGCGGTACTTTTTAGCCTGCGAATACAGCCGCCTCTCATCCTCATTCGCTCCCGCTACGAAGAGCGAAAAGGTACTTTTGTGTGCAATTGCAACAAACGTTTGAATTACGCGCACGAATCACGGGGGCTTTCGTAAATGCTCTAAAATTAAATTTGGGACACACGTACACATCCCGCTTTTTATACCGGTCGCAATGCACTTTACATTGCTGGCGCGGGATTTCGAATGGCTGCTTTTGGGGTAGGCCAAGAATCAATTTTCCCTTGCCACTTGTGATGAGAAGCATATAACGGTTGAGTGCTTCATTCGTGTAGCCTGCGAGCGTATTGCACCAGTTACAGAAAAGGCGAAGCTTCGGTAAAGAATACAAAAGTACTAGAACCTCAGCCTTTCTGTGGTAGAAGTATGATGGTAATCTTACCCCACAATTCATGACAATTTGGGGAAAGCAAGCCTTCGGTTTATCTTGTAACTGTCTGTGCAAAAAGCGTGACTATACCATATAAAAGAACCCTTATTATTTACCTTCAGCATTTTAAACTTCTGCCGATGTTAATATCAGAGTTAACAGGAAAACGTTTATTGGCTAGATTGCAGAATACCCTGCCACTTTTTTGCATCGCATCCCGTTTATTGATCATGACTTTTGAGAGATTTGGTGGCTCCTAAAGGAGCCGTTTGTCGTTGTCGGTAAGCTAGTCTAACCGCCAAATCCGTACAGAGTACGGCCTTGTCGTTTCAGAGCGTACACCACATCCATGGCTGTCACAGTCTTTCTCTTGGCGTGCTCGGTGTACGTCACAGCATCACGGATCACGTTCTCAAGGAAAACTTTGAGAACACCACGAGTCTCCTCGTAGATCAGGCCAGAGATTCGCTTCACTCCGCCACGGCGAGCAAGACGACGAATGGCTGGCTTGGTGATGCCTTGGATGTTATCACGAAGAATTTTTCGGTGACGCTTAGCGCCTCCTTTTCCTAGACCTTTGCCTCCTTTACCGCGACCAGACATGTTGATTGCTACTTGTGTGACTGAAAATAACTAAATTTGTGCAGTTTATCCGGCTTTATACGGTGAAGAATGACCTCTCAGAAAACACTATATGAATATATGTTCCTATTGGTTGACTACATACAACAAAGCCAAAGGTCAAGAAACCATAAAGGGTCCATAAAATGTATTCACGCAACAGGTAAAAAGCACTTGCATAGAAAAAAATCTTTACCTTTGAGAAACATTCGTGTTTAATCTTAACAAAACATTTTGTTAATTGTTCTCACTTTTGAAGTTTTATTTTCCATAGCAGAACAGTCCGAAATGCCTAAAAAAAAAAATCTTCAAAGCTTGTTCGGATCGAAATACAGTCACAGAACCGTGAAATTACTTACTGGTTTTCTCACTAAGCCAATCAGATCTCTTCGTTTTAAACCAATCAGGAACAAGCCCGCCAGGTATAAATCCATTTGTAAAGTTATAATGACATATTCGGTTATCTTTCTCGTTTTCGAAGATGGCGCGTACGAAGCAAACTGCACGTAAATCAACTGGTGGTAAAGCTCCACGCAAACAGCTCGCCACAAAGGCAGCTCGCAAGAGCGCTCCTGCCACCGGTGGAGTCAAGAAACCTCATCGTTACAGGCCTGGAACAGTCGCTCTTCGTGAGATCCGTCGTTACCAGAAATCCACCGAGCTGCTGATCCGCAAGCTGCCCTTCCAGCGTCTTGTGCGAGAAATCGCTCAAGATTTTAAAACCGATCTGCGTTTCCAGAGCTCCGCCGTGATGGCTCTTCAAGAAGCTAGCGAGGCTTACCTCGTTGGTCTGTTTGAAGACACCAACTTGTGCGCCATCCACGCCAAGCGTGTTACCATCATGCCCAAGGACATTCAGTTGGCCCGCCGAATCCGCGGAGAGCGAGCATAAGTGGATGACATCATTCACTAAACAAACGGCTCCTTTAGGAGCCACCAGATTGATAAAAGAAATGACCAATCGATCTATTAGATTCATGTTTTCACCTCTAAATTTAGTCTGCAAAGAGTCTATTATATTTTTGCCCAAGAAATATTGGTTCGCAAAGCCTAATTTAGTGGGAAGCACCGAATGTTTTTTTACGTCTAGAAATATCGATAGTTTTATACGATCAAAAATGCTCTAGGTTTTGCAAAAAAAAAAAAAACCGACACGCGAACGATAATTCGCGCGCAAAGTATGCGCCTTGCGAAGCGACGTTTGCATCGGCCACGCAAATATGGGATCCGAATTCTATCATTTCCATGCCGCTTTAAAGTGGACTTAAAAGTTTAAAAGTAAATGACATCCAAATAAACTGGGACTACGCGCAATAGGAGCGCAAGATTTAGGATGTGCTTGGGAGGATAACGCTCAAAAGAGTCGACTTGTGGCAAGACTAAATGAGCGCCGCAAATTATGTCTTAGCCCTGTACTTGGTGCTCTTCAAGCTAGTGATTAATTCCTTTCGTTCGGACTAAAAAGGAGAATCAAAAATACTATTGGCCTCCTCTTCGCAATTTTTGCTCCAGTATTTTTATTCCGGTCTGCGTTTCGCGCGCACTTGGACCATGGATAGTAAAAGGACTGGTACTATTAAACAAAGCGTAAAATCCTATCCCTTAGATGACAACAAAATACCCACACGACTGAGTCACACAACGTTTTGTTAATTAACTGCGCTTCGTAAATTTCTCGATTTTCAACCGGTAGGGCCACGAGTATTTTGTGAGTAAGAAAGCACAGAAGGAAAAAAGCTTATACGGGATTTAGCTTAACAATCTGAGAAGATCCAAAATATTGGATTATTATTTTTAGGGTGGATGTACTCTGTTGATTATTGCTCTTTTATTTCATGTGGTGGCTCCTAAAGGAGCCGTTTTTGTTCAGTGGAGGTTTTCTTGGCCTTTACTTCTTGGCGGTCTTCTTCGCCGCGGGTTTCTTGGCCGCTTTCTTGGCGGGCTTTTTAGCTGCAGGTTTCTTCGCTGCGGTTTTCTTTGCTGCGGGCTTCTTTGCTGCTGGCTTTTTAGCTGCGGGTTTCTTTGCTGCTGGTTTTTTAGCCGCGGGTTTCTTTGCAGCCTTCTTTGCCGCTGGTTTCTTCGCTACCTTCTTGGCGGCAGGCTTCTTTGGTTTGGCGGCGGGCTTCTTTGCGGCTGGCTTCTTCTTCGGTTTCTTCTCCTTCTTTTCCTCCTTGGGAACCTTGAAGGAACCTGAAGCACCAACTCCCTTGGTGTGCACAAGTTTTCCGTTGGCGGCGGCTCTCTTCAAAGCCATCTTTAAGTGGGAGCCGACCTCTCCAACCTTGTAGTTGGCTTTGATGTATTTCTCGATGGCTTGGCGGGAAGAACCGTTTCGCTCCTTCAATGCTACAATTGCAGCTTTGATCATATCAAGATAAGGCGGATGAGCGGCTGGCTTTTTAGGAGCTGCCGGCTTCTTCTTTGCTGGAGACTTTGCTGCTTCGGACATGTTGCAATTTAAGAACGTCGAATCTGGTTGCTGACTTCATCTGGTGTTCGATTTAGGCGGCCTTGTTGAATGCAAATTTGTTGTAACCCGTTACACGTTACAACTACGTCATCACGTCACATGACTCACTTCACTTGACACATGAATCAATGAGTCTTGACTTGTTGTTTTGCTTGCTTTCGAAACATGGTCTCACCGGTTTTATAGTTACACACCGTTACACGGGGTTACAATCAGTTACACACCGTTACACGGGGTTACAAGCAGTTACACACCGTTACACGGGGTAACAAGCGAAACAACAACAATAAAGTGTTAAATGAATAAAAAAATTGTAAAAATATATATTTATAAAAGATACAAATAATTAAATGAAATAAATGCTTGGAGTGTTTTTAAAGTTACAAAAAAGTGTACATATTGTATTCTATTTCGTTTTAATATCACCGAAGTCTGTAGCCGATTTTTATTTTTTTAACAAATCTTTGGAAATTGCAGAAATACTATTCACCCACTACCAAAGCGTGTAACTGATTGTCACCCCGGACGACAACCTGCGAGACGATGAACCCCGGTAACGGGTGCCCCGCGCCCCGGTGGGACAGTAACCCCACCCCGGACCTGAACCCCGGTAAAACCCCCGAACCCCGGTACGGCATACACCCCCCCCTAACCCGCCCCCGCCCCGCGTCCCTTTATACCCCACCCCCCCTCCCCCCCCCCCCCCCCCAACATTACCCCCCCCCCCCCTAACCCCCCCCCCCCCCCCCTCCACCCTCCCCTTCCCCCTCTCCCCCCCCCCCCCTCCCCCCCCCCTCCCCCCTCCCTTGTAACACCCCTGTACTGTCCCTACTCCTCCCGTCACGCCCCCCCCCCCCCCCCCCCCCCCCCCCCAACCCCCACGCACTAACCCCCCCCCCCCCCCCCCCCCCCCCCCCACCCGACGCCCCCCCCCCCCCCCCCCCCCCCCCCCCCCCCCCCCCCACCACCCTCTCCTACCCGTCTACCTCCCCTCTTCCTCCCCGTCTTTTGTACCCCGTGTAACGGTGTAACTGCTTGTAACCCCGTGTAACGGTGTGTAACTGCTTGTAACCCCGTGTAACGGTGTGTAACTGCTTGTAACCCCGTGTAACGGTGTGTAACTGCTTGTAACCCCGTGTAACGGTGTGTAACTGCTTGTGACTCTGTGTAACGGTGTGTAACTGCTTGTAACCCCGTGTAACGGTGTGTAACTGCTTGTAACCCCGTGTAACGGTGTGTAACTGCTTGTAACCCCGTGTAACGGTGTGTAACTGCTTGTAACCCCGTGTAACGGTGTGTAACTGCTTGTAACCCCGTGTAACGGTGTGTAACTGCTTGTAACCCCGTGTAACGGTGTAACTTGTAACCCGTGTAACGTGGTAACAGTAACCCCCCCCCCTCCCCCCCCTACTTAACTTTACCCAACACCCCTCGTCCCCGTTACTCTCTTTGCCCGTGTAACGGTGTGTAACTGCTTGTAACCCCGTGTAACGGTGTGTAACTGCTTGTAACCCCGTGTAACGGTGTGTAACTGCTTGTAACCCCGTGTAACGGTGTGTAACTGTTGTACCCCGTGTAACTGTGTAACTATTGTAACCCCGGTAGTCTTTTACTGTAACGTGTGTAACTGCTTGTAACCCCGTGTAACGGTGTGTAACTGCTTGTAACCCCGTGTAACGGTGTGTAACTGCTTGTAACCCCGTGTAACGGTGTGTAACTGATTGTAACCCCGTGTAACGGTGTGTAACTGCTTGTGACCCCGTGTAACGGTGTGTAACTGCTTGTGACCCCGTGTAACGGTGTGTAACTGCTTGTAACCCCGTGTAACGGTGTGTAACTGATTGTAACCCCGTGTAACGGTGTGTAACTGATTGTAACCCCGTGTAACGGTGTGTAACTGATTGTAACCCCGTGTAACGGTGTGTAACTGATTGTAACCCCGTGTAACGGTGTGTAACTGCTTGTAACCCCGTGTAACGGTGTGTAACTGCTTGTAACCCCGTGTAACGGTGTGTAACTGATTGTAACCCCGTGTAACGGTGTGTAACTGCTTGTGACCCCGTGTAACGGTGTGTAACTGCTTGTAACCCCGTGTAACGGTGTGTAACTGCTTGTAACCCCGTGTAACGGTGTGTAACTGCTTGTAACCCCGTGTAACGGTGTGTAACTGCTTGTAACCCCGTGTAACGGTGTGTAACTGCTTGTAACCCCGTGTAACGGTGTGTAACTGCTTGTAACCCCGTGTAACGGTGTGTAACTGCTTGTAACCCCGTGTAACGGTGTGTAACTGATTGTAACCCCGTGTAACGTGTGTACTGCTTGTAACCCCGTGTAACGGTGTGTAACTGATTGTAACCCCGTGTAACGGTGTGTAACTGCTTGTAACCCCGTGTAACGGTGTAACTGCTTGTGACTCTGTGTAACGGTGTGTAACTGCTTGTGACTCTGTGTAACGGTGTGTAACTGCTTGTAACCCCGTGTAACGGTGTGTAACTGCTTGTAACCCCGTGTAACGGTGTGTAACTGCTTGTAACCCCGTGTAACGGTGTGTAACTGCTTGTGACCCCGTGTAACGGTGTGTAACTGATTGTAACCCCGTGTAACGGTGTGTTACTGATTGTAACCCCGTGTAACGGTGTGTTACTGATTGTGACTCTATGTAACGGTGTGTTACTGATTGTGACTCTGTGTAACGGTGTGTTACTGGTTTTAGCCCAGTATAACCTCTTGTAACCCCTTCCTCTCAGCGT
Organism: Oculina patagonica; assembly: GCF_052425735.1. Taxonomy (NCBI): domain Eukaryota; kingdom Metazoa; phylum Cnidaria; class Anthozoa; order Scleractinia; family Oculinidae; genus Oculina; species Oculina patagonica. The sequence continues at coordinate 17,156,515 of NC_135758.1, forward strand.
AAAGGGTAACTTGTTCCATTAATGTGCGTTTTCTTTTATCAGCGGACTTCAATTGACTTCAATTGACGCACGCGCAATAGACATCTCCATTGAAGCAATATTAGTGTAACGTGTAACGGGTTACAATTTATTTGTGTGAATGTATCAAGCCTAAATCGGTCGTGGTATAGCTGACTTAGGAACTGAAGACTCAAAATGCTCATTTGTAAGTGCTCGTAAAGTTTATGCGCTAGATGCGGACCACCGAGGAAACAAGCCTTGAATATGGCGTCTTCGAATTCTGTGCTAGTTTGCCCCACGACTTGCGCAAATAATATGTTGTACCAATGAGATTTATTAAAAATAGGTTAAATAATTTGTAGTGGTGATATTTTGTAAGACGCAGATGTAAACAATTTTGGGATAAATAACGAAAAAGGAGTAAATTTTCAGCTTAAATGTTTATAAAGTTGTAAAATTCTAAACAACATTTCGTCTTAAAAGCTAAATAACTTTAGTTTACATCGCTATTCTTAAAAATATCGAAAACTCTGAGAAAGAACAACTCTTAAATCTTGCGCTTCTATGTTTAAATCAGATCTTCTATTTATCCCCTATTGCTGAACGCCTTTGAAGTTTGAACAACAAGGACACCCTCCTTCAGTCCGCCATTTGTAAATCACTGTTTGATCCTGAGTCCCCGAGCAACTTATCAGATCTGCGCTCTACGGTGTAAACTCAGAGTAATATTTTCGGAGAAATGAAAGTTATTTCAATGCGAGGAAGAACTGAGATTGACAATTTTAATATACGTTTAGTTTTGCAAGAGCTATAGAAACATTCCGTAACATTTCTCAGTAGCCATCGCTATCGATCGCTATCAACCCGTATCGCGCAAACTAAATTTGCCTTTCTGCCGGAATGGTTTCTTCTTAGCCAGTACGTGCCCTCAGTTTCCTAAACTCGTAAGGTGTGTGGAACTAGAAAACGAAGAAGCAAACTTTCAAACAGATCATTAAAAATGATCAGATATGTTCATGGTTTTTGTAAATCAGTGTAAATACACAATTTGTGTATAGCGCGTCCAACATTGATTAGCTTTTTATGCCAACTGGATCATGCAGTGATGCACTGATCCTTGATGAAGTCGGTAACATGTATAGAACTGAATTTTTTTTTAGTGTAGATTAGAAAAAGAAAGAGTTAAAAGTACATTCTGGATCATAACTCTAAACTGCGACCACGTCCCGGAGACCACGTGCGGTTCATTATACACACTTTCTTTGTACATGGGTGTGCGTAAAAATACAACAAAACTGCGTAATTGTCATTACTAAAAACTCTTCTAGAAGCCGCCGATGTTTGGGGAGAGATTACAGATCGGAGATCATAAGGAAAAAGGAACATATCAACTTAACCTATTCAGCATTTCTGCGACGTATTTTAAAAAAGTGAAGAGAGCTGACTCGTTATATTACTCAGTGAGTTAGCTTACTTTGGCAGACACAAACATAACATTCCATTATTACGGTATTCGTCATGCTTTATCGATCGTTGCTACAATTTTGAACTAGAGAGTAGTGCACTATGTAATGTCCTCTAATGTAGCACATGTGGAACAGATTGTCATGATGTTCAAAGCCGACCGATTCGTTCGGGTTGCATGCAGCGACCAGCCTAATGTTACACTAGTAATAGTTCCAACTATAAAGTTGCCCCCGCCTTTTTATAATTTGTTTTACATCATTCTAAGTTTAGTGGAGTCTTTTTGTCGCTTTTAATTATTGATGCCGATGGACTACACAATTAGACTTCTTTTTTTACTGTGCAATGTACGTCACGACCGACATTGTTTGCTGCAGAATTTCTTGTTGTGTGACACTCCGTTGCGTCCTAAAAATATTCACAGGTTCAAGTCGAATATATCACCTAGCGCGCGGAACTAACTCCTAGCGGAAATAACACATAACACATTATTCGTGGTGACAACACCCAAGCTTTATATTCCCGGGCTTATAACATTCAAAATAACTTACAATAATTTCCAGGCCAAAAAGCCCAAAAATTCCACGAGTAACAAAATATGGCACATTCAAAGATTCGAGAAAACAATTTTTAACCTTATTCAACCCACTCTTTGGATCAAATAATCTGACAGTTTGTTAGCGAAACGAATTACCTTGTATTACATGACAAAGTTCATGCTTTTGTTTATTACTCGTTGAAAGATGTATACGATACAGCAAACCTCCGAAAGCACTCGAACCAGCTCTTGGAACACACGTAGCCAAGAACACGAAACTAATTGCTCGAAATCTTTCGACGTATTACTATGATATTACTATAAACAACTGCTTCAAATATCACTTAACACAACCAAAGCAGAGAAACTGCTCGAACATATCTGTGAACACGCGTAAGCCAAAACCGGAAACGAAATGCTGCTAGAAGCTGGCGAAGCTCGAAGGTGACGAAACGCGACCTCGTGGTTGCAAGTACCCGACACCACCGTGCGCGCTTGCTAAAATATTACCCGTCACGACCGTGCGCGCCTAGTTTCGTCAAATCGAGAACGCTTCGCCCATTACAAACACATTTCTTACTTTTTCAAGAGATATTCTTTGTCCTTGTATGTATACACCCGGGGACTCCTAGGGTTCCTCCTCGGGTTTTGGCCTCTGGGCCAAAACCCTGCGGGGGCAAATATGCATAATTTGCACACACGAACGCAAGCGCCCGTTCCTTCACTAAAATCTTGCAGATTTCCATGCCATCATTAAAATAAACACATATATTGTACTAGAAGAAGCAAGTGATATATTTTGAAGGTCAGAAGCAGAAATAGTAAATAGTTTATTTTGAACTAAACTTCAAAGCTGTAAACCGCGCGACGGTTTATTTATATTAGAAGGCGATCAGTAATTCTCACGCCAAAAATTCAACGGAAAGACTCCGTTATTCTTAAACCTTTAATCGAACGCTGTTATACAGTGTTATAATAAAACTCCTTTCTTGAACCCTGAGTTTTCTACGCCTTCTAAGAAATAATTTCCTTTGATATATTGCTGCTGAAAATGGACCGCAAACATTGCTGAAATCGAGGAATAATAACTGATCGTAGAAATCTAGTTTGATTTCTTTCTAGATTATTTTTAAAAAGGTAAAATCTGTTATTTCGACTGATCATTGCTTTTATTAATGTGGTGGCTCCTAAAGGAGCCGTTTGTTGTGAGAGATGTTATCCACTTATGCTCGCTCTCCGCGGATTCGGCGGGCCAACTGAATGTCCTTGGGCATGATGGTGACCCGCTTGGCGTGGATGGCGCACAAGTTGGTGTCTTCAAACAGACCAACGAGGTAAGCCTCACTAGCTTCTTGAAGAGCCATCACGGCGGAGCTCTGGAAACGCAGATCGGTTTTGAAATCTTGAGCGATTTCTCGCACAAGACGCTGGAAGGGCAGCTTGCGGATCAGCAGCTCGGTGGATTTCTGGTAACGACGGATCTCACGAAGAGCGACTGTACCAGGCCTGTAACGATGAGGTTTCTTGACTCCACCGGTGGCAGGAGCGCTCTTGCGAGCTGCCTTTGTGGCGAGCTGTTTGCGTGGAGCTTTTCCACCAGTTGATTTACGTGCAGTTTGCTTCGTACGCGCCATCTTTTAAACGAGAAAGATAACCGAATATGTCATTACAACTTTACGAATAGATTTGTACCTGGCGGGCTTGTTCCTGATTGGTTTAAAACGAAGAGATCTGATTGGCTTAGTGAGAAAACCAATAAGTAATTTCACGGTTCTGTGACTGTATTTCGATCCGAACAAGCTTTGAAGATTTTTTTTAGGCATTTCGGACTGTTCTGCTATGGAAAATAAAACTTCAAAAGTGAGAACAGTAAACAAAATGTTTTGTTAAGATTTAACACGAATGTTTCTCACAGGTAAAAACTTGTTTCCTATGCAAGCGGAGCGGGACGGCTGTACACAGGCTACTTGAATGTTGCATAAATATATATTTTTTTCTTGACCTTTGGCTTTGTTGTATGTAGTCAACCAATAGGAACACATATTCACACAGTGTTTTCGGAGAGGTCATTCTTCACTGTATAAAGGCGAATAAAGTCAGTTATATTTCAGTTACACAAGTAGCAATCAACATGTCTGGTCGCGGTAAAGGAGGCAAAGGTCTAGGAAAAGGAGGCGCTAAGCGTCACCGAAAAATTCTTCGTGATAACATCCAAGGCATCACCAAGCCAGCCATTCGTCGTCTTGCTCGCCGTGGCGGAGTGAAGCGAATCTCTGGCCTGATCTACGAGGAGACTCGTGGTGTTCTCAAAGTTTTCCTTGAGAACGTGATCCGTGATGCTGTGACGTACACCGAGCACGCCAAGAGAAAGACTGTGACAGCCATGGATGTGGTGTACGCTCTGAAACGACAAGGCCGTACTCTGTACGGATTTGGCGGTTAAAATATTTACTGCCATCACCATCAAACGGCTCCTTTAGGAGCCACCAACTCTTTCAAAAGTCATGATCAATGAAATCTTTCTTTATGATTCATGGTATTATTAATTTGCGCAAGTTAAGAATACTAAAAGCTACATTTCTAAGAGCTAAAGTAGATGGTTGCGCTTGTTTTCTGTCTTTTAGCGCATGAATAGGTCGCGCGCCTAACGCAATCGAATATTAGACACAAGGCGGCTTATTTTTTATTACCTACCTACAAAGTGCGCTTGTTTTCCCCAAAACGTGGGAGCTTAAATATTTTATGATCTCCACCAAACAACGGGCGAGGGCTAGTAATGCTTTCCGTTTGGATGCTATAGGGTCGGATTCGTAGCTATTTGCATTTGAAGAAACAGACTTTCGGTGGATATAGAGTAATGAAACATCCTAATATAGATTGCACTACAGCCCTTGTATTTTTCTTCTTGAATTTTTAACTTGTTTTGACTTGTTACGGTGTACGCGTGAGATCAAAGGATGCGAAGTCGAGTTTTGGCGCATTTTCCAACCACTTTGATTCTGCGCGCGATTCAAACGTTTGTACACAAAAGGTTGAGTCCTAATTTGCAGTCAAACTTATGAACTTTTTTGTTTTCCTATTTGAATAAAGAAATTGCACAGCAGTTGCAGCAGGATTTTGTTCTGAAATTATAAAATTTTGACTTCAGGGTAGTTGTATCATCAGGGTCCATCAGTTAGGAAAGGGGAGGCAAGAAGCGTCTTACTTGCACGCTATTTTTCCTCTTCCGCACGCCTGAGTTTTTAGCCAATGCACAGGCTAGGTATACAGTAGAACCCCGGTAACTCGAAAAATGTATGATCGTGTGAGAGTATCTGACGAGATAGGTTTAATTTGCACTGTACTGTCAACTGAAGTGCTGAAAAATCGATAAACTATCAATTATTAACTTGGCAAATTGAATATTTAATCGACCCCGATAACTCGAAACCCCGCTAACTCGAACTATTTTTCGTTTCCCTTCAGATTTCGAGTTACCGGGGTTCTACTGTATTGCTTTCCTGCTTTTGGCTTGCGCTTATATTAGAGATGCGAAGTCGAGTTTTGGGGCAATTTCTGTAACGGTCGCGAACGTTTCTAATGTTCGATTTGTGCGCATTGAGGGTCGGCCGTGTTGCGACGTATAAATATGTCAAGTATCGTCAATCATTACTTTCATAATATTTGGTGGCTCCTAAAGGAGCCGTTTTTGTAAGTGAAAGCTTATTTAAGCTTTGGCTTTCTTCTCGGTCTTCTTGGGCAGAAGTACAGCCGGGGTGGATGTTGGGAAGAACACCTCCTTGTGCGATGGTGACACCGGCGAGCAGTTTGTTCAACTCCTCGTCGTTGCGCACAGCCAGCTGAAGGTGACGGGGGATGATTCTTGTTTTCTTGTTGTCACGAGCAGCGTTGCCCGCCAACTCGAGGATCTCAGCGCTCAAATACTCGAGCACGGCTGCCAAGTACACTGGAGCACCGGCGCCAACACGCTCTCCGTAGTTGCCTTTGCGGAGAAGACGGTGGATACGACCAACTGGGAACTGAAGCCCTGCTCGGGATGAGCGGGTCTTGGACTTGGTGCCCTTTGCTTTTCCTTTACCGCGACCAGACATGATTGAAAATAAGACTCACGAAGTGTAGTTTCTAAGAGACTGAAATAGATTTTTTGCGCGCCCAAATTTTATTTGCCGTTAATCAGGTATGCAGGATCGAAATGCACCAATTAGAGCTTTCCATTTGACAAGATTAGACAAAGACTTTAAGTGGTATAAACAAACCACATGCAAATCAAATGACCTGGAAGGTCAGTTATGTTAGAATGGCCAATCAGTTATCGAGAATTTCGATCCTTATGTTAATTGATCCCTTCTTAATTTTATTATAAATACAAGATGTATCATCCTACCTTCATTCAAATCAATTCTGATCTACAGACATGGCACCCAAAGTTGCAGGAAAGAAAGGCGAGAAGAAAGCCGGTAAGGCAAAGGCCGCGGCTGATGGAAAGAAGAAGAGAAGGGGAAAGAGAAAGGAAAGCTATGCTATCTACATCTACAAGGTGTTGAAGCAAGTTCACCCTGACACTGGTATCTCCAGCAAAGCCATGGGCATCATGAACTCGTTTGTCAACGACATCTTCGAGCGCATCGGTACCGAAGCTTCCCGCCTTGCCCACTACAACAAGAAATCAACCATCAGCTCTCGCGAGATCCAGACCGCCATCAGGCTGCTTCTGCCCGGTGAACTGGCCAAACACGCCGTCAGTGAAGGAACCAAGGCTGTGACCAAGTACACCAGCAGCAAGTAAACTCGCTTTGTGAGTTTCCCGCCAAAACCAACGGCTCCTTTAGGAGCCACCAAATCTTATAAAAGTCTATGACCAACAGCGTCCTCTTTATTGCGTAATTACTTTTTATGGCAAACTCTGCAACTCGGATAACTCAAACTAACTTCAATTTCCCTTGGATTTGACCCCACTTTTCAGTCATTTTTACTCGGATAACTCGAAAACCCCGCTTACTCGAACTAAATATTGTTTCCCTTGATCGAAATTTGGGTCAAATTTACCCCGATAACTCGAATCCCAGTTCTTGCAACTCGCCACGGTTGCCCATTGATTAGAGCAAGGAACATATCACGTATTTTTTTTTTGTAGCCATTTTCCACTCCCATCATAAGAATGTATGGTCGTGTTAGAGTTTCTGACGAGATAATTTCAATTTACACTGTTACTGAAGTGCTTAAAAAACTATCAATTGTTAACTTGAAAAATTAAACATTCAATGGACCCCGATAACTTGAAACCCTGCAAACTCGAGCATTAGCATATAATGATCACATCAAAATGGTTTTAATCAAGTCTGAATCAACACAATCGCACTTTTTGTGCGAGACACTGAGAATAAGAACAGCGCATGAAACTGGATGATAGTAAATCGGCAAATTTACGACATTATTTGATTTAGGCCAGACTGTCGTTTTTAAGGACCAAGAGCTCTGGATGAAGGCGAGTCGAGGAAAACTTTTTCGGCTAAATTCTGATTGTTAAATGTCGAAGTTGCACGCGCCTTGTGTAACAATTTTTGTATTCTTTACAAGACTCGAAAAAGGTACTTAAACTCATAGAACTTTTCTTCGTCTGCTTCAAAACTGCATAAAAACAATTTTAGACAATGCGAAAATATTTCTACTTTATTTTATTACAAATACATAGCCGTGAAAGCCAATTTTAAAGGAAGCTTAAATATTTTCAAAAGCAATAAGTGGGGAAATTGGAATAGGCAAACAAGGACTAACATTGTATTATGTGTTGTCACTGACATGTTTCAAATTTAGTCAGTGACAACATTTTTTCTCTTTTTTTAGGACGAGCTTTCTTTTGTTCTTGTTCCGGGCTTAGCCCTTCATCAGTGGAAGTCAAGTTGCTGTTTCGTTAAGAAACTTGCTAGCACCACAGAGCGCCACGAAAAAAAAAGTTTAGAGCAGGCGACTACTTACATTCAGTCAGCGCGGCCGACTGGTTTTTTCGACTTACTTGCTTGTTTACAAGCAAAATGAAGGAGAATAGCGGTTAAGTGGGGGTAAATGTGGAACAACATTCTTGTTAACTCTCAAGGGACTGTTTTAATTTCTCAAGGGAATACTTTCCTCTGTGGGTGATCAAAGCGCGTGACTTGTAAAGTGTCACTCCATAGTTGTGCTTCAACACTTCCGTTTTTGTAGAAGAAACAACGTGACTTGTCAAATTTACAAACGTTATATACCGTAATGATTCGATTTAGCGCCCTCCTTCCAATAAGCGCCCCCTTCCGAATAAGCGCCCCCCTTCGAATGTGTTTTTGTTAATAGAGCGCCCCTATTCCAATAAACGCCCCCATTCTAATAAGCGCCCCCATTCTTAAACGCGCCCCTATTCTAAAAAGCGCTCCAGTTGTGGCCAACTGCCGCTACTGAAGTCGTCGACACGTCGAAAGGATAAACTCATGAACATTCACCGTACCGTACATGTATAGTTTACTGCTTGTAAAAGTAACTGAAATAAGCGCCCTGTCTCGAATAAGCGCCCACCCCCCCCCCCCCCCCAAAAAAAAAAAACAAAACAAAAAACAAACCTGACACAGTGAGTTCGCTGGTTGACCTTAGTTACAGAGAGATTGAAAAGTGACAAAGGACTACTGAGAGACTTAGTATTTTACAGAGACTTCCAATGAATGATTAAAATCCCCCCTTGGTACAACTTCACGTTTTGTTATTAATTATTGTTTTGTTGCAAAATAAACTTACTGCTTGCTGAAAATAGTGAAAATTTAATAAGCGCCCACTCTCTCAGTCCAAAAGTTTAATAAGCGCCCAGGCCGCTTAATCGAGTAAATACGATTGTCTACGTCTCTCTAACAACACTCTGACAAATATGTCTCTAGGAGGGTGGGTGACGGGAAATCCTGCTGACGTAATTGAGTTTTCCACTTGATTCAGAAAAAGCTTCCTGATCACAGAAATGATCGGCACATTAAAGATATTAAAAATACCATTACAAAAATCGATTAGATGGTGAATCAGTTGCAGTTGTTTGCTACTCAAGGAACTTACATAAAAGTTGGATTCTCCTTAATTCCATAAAAACATTAATGAAAAGCTTTTTATTTTGCAGCAGTGAACAAATTACAGAAAGTTTTAAAAAAATCCATATGTACTTTGGTCACTTGGAATAAACATAACACTAAACGATCCAACAAGCCTCGAGATTCGGTATTAGAAATTAAGAAAAAGAAAGAAACCGAAAAGTAGCGAAATTAGTTGCGAACAACGTTTCGTCGTTCTCATGACATGACAAGCTGTCTAGTTTTAATTTTAAAGTGTTTCTTAAAAGCTTCTCTAATTAGAAAGCAAAAAGTATCCACAGTCAGCTACAAATTAAATCACTCGCTTCAAAAGATGTTGCTGTAGTTTATTATTACTTTAAAACTGTAAAAAAGTAAAAGTTCGTTGTTTAGTATCTATCTCTATAATCAAACTCGTGGGCTGCCTCCATCAGTCACAGCACCATACCCACTGAGAGAATTGAGCGGCTCCGTCAAGTCACTGCTTTCCCTGTGAACACTCTTGTGCCGGCGCCAGCCGATCACCATGACAGCAATGGCTAATCCAATGAAAGCTGTAACGCCAAACGTGATACCAGCCGCAGTTCCTGCGCCCATTTTATCACCGGTACTCTGGGAAGACTTTTGTGTGTCATGGCTGGAAGGCGCAAGGTCATCTTCAGCGTCCTTCATGCCAACTATGGCAGGCCCATGTATGTTGGTTTCAGCTGCAAACTCCGCCACAGAGCTAAGCAAAAAAGAGAAATACGAGAAGTGTTATAATAATGAAAAATTACATTGTTTAAAGATGAAAGCTACACTAGCCGTAACTGGTTTCACGCGGGTCCCATATATCCAATTTAAAAAAATGGTAACTTTTATGGAGGGAGAAAAGTTAGGAAAGTTATTGAAAAACCGTGCCACATGGGTGCGGGACAAGTGCGGGACAGAAAGGGTTGATGTACGAATAGATGCCTTATTACAGGTACTCTAACTGTGCAGTTCGATGCGTCTATTCGCCATTGCTAAAAAAGTCGTGGCAGAATTGCGTGCTGTTTAGTCGCGACCCTAGATGTGTGTTTAGTTACCTTATAGTTGCCAAAAGCCACTGTGGGGAGCTGGGGCGCTTAAACCAGATCTGTCCAGTGTCGTGGTTAATCAAAAGCAAAGGCACAGAGTAGTTGTAAATTTTCGGTGCTCTTGAGTAGGGAGGTCGTCTGATTATTGGTAATCCCTGGCTGTTGAATACATTCGACTTTACACAGAAGTTGATCTCACAATCCTCCTCGATGGCACCAAGGTGTTGAGAGTAACCGGTTGGACAGGATTTGGGCCAACCAGATGGACCAGATTGACTGACAAACAATTCAAGGTTGGAGAGACCTGTGACGTGTCAAAAACATAAAAAAAATTAAATTAAAGGCTTCCTGGTAGGTAGCATGCACAAGTCAAGTCTCGGAACTCAGGAGGACCACAAGAAAACTAAGGGAACAGATAGGTACGATGGTGTCATGAATGACTAGCTTCTATCTTATTTAAAGCAGAAAGGAAATGAAATAAAGAAAAACCGAACAGAGATTTGGAATCAGGGGCGAAGCCAGCTTTCTGAAGTGCTGTAGGCCTGGCCGCTTCTAGGTGGAGGATGGGGGGGGGGGGGGGGGTGGGGGGTATCCTACTGATAAAGACCTTAACTCAAAGTGCAATTTCACAGCACCCAAATTTGGACATTTTATTACAGAGAATGGGTAACCTTTTACTCGTTGCTAAATAATTATATAAAAGCACTTGTCTTAATTAACACGTCCCTATAACTTGGCTACTTTAAAAGTCTCTACTTACATGAGACTTAACCAACCGCGAAAGGTTATTTGCGATATTAATTATGCATATTGCTTTCTATTCATGTTAAAAGTACTTCAGCCTTAGTTTCTTTCTATTGTACATTTTAAAAATACGAGCGGGCTAAAAAATTTGTAGGCCGGGGCCTATAGGCTAGACACGCCCCTCATATACAAAGTCACGTGATAATACGTACCATCTGATCCGCCGAGCGCTGATTTCTTGACAGCGAGAGGATTCCCAGCATTGCAACTGAAGAATCCACCAAACGGCACAGACTGCTGGTAACCAAGCTCATAATCATCACTCACACAGACCTGCATTGTGGCTCCAAAGCGCAGAGGGTAGAACTTTAATGGACAGCTGTGGTCCTGAGTGACGGGGTTCTTTAGCACCTTGCTGTAGATTCCTCCAAACAGATAACCAGTATTGGCGGGTACTTGACCCTTAGCTACACACCAGTAGGTCGAGTAGCTTGCGTATCCACAATTAGTGTTGCAGCATTTAAAGAAAAGCCAGCAACCGTGACAGTCTCGATGACAACTTTGAGGAGTACGTCCTTGATGAACCAAAACAGCTTCATAACCATCGCTGCACTTGTAGTCGGACGTCAGAGGGTTCTTTTGAAGCAGGGGCCCGCATGGATCACCCGCCGGGGAGTCTTCGGACTGGCACGTTTGATAAACGCCCCCAAAAGTGTAGTTGTTTGTGGGACTTTCGCAAGATCCATCATCTAGATTGGCTTGGAAGCTGAAGTTTGGAGAGTCCATTTTGGTGCATCCTTTGATGGTGTTGTGCTCGTAATACTGTTTTATGGCTTGTTCAACCACATTGGCTAACTCAAAAGTTAGTCCTTCAGACAATTCGGGTAAACTTCCGGGTGTTATGGCGTAATGCAACGGGTCACCTGATCGATCAACTGCAACAAGCTCGTCTAACATTTGGTCTTCCCATTGATTGATGGTGAAATTTACCCTGAAAGGTGGCCCTCCGAAGGTTAACGCAGTGGAATAAACAGTGTTCTGGGTGTATTGATCCAAAGTTTTAGTGTCAGTTGTCTGACTGTAGCTAAACTTGGCTCCAAAAGCCCCGAAAAATGACGCACTCGCTGCTGCTGTAATCTTGCTTTTGTCTTCAGTGAAATCTGCCACGAATTTCTTTGTCAAGTGATCCACTTTAGCGAGAACTGCACCGGCCTTGACGCTTGTAATGAAGTGCGTTCCAAAGTCACGGACCAGTATTTGTGACAGAAAGTTCGCGTACGCAGTATTGTTATGCTGCAGATGGGACGCGATTTCGAGTAAACGCGTTTTGAACGCGGGCTGAAGAGCGCTGTCGGGTTGGAGTTTCGCCGTGTACAGGACATGACGCATTTGGACACGAGTCGTAACAGCTTTGTCTTCCACTTGATGCTTTTTTACTGATTCAAACTCGGACGAAAACGAACCCCCTATACTGCCAAACGAAAATTTTCCAGAAGCTTCGGCGTTGATGGACTTTGTGGTTGTCGAAGAATAATTATTCCAGTGATCGTACATTTCAGCGAAAAGGTTCACTTTGCTTTCTTTCACAGGGTAAAGAAACACATTATCAGGAATGAGATACTTGCCGTCATCCGAGGTTTTGCACTTGGAGTAATTCATCACTGTAACAACACCCATATGTAGATTTCTCAAGTTATCCCAGCCACCGCCGGGAAGAACCTCGAAGCGATAAACTCCTTTTGAAAGAGGACAACTTCGTGGGTCGCCAAGAGGAAAATTATTGGGCGAGGAATCATTCTGAGTGCCACATACTGCATAAAACAGTCCACAAGCTAGGTATAGCCTAGCTATTGAGGATGCCATTTCTGTACTCGTTTAAACGACACGATCATCAAAGTAATAAACAAAATTCCGCTGTTTATGAAGCCGTATCATATCTTATCATGTGATTCATGGGGTTTGACCCCGTTTAAGTCACGTGCCTGCATTTCGGTTTCGTTCCAGTTCGTGTTAGATCCGTTCCAGACAAAAGGGAAAACAACCTCGAAAATACAAATTAGAATGTAAATATTGTTAAAGTTGGCTTAAAAGCTTGTGAGGTTTGATAGGGCTAATTAGGAAAGATTGCGTGACGAGCCAAAAGTACGTCTGCGTGGGAGACTCGGCTGTGCCAATATCGCCGTGATTGATAATCTTCATAATCGTGTGTCCAAAAAAATTAACTTCCGGTGTGATTGTTACTCCGGGCCCTGGTGAAGTATTTTAGGAAACTAAAATATTAACAATACTGTGTCAACAGTCATGTATAAACAATACGAAAATACGCAAGGAGATGTGTACGAACACATCTATATCTTTTCCGAGAAACAAACAATGGGTTAAAAATAGGTCACCAAGGGTGACATGAGTCTAATGCCGTATGGCATAGTGATACAGATTGCGCGGTTTTCGTAAGCCGGTTAAAATTGGTTAGAGGTTTGTGTTCGGGAGTTTAATTTAAAATGCTTATAGCAAGCTAGGGGCATCGTGGATGATTATGGATGAAAACGAAACAGTCATAAATGTTATATGCTTCACAAAATTTAAAGTATGAACAGGAGTTGATGTTACTTCTTCCGTATTGTCCGTAAAAGCAGAAACGATTAAGTGGCTGTCCAGCTAACAGCGGTCTGGCGATTTTCGGGTCGCGAGTAAACCTTCCCTTTATTTTTTGTGACTGAAAAGGACTTAAGGTGAAATGATTAAAATCGATCTATTTTTTTCCAGAAACTTTTTCTGTGCTTCGCTACAGGACAAAACGTATTTTACTATTGAGGTACGTTTCCGGCCGGTTTTTTTCCGCTGGGGGCGCTTTTTTTTTTTGTTCCCCTGAGAGCGGTTTTCAGGGTTATTCGATGGCCGAAATTCGGCGATTTTATAAGCCGCGTTTCTTCGAAACGGATAAATATCGCTAAATTTTAAATAGAACATTACATTAAGCCGCATTTACCTTGTCTTATCAAGGAATATCGAATTATTTGATGAAAAGTTAAGTTAACTTAATTAAATCAAAGACAACGCGGTTTGCGGTATCTTTTCTTGCATGACAGATTCCTCAAAAGTAAAAGCTAAAATCTCCAAAGCGGTACAAAAATCACAGGTAAAATGCACTTCACAGCAAAGATCTAACCCTATTCTAATAGAAAATAAATTAAAAGGTCCGGGTATCGTTCTACTTTGGACGCGAACAAACGTTTTTAAGAGCTCATTTTGGCAATATTTACATTAGATTGCTCGTTTGACGGTTATGCCCAGCGCATGTGATTAGATAGAAATATTTTATCCAGCAGCTCAGAGTCTTGCTGTACATCCTCGAAAAACGAGTACTTTTGGTTTTTATGGCCGTTTTAGTTTGTATAAATAAAAACGGCTGAAATGCCATAAATAGGAATCGTTCGTCCGCTCGCACAATATGCAAATTTTGCTCATTTTCAACAGGTTGTCGATTTCAGCAAAGTCAAAATTATCTCAAAGATTAAAACTTACTTTTTCTCAAACGTTTTCCTTCTTGAGTTTAGACACACGGCAACTGGAGGCTCGTAAAAAAGACAGATTTTGACTTCGTTTTTTTTATTAATAAGTTCTCTTCCCAATGTAATGATGTCATTTGCAATGTTGATGTGTTGTTGTCACGCAATGTACCCGAGAGTGCGAGACATGGCGTCTTCAACGACATGTTTCATGTCGGCGAAGAATGAAATTGGATGTGGGGAAAATAAAGGAGAGAGAAAGTTGGTGCCTCTAAGTGAATGCAAAAGTGATATTACGGCTCATCTGAGGAGATGTCATTTAACAAAAGAAGACATTTCAGAAAGCGAACTTATTTTACTACGAGCTGGCTATTTTAGTAAAACTGCCCAACAAGTTGAAAATATGTTTGTGTGCCCAAGACATCGTGCGAACCTTGGCAAAGACTGGGGAAATCAAACTGGCCGTACAGCATGCCATTACCCCGATCACAAGGGTAAGCAGAAACGTGTTAAAAGTGACAGAGTCGTGACTGTGAAAATTGCGCGAGAAGTGATGGAAGTTTTTGACGTTACTATTCCTGTTGGATCACGTAAGTAATAGCAAGAAACAACATTTTGTCCATTCTTTTTTCTGTCTTCTCTAATGACATTCACACAATACTGGGGTAATATAGTTCATCACGCATCATTGTCTTATTTAACCAAATTCTATATAAAGGATTAGGGAAGTTTTATGCGTTTTGAAAATTACCTGCGTTTAATTAACTTAGTGTATTTGACACTTTTCAATGTTTTCGATTTTGCGTCGGTTTTTGCTCATTCCTTTTACAGCTCAAACCGGACTATAGTTTCAGTTTATCATGCACCTACCCCATCCATCTACGATGTTTATAGTTAACATGTAGCTGAGAGGGAAGTATTCTCCGTTTTTTTTTTTCATTTTCCCATAGAGAAATGCTATCTGTTGCCAAAATTAAAACTTCTCTTAATTTAATTTACCAAACTTTTAACTCCATTTGATTTCTTTTTTTTGTGTGTGTGTGTGTACCCTTGAACCAAGCTGGAAACAATAAATGAACTTGAATTCTCTGTGATAAAATTTAAAAGAAAAGATTGTTAAAGCCCATGTTTTCATTCAACTGAAAGAAGAACAACTAATTAAATTATCAAACGGTCACGAAACTGGAGAAATCAATTCAACTGGAATCATTCTGTCCGTTAAATTCGTTCTGACAACCCAGCATCAATTTAAAATTACCTATTAACAAATAAGGTAAGCTCTGTATTCTACAAAACCCGAAACCTTTCCTGTGATCGATAAAAAGCCGAGAAGGTAGGTGCCGGGGCCGAGGCCGGGTTGGGGTCGTGCACTTCATAAACTGTTATTACATGTTCCTCTTTTTTGTTTTAACTGTTTTTTCCTTTTTCCTTAAAATACTTTTTATTGTTTGTAATTTCAGAAGAACCAGAATTTCGGAAATCATTTAACTTGAAAAAAATAAAGGAAAAAAAACGAGGTAAAAAATACATGAGAAAAAAATTTAAATATAACTGGCCTCGACCCAGGCCCATGCCCCGGTTAGAGTGGACTTTTTTACCGACACGCCTATTTTTCACCGATAAGGCGTCACACGTGCACTTCTCTCATTCTTCCGCAGGTCTGTTTGTATGTTAAATAGATCAATTAAAAAACGTTCTACAACATTCTTCTGTTTCAGACGACAAGGTACCGTCCTAAACGTTCTTAAGTTGAGGAATGAATATGTTCTTCGGGGAACGTTTCAGTCAGTAAAATGTTTCATTTTTTAACTATTCTAGAAAATCTAAGCACGATGCTTACTTGACGATACGAACTTGGTCACCAGGCACTCCAGGACCAGGCGTCAGCTCGTCAGATCCGCCATGGACACCAGGCCAGTGGCGCGAAGAGGAATCTGATGGTTCAGCTGACGAATCGGCACCTGACCCACTCAAGGTGTACAATGACGCAATGTCACAAATTGCATCGTTGACTGATATGAAAACAGTTGAGCAACTTACGTTCAGGCTTGCGTCAGATTGGGAAAGTGCGTCCGCAAATGAAAAAGCGTTGTGCGAAGAAAAGGTCGATGAAGCTTGTCAAGCTGTATGCAAGGTTATTGCCCCTAATGCCAGTGATGAACTGTTAAACGCATATAAAAACTCGTCGACGCTAGATAAAGGCGAAAACGCCCTGATAGCTGCATACAGACATGCCCCAACAAAGAATCTGAAAACACAAATTCTTAGTATTTACGCTTTGCAGTATTCTTTCAGTGAATTAAAAAAGATGCATGGCCACTTTGAAAATCTAAGTGATCGACAGATCAAAAAGGCCAGGGCCCACGCAAAGACAGTCGGTGCTGGATTGATTCTAGAGAAAGCTCCTTTCCACAAAACCCGTATCGATTTGATGAAGCTAAATCATTTCCTTTCATTTGCCGACCAACCATATTTTTACCAGGATGTTTCCTACGGGACTCGGACTTTAAAACTAGATTCCGGAGAGCAGTTAGTCATGCCCAACGTTGTGAGAACTGTCGCTAGATCAACCATGATAGCCCAATATTTCAGCCACTGCCGTGATGAAGAATTCGAACCCCTTGGACGGTCGACTTTGTTTCAGATTTTAAAAGTAAGGGAATCATCTCAACGGAAGTCCTTACAAGGGCTCGACAATACCGCAGCAAGTGGTGCAGACGGCTTCGATGCTCTAAATAAGATTATAGACAGGCTGGAGCAAAGCGGATCGCGGCCGGAATGGTGTCAAGCAACAAGGAAGGAATTGAAAGAAGGAAAGCGCTACCTTAAGACAGAATACCGAGCGCACTGTCGAGAAGGCGAGAGCCCATGCCCGGACCACTGTGGACGTTATGCTCTTAGTGATCCCCAGAGCACTGACTTCCAGGCTTCCTGCGACCACGAACACAATACACCGTGCCAACAATGCGAATCGCTGAAAAACGCAATGATCTTTATATTGACAGAGATCGAATCACCAGTAATCAGTTTGTATGGAGAAGACCAAAAAGAAGACCTGCTATATGATGCCAAACAGGCACAGGATATGGTGCTTCAATGGAAGGCGCATATCCTTCGGGCAGAGAATCAAGACCAAGCCAAACAAGATGCACTCAGGTCTCTACAAAGTGACTCCATACTAGTGCTAATGGATTGGGCGATGAAATTCAACCAAATGAAGTATCGAGAAAAACAGTCCGAGTGGTACGGCAAACGGGGAATGAGCTGGCACGTCAGTTGCGTTATCTCCAAGCCTGCAGAGGGTCAAGATCAAGAGATAGTATCGTATGTCCACCTCCTGGATAGCTACGCCCAGGACTGGTACGCAGTATGTGCAATCCTAACACACCTGCTGACGACCGTCAAAGCTGAACGACCGTACGTGAATACGGCCTACATTCGTTCCGATGGCGCTGGATGCTACCACAATAATAACTTAATTGCAGCTGTGAGCGACATTGGCAAGCAGGTTGGGATACGAGTTCTGAGGTAATAACATTCCATTTGAAATAATAAAATAAACTATGGTTTCCATGCTTGTTTGGAGAAGGGCTAAATGCTTTAAATAAGTTGATTATCCAACAAAGTCAGAATTCTCGCAACATTGGCTTGTAGTTATTGGTCAAAGATGCCCATAATATAAATCGTCCTCATGGAGTTACTTCTAACTTCAGGCGCATTTTTTGTTTTATAACTGGAAGGCGATTTCGAATGAACTCTGAGATATAGACATAAACCACTGCCTTATTCTTTCCGTCTCTTCCTGGGCTTCCCTAAGGAACTGCTTTTCCTAACTTTTAAGTCTATTAATTAATCTCAAGCTCATTTATCTAGTGATAGTCAGTGATAGTGCGTGATATTTTGTGTCTAAATGAAGGCGATAATTTCCGGTTAGTTTACGATTTTCCGCTATCCTGAACCTTCATGTACTATTTCCAAAACGAGAGCGAGTGTTTCATTGGGGTATCCAAACACCGAGAAACAAATGAAAGCACGAGGCCGTTGGGCGAGAATGTCTCCCCAATCCCAGGGCATATATAAGTTTATGAAATTGATCCGCGAGACTTACAGCTTTACAGGAATACTGCCATAGGATAGATATCTCTTGTATTTTGTTTTTCCAGATACGACTTCTCTGAGCCCCAGTTTGGCAAAGACGTTTGTGATAGAATCATAAGTCCATTGAAAGGCGCACTTCGACGGTACTGTGACGAAGGCGACGACATTTTGACCACTTCAGACATGTATCAGGCACTGCAGGCCAGGCAGGTAAAGGGAACCACCGCAGCTGTGTGCGAATTAGATTGCAGCCAAAGTATTAAAGTTGACCGCATTAGCAATTTCAGTTCATTCCATAATTTCTCGTATGAAGCAGAGGGTGTTCGCGTCTCAAAAGCCTATGAAATTGGCCCGGGAAAATTGATACCATGGTCGCAACTCAACGTTCAGGGACAAGGTCCAATTCTCGTGAGGGAAGTTAACGAACAAGGCTTCTTTGCTGTTACGCCCAGGCAAATGAAGCTGTCACTGTGTGAGACACAGGAGTCAGAGAAAGAAGCAGCATTATTTGAATGTAAAGAGCCTGGCTGTTCTTCCGTTTTTAAAACATTTGACGAACTTCAAGATCATATTCACTTTGGAGAACATGTCTCAAGTGTTCAAGCGAATCAGGAAAGCATCTACGATCGATTACGCCGAGACTGGGCGCTCAAGTTCGCAACAATGTCCATCGATTCAAGACAGAAGTTGCCGCCAACCGAAGACTCTCGCCAGCCTGACTCTCCCAGTGGTGTTTGCAAATTTGAGGCTAGTGGATGGGCCCTACAGAAGCCAAGGGGAGGCGGGACAAGGTTTAGCGAGAATGTCAGGTCTTACCTCACAGTACGATTTGATGTCGGCGCGCAAACGGGCCGGAAAGCAGATCCTGCTCAGGTCGCAGCAGACATGAGAACGACCAGAAATGCAGATGGCTCAAGAAGATTTCCCAGAGACGAATGGCTGACGAAGGGGCAAGTTCAGTCATTCTTTTCGAGACTGTCTGCACTCAGAAGAAGAAAAGGGTCGTCCGGAGCCGAGAGTGTTGAAAGTGATGACGAAGGGGATCTGCTTTTGCAAGAAGAAGTATCATTTCTGAATGATAAACGTCGGGACAAAGAGGTCGAGGATATTTTCAACAACGTGGGTGTAATGCATCCTATGATGTACGATGGCTATGATATATGCGAGCAGACCAAACAAGAAGGGCTCTCAAAATTCAATGTGAAAACACTGAAAGCCATCTGCAATCATTTTGAACTGCCATTCAAATCTAAAGATACAAAGGGTACCCTTGTAAACAAAATCACAGACGTGGTGAAAGAATGCAGCTGCTGCCGCCCAACCACTGAATAGTCTTACAACTTTATGGCCGGGGAGGATGTTCTCGGAAATTTTGGTGGGCATTTCACGTCGTTTGAGTCTGCTGTGGACAAAGTTTCCAAGCACCAGTCGAGTAAATCGCAATTTATAACTTGCCAAAACCTTGGAAAGTATGTGCCCTGTAAGCTTTGTTTACCGATAGTTGTAAATGAGAAAAGGGAAAAAGTTGTGCATGCACGCGGTCATGTTCTCATTTGGAGTCGTTGTTAAGGATAACAGTTTATTAAATTGTATGTTTTAACGATAAGAGAAAGAAAAGTTACAAAATGCATAAACCAGGAGCAAGATGGAATTATTGTGTAAAACGCATGTCACGAAAACAGCAGTAAGATCGTTTTTGCGATTGTAGGTGAGCTCAAGTACCGAGTAATTTCTGTTAATTAATTAGTTTTAGCTACAAGTAGTGTGGTGTTTGCCATGTTCATAGGGGTGGACCAAAACATTACTGCCAAAATGGAGAGGGAGTTGCGTGAATTTGATATTTTGATGTAAAATTCATTTCTTGATATTTTTCTTTTCCGGCCCTTGCACGGTAACTTTTTCTTAGAGCTCGATATTTGTTCCAAAAATCAAAAGCGCATCTGGATATTTATTTGGGTATAAGTCCACTTTCCTCCCCCCCCCCCCCCCCGCAACTATTAACGGCCACCCCTTACTTAAAGAAAGCCATTAATATACGGATTGTCAGTGATGTTTTCATGTGTAATGCGAGATTAATTTAAATACGTGATTAATTTCGTCCAGGTGATACGATAAGGTTGGACTATAATTGAGTAGGGAAGAGCTTTATCGTTTTTGCGATGTAAACAAACAGAGCTGTAATCGACAGCTCGCTGTAAATAAGATACATAATTTTTGTTTATGGCATTTTTTCGCTTTAATGTTTTGTTTAGAAACTAACAAAGGCTTAGAAGAAAACATGCTTGTTATTCTGAGGAGGCATAAAATGAATCTGAGATGTAAAGAAATAAATCTATTCAGTAATACAGTTTGCGTTGGACATTGCGTGTAACCGTCGAACGAGTATTTCTGATGTAAATATTGACCAAGAAGCTCCTAACCACTTGTTCGCGTGCAAAGCAAAATGATACCTTCACCTTTGAGTTTGTTTTATGTCAGAATAAGGTAAATGCCTCCAGTTGCCGTGTGTCTAAACTCAAGAAGGAAAACGTTTGAGAAAAAGTAAGTTTTAATCTTTGAGATAATTTTGACTTTGCTGAAATCGACAACCTGTTGAAAATGAGCAAAATTTGCATATTGTGCGAGCGGACGAACGATTCCTATTTATGGCATTTCAGCCGTTTTTATTTATACAAACTAAAACGGCCATAAAAACCAAAAGTACTCGTTTTTCGAGGATGTACAGCAAGACTCTGAGCTGCTGGATAAAATATTTCTATCTAATCACATGCGCTGGGCATAACCGTCAAACGAGCAATCTAATGTAAATATTGCCAAAATGAGCTCTTAAAAACGTTTGTTCGCGTCCAAAGTAGAACGATACCCGGACCTTTTAATTTATTTTCTATTAGAATAGGGTTAGATCTTTGCTGTGAAGTGCATTTTACCTGTGATTTTTGTACCGCTTTGGAGATTTTAGCTTTTACTTTTGAGGAATCTGTCATGCAAGAAAAGATACCGCAAACCGCGTTGTCTTTGATTTAATTAAGTTAACTTAATTTTTCATCAAATAATTCGATATTCCTTGATAAGACAAGGTAAATGCGGCTTAATGTAATGTTCTATTTAAAATTTAGCGATATTTATCCGTTTCGAAGAAACGCGGCTTATAAAATCGCCGAATTTCGGCCATCGAATAACCCTGAAAACCGCTCTCAGATAGTAAAATACGTTTTGTCCTGTAGCGAAGCACAGAAAAAGTTTCTGGAAAAAAATAGATCGATTTTAATCATTTCACCTTAAGTCCTTTTCAGTCACAAAAAATAAAGGGAAGGTTTACTCGCGAACCGAAAATCGCCAGACCGCTGTTAGCTGGACAGCCACTTAAACATTTGGACAAGATTGCGTGACGATTTACAAAAAGCATGTTCATTACAACAAGGGTTGAAGAACTTCACATCGTTTTCTTTCAGATTTTTCACCATTTTGATGATGACTCTTGAAACAGATTTTGCAATAAAAGCACTTGAAATAGTGACTGTTACTCCATTGTACTGTAAGCACTTAGTGACAGATTTTCCTCAAAACGGGTGTAAATGCTCACGTCATTGTAATGATGACCTTTTGAACGCTGGAAACTAGGCAATTATTATCGAGCTACCATACACAGGAGCGAAGACTGTTTATCATGATGTACAAATTTCGCGAATCATCACTTCCATGTCAATGTAACCATTTTATGATTTTTCTAGCTGTAAGAAGAACTTAAGATCTCTGAGAGTCGTAAAAGCATGAAATTCGATTTCAGTGTATGGCAAAGGCCGGGACAGTGTAATACTGCAAAGCGGCCAAACAAACGCATTTTGATTTAGTCGCGTAACTTGATTTACATTTATCCATGTACATCTTTTATTTTTGAAGGTTTTTGTTTGCACTGTAAAGAAAAAATTGGTTAAAATTCGAATGACTTAAATACAAAAACCGAGGTAAAGTTTTCTATTTTTTAAAACAAAATAAATATTTGGTCGCATTGTGTAAATAAACGCGAGTCGCCGTCGAAATATTTTTTCTCAAAGACGTCTTGCTTTTTAAGCAAGACGAAAACACAAGTGCTTAAAGATGAATTACAGTCCGTACTGCGCAATCTCGGCTGCAATGTTTATGTGAGCCTCACAAACAAAGCAAAACTAAAAATTACGTGACAAACTTACCTGTTTCTTCATTATTAACGCCAGATATCCTTGCAGAACAAATAATAACAAGTAGAAGAACCTTGACGCTATTTCAAACCGACGTTTCAGCTCATCAGAAATTCTTGAACGATGCGAACTGTAATGGCGGACTAAAAAACTTTATGTATGCTGTCAACGAAGTGTAACGTTTCAACGAATTCAAAACAAAAACGAAAACAAACCCCGAGTCTGCGCAGTACGGACTGGAAATCAGCTTTAACTGAACTGAAAACGAAGACTTATTTTCACAAAAAGCTTACAAATGTCTTAACTGGAAAATTATTTCGTCCTGTTCAAGTGTTGAATAATCGTGACTTGAGAAAGAACTTTTAATTATGCGTGGGAACACGTGTCGCTGATTGGCTGTTTTTAATTGAAACTAATCGTGCGTGTCCGTACGGAGTCCGTTCTTGCAGCTGATCATTGTTTTCTACATTACAGCGAACGATTATCGATCCCGAACCATTCCCTTGGGATTGCTAACAGCTTTTTTCATATAACAAAGAGTCTAATGCGCATGCGCAAAGCGCACGCAAGCATTAGACTCAAAAACTGTGATCCCCGACGAGCGCCAAAAAATAATAATCGATAATTGTATTTAAATTGTCCCTTTGATAGGTCTTGATATAACACTTTTTTGTACAGATCCTCTGAGACAATATTGCTGATTTCATTTAATATAAATAGGCTGCTTTCGATATATTAAAATTAATCTTGACACCTTTTGTCGTCTAGGCCTCGCGACTAAGCTGGATTTTAACATATCGAAAGTGACCTATACTCCCTGCTGTCAATCTAGGTATATTTTTGAAACCTTCAAAAAACTAGTTGTTTAAAAGATATCGGCCAGGGTCTCAAGATAAGAATGCATTTATTGATGTTTTTAATTAAGTATATATAGCCTGACTTCTAACGTTAACGTTGCATTTCAACAGCTCCGAGTCAGTTTAACTGCGGAGTACACGGTACATCCGGTACAGCGTAAAATTATGATATATGATAATCAGCATTTAGTTCATAAAGATAGATAATATATTAAATTCAAGGTGACGTCACAGTGGTCGGCCACAAAACTGTAGTTAACTATAAAATTGCGATATGTCACACAACACAAACTTAGTTATCTACAGTGGGACATGTACTTGCTAACCAACAAGCTGTTGTAGATATTATCAATAAAAAATGCACGTTGTTGACTTCTCCAAAATTTACAACCAGTAACTTTAAGCTCCCCCCAAGCTCCCCTACTACTATCACTGTTACAACATCTTCTATGCGATTTAGCAAATTAAAAGTTTATGTTTTTTCAGTTTATTACATTTGTGGTCAACTATTTTTTAAATTTATGGTGAGTAAAATTAAAGTTATAACATTTATCGTTAGCCAGTAGTACATTTATCAATTTTATGGTTAATTTTTATTACAGTCATGGTTGGTAATTACTTTAATGGTTTTTAATTACATTTGTTGGTAATACAGCCCCCTCACTGTTCTCAGTCCTTGATAAGACTTCATTGAATTTAGGACAATGTTTGAATGGGTGTTAAGATATATGCAGCAAGCCCACTGTTGGAAGATAGATGCTGCACTGGAAACTTAAGCAATACTGTTGAGTGGTCGGTAAATACATGCTTTGCAGCTCCTTCTCTCTTGGTAGATGGATGCTGCAATTTCATTACTGGTGTACTCTGCTAGGGCCACTGGAAACTTAGAGACTACTGTTACAGCAGGTCATAAATTGCCGTCAAACTAGCATGAGTGCTCTCCGGGCTTTATGTCGGCTACATTACCAGATAAACAAGTACGATCATCGCACTTTATTTCAATGGCTTGCTCTCCAGAACCAGTGTAGTAGGCATCGTTGTTGTAATTATTGTCGGCCGTCTTTGTCCTACGGCTATTGAATTTAGAAGAAGAAGTAAGCACGCATCCATTAATGTAAAAAGAGGCATTTTTTAAAATTATTTCGTTCATAAATAATTAATATCATGTGTGTTTGGAACTGTAGAGGTTCCGATCTGCTCATGATGTTGTTAGATAACTTTGTTATACTAACTGGTGGAGAGGGGCAGGGGCGCGGAAACCTGACAGAAAAGACACTAAACACTAGACGCTAATTTTGCAGTTCAAACAAACGTTGTTAAACAGATATCACTTATTAGTTATGAAGTCTAGTTATTGTATCGGGAAGACACATGTGAACGTGTATACAGGTTGTTCACGTTTGGTGTGTCTTACCTGTTACATCTCTTGCGACCCAACGCAAGAGTACAGATCATAACCAGCAATAAACCACAGCACACAGAAGCTGCTCCGATAACGTAGTCCGCTAGCGCGGGTTCTGATTCCTCGTCACTTTTGTCTGTGGTATCTGAGTTTTTTAATAAAAACTCAACGCTTAAGATGGTACCCCCTATCGATCCTTCAATCCTCGACACATCACTCTCCACGATGGCTTTAAGGACGTCATTACCGACTACATTGTCCGAGAATCCTTGGGGAAGTTGCAAATAAAGAGCCAACAAGGATATAAGAGGATCTTCAGGTGACATCTTTGGATAGCCTGGAAGAATGCGAACCATTTCTTTTGTAAATTCTGTGTTATTAGACGACCGATTTCGACGGGAACTGTAAAAGGTACAAACAAAAATAAATAAATGAAACTAAATGGTTTAGCGCATAATAATATACATACAAAAATTTCAGCGTGCTGATTGGCTGAGAGCACGTCAATAAATCCCAAACAGTGCAGAAAGTTGAAATTGAGTGCAAAAAGTTGAAATTGAGTGCAGAAAATTGAAATTAAAATTGATCGACAGGAAGGTCGCGAAACCGTAACAAAACAAAATGGCGGACAGGTTTGCCGAAAGTAACAACATTTTAATTGAGAGTTTGAAGGAGAATTCTAAGAACAAAAACACTCAACAAAGCACAAACAACTGGCTAAAAGTCTGGAAGTCTTGGGCTTCTGAAAAAGGCTATGACGAAAGTATTGAAAAGTACGAACCGGAGGCCCTAAACAAAATTCTCGAGGAGTTTTACGCAACAGTTCGTAAGAAAGACGGGGAAGATTATGAACCTGAAAGTCTTCGTGTAATGGCTACTGCTATTGACCGCTATCTAATAGAGAAAGAGTACAAACACTCGATAATTCTCGACAAAGAGTTTAAAAGTTCAAAGCAAGTTCTTGAGGGAAAAGCCCGGCTACTCCGGCAGCAAGGCAAAGGTAAGCGGCCGACCAAGTCCAGAAGTTTGACAACAACCGAAGATCAAAGTCTCTTCGAGATGTCGACGTTTTTGCATGAAGTATGAGTCGAAGGTTTATCCTGTGCATTGTTCTTCGAACTTATCATTACAGTTTCTTTGTAGTTTAGTTTAACAATTTCCTATCTTCGCGGAGGAAATGCAGCCATATAATTTTGTCAAAAATGGCTCGTCCGCGCCGGGTATTTATACACATATTCCTTAACATTACAGAAATAAACAGTGCAAATTTCACCGAGATCTGACAATTCTATACTTTAAAATTGCAAGGACCTTTCGAGCCAGTCGATTACGGCAGCGAAATTAGCAAATGAAATAGCAAAATATGCGTTCGACATTTTGTTTTTGCGCGTTTTTGAGACGCCATATTTGAATTGTTATAGCCGGGTAGATCGCTGTTCAATGCGTTCAAGGCCGTATCGTTACGATTGCTCCACGAAAAAGCACGAAAAAAAATACGGATATTTCCGACTACTGTCGGAGAAAACATTGCGCATATAATTGGGGCGTAAACAAATCGTTACACTCAAGCTGCGTTTTGTCTAGGCTATGCGAGGGTCGGATATCAAGACCCAGGATTAAACAAAAGCCATATATACAGTGAATGCTTTCGAATTATATTTGAAGATGAAATACGAAAGAATTTTGCTGTCTTTGACTTAAATTCCACTCGAACTGCGTAGATACGATCGCATGTTGTAAAGCCGATTCATTCACGTCCCTAACGACCTAGGCTGATAACGAAATAGAGTTGCGCTTGCATGTAGCGACCAAATTTGGCCTAATTTTTAACCGCTCCTAAGCTAAAAGAAGCCCCCATCTCTTGCATTTGTTTTAACTTCAATAATATCTTTGAAAAGAGCGAGTTTTTTGGTATGGTTTATTTTTGACGTTTGTACTTTTTAAACGATGTAAATGCTAGTGATTATTTATTCGTGTTTTAGTTACGCAATCCATTGTTTGTGCGACGCTTTTTATAGATCGCCTTTTAGACACACGTGCGTTGAGATAAGAAAGCTGACATGTCACTTTTAAAATTGTTATATAACGTTTGTAAATGTGACAAGTCACGTTTTTTTCACGAGATCGCAAGTGATCACCCACAGCGGAAAGTAATCCCTTGAGAAATTAAAACAGTCCCTTGATAAATTAAAAAAGTCCCTTGAGAGTTTACAAATATGTGGTTCCAAATTTTGTTCACATAACCCCTATTCTACGTTTTTAGCTTGTAAACAAGCAAAAACG